>NC_081342.1:11816546-12177660 GCF_029784015.1 Lycium ferocissimum | reverse complement strand
CGAGGCGGAAAACCCCCTACCCACATGCCCCGGCCCCCGACCGGGGGGTTTAGCCCGGGTGCTCAATTTTTTCCCCTTTTTTCACCTTCCCGACCCCTACCCAAAGGGCCCCCACAAAGCAAAAAAACAACCGCCCAAAACACGCCCCGACTCCCCCGCGCCTAATTCAACGGAGGTCTAGTTTTCTAATTCACCCCCTCATAACGAACTAGCAAGTCGTTACATCAGATACCAATTAAACAACCGTTCGTCCTCGAACGGATAAAAGAAGGAACGAAGGGAAGGTACCTGACTTATTGAAATGCTGGGGATAATTCTTTCGCATATCGGATTCTGTCTCCCAAGTAGCTTCCTCCATGGGACAGTTCTTCCACTGAACCTTCACTGACGTTATTTCTTTCAACCTCAACTTACAAACCTCTCTATTTAAAATAGAAATAGGCTCTTCCTCATAGGACATATTCTCATCCAACATGACAGAATCCCAATGAATGGTAAATGAACCATCACCATGATATCTCTTCAACATATGCAGACATGGAACCTTTGGACGGACACCGACAAGCTCGGGGGCAAAGCCAACTCATAGGCTACATCCCCCACACGATTGAGAATCTCAAATGGACCAATGAATCTGGGACTAAGCTTACCTTTCTTCCCAAACCTCATCACACCTTTCATGGGTGAGACCTTAAATAATACCTGTTGCCCAACCATGAACTCAAGATCTCGGACCTTTCGATCCGCGTACTCCTTCTGCCTACTCTGAGCAGCGAAGAGCTTTACCTGAATCACTTTGACTTTATCTAATGATTCTCTTAAAAGATATGTACCCCATGTCCTTACCTCAAAAGCATCAAACCATCCAATAGGGCTACATGTCCAAAGTATATATATAAATGTACATAATCAACTGTGCCCATATATATACCGACAAGGCTGTCAAAGGATATAACTAAACATAGACCGAGGAGGTCAAAAGACATCTAACTGTACACATCTGTCTATAAGCCTCTACATGGAGTACGTAACATGATAAGGACAGAACAGGGCCCCGCTATGCCCATATATATACAAAAGAATCATACCAACTGAACTGCAGCTCCGGAACAAGTGGAGTGCTCCTGTACAACGCTGAGAAAGTAGCCTAAGAGTCTGATCCGTCTCCCTATCTACCTGCGGACATGAACGCAGTGTCCACAAACAAAAGAAAATCAGTACAAATAATTGTACTGAGTATGTAAGACATGAATAACAACATAATAAAAAGATATGGAAAGTAACATGAGATAAGAGAGATAACTTGTACATCTAAATGCCTCTTAAGGCGGAAGTCATGCATGCTTGGCTTTTAAAAAAAAACATTTTCATATATACATATATAATACCGTACCCGTCCGTATAGGCTCGGTATTATCATCATATCATCATCATCCTGCGTCTGGGGCATCCAGCATCCGGGGTAATATCTTAACCTGCCCACTGTTGTGGTGTGCACATCTAAGTGCCTGCCCAGCCGACTATAGCGCGGCGCGGTGTGAAAAAATACATACAGATATATAAAGCATGCATGAGAGCCCAAACAAAAGTTATAAATCTATTGGAGTGACGTAAGGTCTGTAAACCTCCGATTGTCATTATGGAATTATCATCATGGGCATATCTCATCTTGAAGGAACAATAACCATAAGATGAGATTAACATCAATGAATAAAATCAATAATAATATGATAAAGATCAATAATCATGAGACAAATGTCAACAATATCATGCTAACACAAAGAACTACGGAGCTTTTAGTATTTCTAGGAATAGGGACATTATGGATGGCATTTGTGTGGATCTGTATCAATAAGATCATGCCATAAGAAAGAAAGGGACATCCTTAACATGCCTCGTCGTCTCCTTAACTACTCAACCCCTGTCCTTCCGAGCTCGTAAATCTACATTCAAGATGATTCACACTACGAGTAAGTCATTGAAACGCTTATACAGTCAAACTAAATTAATAAATGAGCTAATGAAAATTGGGCAGCATTTCCCTTTATATCTTCTATTTCCTCCAGCTCAAAAACAACTCCCAAATCACAATAAAACTTCAACAATTTCATAATCAAAAAATTACATTCAAATTATACTCAATTAAATTCCAAAACTTCTTTTAATAATCAATCCATAACAACAACTTCAATACACCCCTTATACACTTGTATACAACATTTTCTCAACATTATTATTACTGCTCATAAAAAAATTATACTCATAACATGCTAACAATTATAGCTCATGTTAATTGATAACTCAAAATATCATCAAATTCATATTTGAACTTTTCCCCATAACTATTTTCACTTTTTAAGACTTGCTAAACCTTCAAATTAACTTAACGTAAGAGATAAGATGAAGAATATACCTTGTATTTGAAGAATTTCAACTCACACAACTTGCTCCAAGACTTAATCCCCACAACTCCAAGTGAAAGCAAGAACATCCATCTTCCATAAATTAACTTAGGTTTTAAAGGTTTGATCTTCTCTTGATTTGATTTGGATTGTTTATGGGTGATTAGAGATGATTAGAAAAGGTTGACAGAGCTTAAGGGGTCTAAAAGGATATGTTTTTATGAAATAAAATGACCCCAAGTTGTAAAAATCAATTTATAGGAAGTTTCCACCGACTTTCAACATTCTGAAAATTACGAACCAAGTATGGACAAAAGGTGCGGGCCATACTTCAAATGTCACGACCTATTTTGCCTAAGTCGTGCGGGCACTTACCTTCCCACCTCGGTAAGCGAACCCTCAAACCAACAATGAATAATACATAAAATAATGAAATTACGCAACTGAATGGAATAAATACGTAAGTCTCACGATATATATACATATAAAAGTAGTAGAAAAGTGTGGAAGGACGATAAACACCCCCAGGGTCTAGTCTGAATAACACAAGAACATCTAAAGGGAAATAATACAAACTGGAATACTAATACATAAAGTGTCTATGTCTCTAAATAGAATAGGACATAAAGATAGAAAGTCTTCAAGACAGCGGATGGCTATGCTCACCCATGAAACTCAAGAGAAACCTGAAGCGACGATCAACCACGAGTCACGGAAGTGGATCCGACCTGATACTCTGCATTCATAAAAGAATGCAACAAGTGTAGGTCAGTACAAACAACGATCTGTAGGCATCATCGGCCAACTAAGCATAGCTAACACATTCGATAGAGCGTATACAAATAAACCAACAAGTATAAGACAATACAATCCATTCCAATTATCCGTCATCACCTATGTAAAGCATCTAATCCCAAATGTGCCAAATCTGAATATATCAAGAGACGATCAACCACGAGTCACGGAAGTGGATCCGACCTGATACTCTGCATTCATAAAAGAATGCAGCAAGTGTAGGTCAGTACAAACAACAGTACTGGTAGGCATCATCAGCCAACTAAGCATAGCTAACACAATTCAGATAGTAAAGCAGATAAGCAAATAAACCAACAAGTATAAGACAATACAATCCATTCCAATTATCCGTCATCACCTATGTAAAGCATCTAATCCCAAATGTGCCAAATCTGAATATATCCAATCCAATCCAGCATCACAACATAACACCAAATATTTCAATCAAGTCATAATGCAATGCAATGCAATGTTGGTATGAATGCAATGCAATGCCATGCAAATACGGTGTACGCATGTGCTCCGGACGAAAATATCGATGTCTTGGTAGCACAACCCAGCGTGACTCGGAAAGTCTAAGTACCAACCATCCCGGATCTTTTTGACAGACAAAAAGGGACCCGCATCTTTGCCTACAAAGGGGAGGGAGGGGGGGGAGGAGGCGTGTGGAAGCGGGGGGGGGGGTTCTACCGCGCCACCCCGGGGACCGCGTAGTCCATGCACTAACAATGATTCGAGAACTATCATTAGATATCGGCCATGCAACAACGATTTCAAAATTGATCATCGGACATCGGCCTCTCACATCACTCAAGTAAAAGAGTTTCATCAAGTATCCATATCAAACAATCAACGATTCCGGAATGAACATCGGATATCGGCCACCTCACATCACTCAAGTAAAAGGGTTTCATCAAGCATCAATTTCACTCAATAACGATTCCGGGATGAACCCCCGATATCCGCCTTGCAGTAGTGTATCATGAAAATGAGACTGCATGCAATGCATGGATCAACATCGATAATCATGCTCAATATCACAAGTACCAATAATGGGTGAGCCACAATATATCCGAATCATAAATACTAATAGGGGGTACGCCATCAGTATGTTCGAATCATAAAACCAACAATGGGTATGCAAACAATATCGTAATCATACGATAAACAAAATCCAATATCTATCAACAACTCACGGCTGCAAGCCAACACAATAGAACAATCAAATACAATACAACGGGGTGGCCAGTCCCAACACACAACAGGGCCTAACCTAATGCAATGTCCAACCCAACTTCATACCCAATGTTCACATGCTGTCTCCAACAATATAATCAAAATATACACTTTGCTATACGAAGTCTCACTAAGGGTAAACCATAACCTACCTGGATGGCCGAACAACAACATGAACAACTCACTTCTTTGCCTTGCCTTTCTGTTGGACCTCAGAACCAAAGTAGTCTGAGCATAATCGAAATCTTGATTAGAAATCATAAAGAATGATATTAATATTGCTATTATTCAAATTAGGTCAATTCTAGCCCTAGAAATTGGGCAAACGGGCCCACAAGGGCAAAACGGAAAATTCGAAAGCAAAATGCCAAATTAAGTATTAGGTGATCTTAACCCAACCACAAATTGTTGATTTAACTCAAAGATTATCCTAATTTCTTATTTCAAGCAAAATCGGGTATAAACCCTAAGTCTTCCGAAATTCAACACTAGAAGTGGAAGATATATGATTAATAAGCTTAGATTAGTCAAAATCTAACATAAACATCATCAATTTCCTCATACATGAGCCTCGTGAAAGTTCATCATCAAAACCTCTTTCAACTTCCGTCACTAAGGGGTTATTAGCGGAACAGCAAAATCTAGGATGATTGTGATTAAGGAAGAGTAAAGGAATAGGCAAGATTTACCTCCAAGAATGTCTCCAAAATATCTCCAAGAACTGTTCCCCAAGCTCTAATTTCGAAATGAGAAATAATGAGGGTCTAAGGGCTTATTTAAATCACACTTAATGAAAATACCGAGCCCGTCACCGCCACGACAGTAACGGGGCCGCTACAGCGCTCATACGGTTGCCATAATGGTCTGGTAACAATACACATGACCGCCCCAGCGGCCAACACACCGCAACAGCGGTGCCGCTGGGATGGCACTGGTGCCGCCATATCGGGCACCAGGTACCAGAATCCCTCCAATTTTTCTAAGTCTCAATCGAAATCCCGAGCCATTCCCGAGGCCATCTGCTCACAAACTATATATACAGACCCATACAAAAATATGCTATGAATGCGCTCGTGGCCTTGGAATTTCCAACGGAGGTCTAGTTGACCGAGTCAACCCCTGACGCCTTAGTTTCAATTTCCAACCCAAGTCCCAAAATGCATCCAAGTGTATTGGGAACCAAACAAAATATACACACAAGTCATAAGCAGCCATTCGAACCTCTCGAAATTGACAGATTTTCAAAAAAAGTTAGTTTACCCAGAAGTCAACTTCGGGTCAAAATGCGCTAGTCACTGTTCGAAAAAGGCGAAAATGCAGAAAAGACTATAGCGAACAAACAGGTCGTTATATCAAAGTACGTCCCGTACTTCGGAATTACAATTTTTTGATTGCATTGGAAAGAAGACTCTCTGAACTTGACTATGTAATCGATTACATAACTCCTCATATTCTAGGAGATATTCCTCTCTCAAGTTCTGAATAGGATTTCATGACCTCTCCGCCTTGGGTTAGTTTACTTACGACGCGAAATTTTTTGAGGTATAACACCATTCTACTCCAATTTCCATTGCTTGTGCTTCTGCAATATTGTTAATAGTGATTCCAAGGTTTGCTCCAAAAGCAGTAATCATATGAACTCTATAATGTCTTAAAGCTCCACCTCCTCCACTATTTCCAGGATTTCCTTTAGAGCAACCATCAGTATTAAACTTCACCCACTCATTATTGGGAAATAACCACTTAACAGGAAATGATTTAAAAAAATATCTAGCTTGATCCATGCTCTGAATAAATTGAGTCCAATGCATAAAAGGGTTTATACTGGAAATTGTTTATGAATCACCATGACCACTTGTTGATAAATCCTTATTTTAATCTTCTGAACGGACAATTTTTGAACCTCAAATCTTGCTTTACATCTATCTTTCTATATTTGCCGTATGATGATTCTTGGTATAATTTGTAGAGCCATGTTCTGAATAGGATTTTCCCCTTTAGTAAGCGATCAAGTGATCATAAGATGTCTCAAACTGTTAGAGTCCTAAAAAATCCCAAAGCATTGTTTAAAATGCTTCTATATCTCTTGACTAATATTACTCTTGTGAAACAGATGTTCCACATCTTCCTCATCATGATTAATATAACAAGAACAAATTAAAGTGATTGTACATTGAATCTCCTTAAGTTAATATCAACAGCCACCTTATTCTTGAAAACTTTCCACAGAAAGAAAGAAACTTGGGATGGAGATTTCTTGTGCCACTCATCTTGTTAACAAGATATGGATTATGAGTAATTCTGATAATGTTCCATGCTGATTTACAACTAAATCTCCCATTTGAAGTAACTGTCCATACTGGTTTATCACTAAGACCAGGAGAGTTAATAGTAATCCCTTAGATGTGATTCACTACATTACCATGCAACTTTTGCTTAAGCTTTTGAACATTCCACTCTCCTTCCTCAATATATTCAAAAACCATGCCCTTAATGGAAGTGTTAGCAATACCAAACTGAGCCAAATCCCCTAAACCAGACCAACTATCCCACCAGAAACTAGCTTACCTTTATTGATTCTCCATATATTAAATGATCTATTTTCTCTTTGATTTTCATCATCCTTCTCCAATTATGAGATTGCAAATAACTCCATTTCCTGGCAACTGGATGAATTCTTCTAGCATACTTGGCATTCAAAAAATCAGACCATAAGGAGTCTTTGGTTCTAAATTTCCACCATAACTTTGCAGCAAACGAATCAGAGACATCATTCAAAGATCTTATACCAATTTCACCTTCCAAAGTTGGCAGGCATAGACTGGACCACTTAGCCCAATGATATTTATGCTTGCCTTCATTATTACCCCATAAGAAATTAGCAAAAATTTGTTCCATTTGCTTGAAAATAGTTTTGGGAGGTTTACATATAGCAAGTAAATGGACTGGCATGGCAGAAAGAACATGTTTTATCAAGATGATCTTGTCACACCCTTAATCCGATAGGGTGTGATAGGCACCCGACCCTTATTTAGGGCCGAGTGAACCCGTTGACTCTCGTAGTACTCATAACCATGCTGACCCTCAAATCATGACACAAATACATAATGAAAGTTTTTCGAAGAACAATATGCTTTTTACCTTTCTCGAATCAAATGAAATCTATAACATATAAAAACTTATGATACAATGCATAATAATACATCGGCTTACATAGCCGCTTACATAACCGACATCTTATACCCACGACACTGTCTGCAAAGTCTCTAGCACAGAACATGAAACCATAACATAATACCGACTCGGAAGACTCCGGGAGAAAATGGAGCTCGCCAATCTCGCTGGAACATCTTTTGCTAATATCTTCATTTCAATCCGGGTGTACCGCGCGTACGTAAACGCAAATTTCCCAAAGAAAGGGGGTCAGTACGGAATATGTACTAAGTATGTAAGGCATGAGTAACAACATATGGAAGGATACAAAGCATGAATAGTAGCAAAGACGAAAATATGGAACATATCATGAGATAAAGAGTAACCCGTACATCCGAGTGCCTTTTAGGCGGGTACTACGCACGCTTAGTATGCCGCGGAACGTGCGAGCCGTCCATATATATATCTATATATATATATATATATATATATATTATGAACGCGCAGTACCCCGATCCATATAATATATTGCTGCGGAACGTGCAGCCCCGATCTATAACCACATATCCCGCGTCCGGCATCCCGCATCCGGACGGTATCATATCATATTATACCAATCGATCAGGTGGTTACGCGTATATAACGCTCTCGCCCTTTCCCATATTCCCTATATACATATACATATATCATATTCATATATCATATAAGTAGCATGCATGAGAGCCCAAAGAAAGTCATGTATCTATCGGAGTGACGTAAGGTCGGTAGCCTCCGATCATATTATGGATTAATCGTGGTCGCTTTGTCTCACTTTGGAGGAACGATTATTATAAAGAGTGGAAGAATAGCTTCACGAGGAAATAGCTTCACGAGGAAACATAAAATAGGATCATAAGGCATCAATTCATATACTTTGGAATCCTTAAAAAAAATAGTCATCATTCATGAATAAAATTGAGAAATCAAGAAATAGCTCAACATTCTCACATCGTCATTGAAATCATAAACTTGGAACCTTTAAACATAGAATCATCATCATCATATTCATCGTAGGAAAATATCCTCATTTTTGACATCATCGTTGTCATTGTAAAACATATCCATCGAGTTGTCATGAAAGCTTACGGAGTCATAAACCTCCATTTTGGAAAGATACGAGTACATTTTAGAAAGCATTTACGAGTCATCGGGAAAAGAAATCATGCCTCGGAATTATAGACTTCTAACTTTTGACAACAACAAAGTTATGGAAGCGTTTATGAAATCGTAATCTAAGAATCATGCCTTTGAAAGAAAGGGGCGAGCCTTAACATACATAAAAATCCTTAGCCGCTTCCTAAGCTCGGAAAATCCGTATTAAGTTCTTTTACGTTAAAACCAAACATTCTCACGATCTACAATAATCAAAGTCATTACTCGTCATGAAATCATTTGCGAAGGCATCAAAGCGATCAACTTTCATTAGCCATAACACTTTTTAAGAATCCAATTCCAAATTAACACATATAAAGATGCCAACATCAAATACAAAAATTTACGAATAGGAAGCATAACACATCATAAGATTTAGGGCGTACGAAGGAAAGAAGGATAAGCTTTACCCTATAACTTCATCATCCCTGACTAATGTCATTGGGTATCAAGAAGCCATAACACTTAAGAATCAATTCCAAATTAACACTTTGTCTACGGCCAAATCAACAACAACCAAACCAACAACCATACTAACAATATCCATAAGTGATTCAAAACGTATTCTAACATTACTAATTCCTTTCTACACAATTCGGCAACATTTCATTAATATTCAAATAAACTACATACGATCAATTCAATACCAATGCTTCATATATTCGATTACTAATCCGCAACCATTCAAACATGATTTAAGAACATTCCAAACAATATGCCATAGAACCCGAAATCACCAATTTCCATAGGGACAACGACAATATATTTCTTTCTTCCAAATTCATCAATGACGCCAATAATCCATACATTTACAACATTATTTTCATAAATTCAAGAAAGCATATTAGAATCGCATTAGCTTCCAAACGGCCCACACGATTACAACTTCAATCTTGAACCATTAAACCTTCATTTTACAACATAAAATCCATAACAACATCAACTAGAATACTAAATAACATTAATTCATTTTTCCTACACCATGCACACTTACACGGCCAAACTTCCACAACACAACTTCATGGCTTCATTCATTTCTACATATCACAACATGCACAAACACTTATAAAACATGTAAAGAAGATTAAACCTCACCTCCTTTGCTCAACTTTCTCTACTCGGCTAGGTTGTGGATTGCACAAACGAATGCCTCACTTGCTCCAACGACTACTCCATGTTGTAGAGGACCTTCCAATTAGTAGAGAGACAAGAAGAAAATAATTTTCCATGACCAACTTAAGGATCCCATTCGGCCAGCCCCTTGGCCGAATGCTTCTCTTTCTCTTGAATTTTCTAGAGTTTGAATGATGAGTTGTGCCTTATATTGTCATCCTACACACACATATATATATATATATGCAAATATAGGCACATGGCCGGTCATGTGCACTCTTTTTCTTTTTCTTTTTCCTTTCTTTTTTTCTCTTCCAATTTCTCCAATTTTCTAGAATTTTTCTAAGTCACTAAAGATGAATAAGTCTTGCATGGCATATATATATATATATATATATATATATATATATATATATATATTGGCTCAAATATGTAGTGTACACATATGCCATTTCATGGGGCCAACATATGGGTACGGCCACCTTGGCCTTTTGGCCCTTTCATGAAATTTTTTTCCCAACTCTTAGCCTCTAATTTTACTTATTCCAAATTTACCCTTAATGCTCCATACCAATAAAAGATGAATATACGACTCATGCATTCTTAACGAAGCCGGAAAAATATATATATATAGCCTTGTCCTTAACTTTCCGCAATTTACTCGGAATATCCCATTGTACAAAATGCGGGATATAACATCCTTCCCCCCTTTAGAACATTCGTCCTCGAATGTTCAACTGGTCTCGTAAGGTCTCCCAAGGATCTTGGGGGGTTTCCTTTATTACCACGGCATATAATCTCATCTATCGATTATATCTCTTCTTCATATCCTCTTCAGCTTCTCGAGTCGTCTTTTCTCCAGCTGTTGTTTCGCCACACGAATTCGGACCCTTATAATCGTAGCACAAGCACCTATGACTTTGCATCTTATTGACAATAACTCTAACAAATTCCAATCTATAGAATTTACGGGGTGTAATATCCTTTTCTCCGTCGGAACCGTTATTTCCTTGTTAAGGTTCGACTATCGGTTGCTCAATCCTACCTTAAAACATACATCAGTCTCTTCTCATTCCTACTTAATTCCTTCATTGCCTGCAATCCACTTTTCCCGCTTCTTTGCCTTCGTGTATTTGACCGGAATCTCACTAGTGCCTCACCCTTGCCCAAGTTTTTGTCTCCATTTTTGTCGTATTGGCTATCCCTTCCATATCTGTTGCTTTTAGTCATACACTGCGGTAAATCGTCCGTAGCTTATCGCCGGGTTCCGTTCTTTTGCACCTTTGTTACTACCCCTCAAGTTTTGCCATACAACTCCGAAGCATAAGGCCATGAAAATTCTCATTCCCTTATGATTATCTTACAACACAAGCATTAGCGGTCCTTTCATCAGTCCTTATTCTTTGCTAGCTTTCCGATGAAAACTTTTTACCATTGTAGTCGAATACAGTTTTTACATTAGTGTCTTATGTGATTCCATAGCATGTGCTCTCATGTTTGAATCACTTAGTGGTCCATAAACCTCCTTCTAACATCCGGTGGACTCTTTTATTTTCATTCATGAGAGTAGCGTTCTCTCTTCCCTTCAAAAACTTTTTCCCGACTACTAATCGCTGTTCTCTTTTTTTTTTTTCCTCCCTTTTTTTTTTTCTACAACTGTCACTGTCATTCCAAAAGTCCTCTTGGGTTCTTTATCTTTGCCAGCACCCTTTTTGTACCTTTAGCTCGAAGATCTTTCTTGCTCTTTACTCTCCTGTCGCACATTACGTTGCACTCTCCGCAAAAATATGCGAAGGTGTTCAGATTAGCCCAAAAATGCCTCAGCGTCACTTTACTAATCCTTATGTTCAACCATAGCCGTGCCTCGTCCGTCCGGTATCGAAACAAAAGACTAATTCCATTTTTGTAATTGGCTTAAATCATCGTTACATTTTTCTGCAATGTACCCGAAATATCACAACCGCATTGTCCTTGCTAAGCCTCTACTCTTCTTATCAGGTACCTGCTTAGTCTTATTCTTAGCATACCAATACTTACAGGTGGCGTCACTGTCCTCGTACGACTTATATAAAGTACGTTCAACCTTAGACACGGTCCTTCCATCTCCCGTTTATTCGACTCTATATGTATTGTCATTCCGAAACTCGCTCATCCTATTTTGTCATATTTCTTTCCCTTCCTTTAATCGCTCTTGACTTCCCCACTTCCTACTATAAAGGGTTTTCTATTCCCTCTCCTTTATTACTAACAGGTTACAATAGCATTAGCGGACACCTCCATAGTCAACATCTTGGCCCTTAATCTAGCTTAGCATCGCTATCCTTCATGCTATCTCTTAACCTATTCAATACCGTCCTCCTGTCCTATTCTTTTCCTTCATACACGCCCATTTCCTAGCGTCCTGTCATTTAAAGTCTCTAAAAGCCTCTCGCACTGCCTCAAATGCCATCCTGACTTTTATCCACTCACTGCTGGTTTTTCGATCTTACTAACTTATTTTAGTAAAGGGTCCCATTTGTAACTCAGGCATCCATGTCAAACACATTACCGTGTCAATTGTTTCTATCTCATCCTTACATTTCTTTCACCCGCTTCCCCCCTTTAGGGGTGTGCTTATACCATTATCCGATTATACTCTGCCCCATGTCCTTAATTCCAATCATCAATTTGGCAGTACTTCCGTCCCGACGATGAGGGTCCAAAGTTCTCTTAGAATATTATCTTTATCCTAACCTACCTCGGGTGCTCCCTTTGGTATCCCTTCATCATCTCTCCCATTTGTGCCCATCTCTTATCCTGTACCCGAGGGATCTTATGCTATCTCTGTGTCATTCAGAACACATTACTTCTACATAATCCTTCTCTCATTCCCAAACGTATTCTGTTCACCCACGTCTATCTGTATCGTACCAGTCATCTCCTAACACTCATTCCACCTTGTTTCTTATCTTCCTATAATTTGGGTCTTTTACAGTCCCGTCACTCACGGCGCTCGTGTCCTTCGTCATACCCGTTACAACCTATCACTACGCTGTTGTTTCGCTTTCTCCTTACTCCTTCTTTCCGTTAACTCTTTCTCTTCACCGACCTAATCCGCCCGTCCTACGCGATTTCTTATGGTTTCTGCCCGCTCCGCAGGTTCTAATTTTCCTTAGATTAATCTAGCTTCCCATTTGCCTCTTACATCTGGATTTATAAGACTTTTCAAAAAACTTCCAAGTGGGGGTCACCCATCCTAAAATTTCCCCTCACTCAAAGACGCTTAACTTTGAAACTTTGATGAAATACAACGCTTTAACGCCTTCCCCGACCGCGTCTACCTCACCGCATGACCTTCGTCACATAATGCGGGGTAAACCGAGATCTTAGCGTATCCCAAATCGTCCTCACAACACATCTCATTAGTCGTCTTATTAATGCCTTCCTATCCGTCACCGTTTTTTTCCTTCATACCCCTATTTTACTCGTATCATTACTTCCCGTGACTATAATCTTGTCATATTTTTCTCCTCTCCTCGACTTAATCGATGCCTTAGTATATCACTCTATCCAAACCTACCGTACCCCTTTTCCTATTTACTATTATCTTAAACCAACTCCACAATTAACTTATTCCTTATTCCTAAAGAGGCCGTACTCACGCTTAGTCAAATCCCATTGTTACTATTGACACGCCCCTTTCAAAATATATGCCAAATTTATATCTCATTCTCATATTATTTCTAGAAAAATTTTGGCAGAGTTTCCTCTGTATTCCTTACTATCCCAAAACCTGCACGCAGGAAATACCAACAGTGCCTCACAGGGCCATCACATATATGTATATATCATATTATACCACGAACACACAGGCTCCCAATATCCACAATAGTATGAAAACAATTAACTTACCCCGTACGTCTAACTCAAACCGTGCACGTCGTTACACTTTTCTTCTTTACTCCCATTTTTCATTGGGCTAACTTTACACTTCAATCACGTCAATATCTTACTCGTATATATCTTTCGTACCTTTACTTACCCGCGTGCTTTATAGCTTCCCATATCGTTAATCACCTTCTTCGATCGATATCGTTCTTCTGCTGAAATCGAAAGTTAGTATAAGAAATCTCAGTTCCTATGACTTGGCTCTATGGCACGATCTAAGAGGTGAAAGAAGAGTAACCATCCTAGATGCCCCGTAGCCTCCGTTTATAAACGCGTTCACACCATAAACAAAGGATTTCATCGACACGACTTTGCGTACAACCCTTAGGACGAATCGTCGATGATACCAATTTGTCACACCCTACATTTGGATAAGGTGTGACAGATCTTCCCTGAAGGATGTCGCCTACCATAATTCCAAGAATTTACCTTTTTAAGAATTTTAGTAGCCATGTCTGCAAAATATTGAATCAATTTCCTGCCTTGGAATAATGGACACCCTAGTTAGGTGATGGGAAATTCCTGTCTTTGAGCTAGCAAAATATTTGAAACAATGCTGATTCTTTTTTCATAAATCTTCTTATCGATCAGAAAATTACTTTTGTGTTTGTTAATCTTCTAAATTTTCTAACGTGAGTTGATAGAATACTCCTCCAATACATTCATGACCAGGTTAAGAGATTTAGATTTTCCTGCACAGAAAATGATCAAGTCATCAGCATAGGCTAGATGATTAATATAATCTTAGATCCATGGGTTTGCATAGTGAAACCCCTAAACTTAGAATTATTATAAAGAACATTAAGCATACAGGAAAGAGTTTCAGCAGCAATAATGAACAAAGCTGGAGGGATAGGGTCTCCTTGCTTTACTCCTCTTTGAGATTTAAAAAATCTATACCTCTTACCATTTATAACTACACTATACCAGTTATTAGAAAGAAGATTCCATGTTATAAAAATCCATTTTTCATTAAAACCCACTCATGACAGCACACAAAAAATACCAAGACAGTCTATCATAGGCTTTGTTCATGTCAATTTTGAAAACCACATTAGCCCCTTTATTATCATGTTTAATCTCTTGGGCTAATAAAACATTCTCACCAATCTACCTTTCACAAAACCACTTTGGTTTGTAGATATAATTTTGGGAATGGTACGAGCCAACCTATCAAACATCACTTTTGAGATGATTTTCTGAGTCACATTACTGAGACTAATAGGTCTAAAGTCTAAAAATGTTTGTGGAGAATCTATCTTGGGAAGTAAGATCAAACAAGTGTTAGTGAAAAATCTAGGAAGTCGTTTGCCATTAAAATCATTTCTAACTAAGTTTAAAATATCAGCTCCTACTATATCCCAAGATTTTTGAAAAAATAGACCACTAAAACCATCAGGTCCAGCAGAACTATTTGATTTATGTCAAAAACAGCTTTTTTCACTTCCTCCACAGAAGGATCTTTTGAAAGAATATCATTATCTAAGGAACTAATTCTTTTAGGAATATATTTAAGGATATCAGGATTGAAATTGTTGTCTTGTTGTGAGAACAGGTTCTGATAGAATTGAGCAGAAGCACTGCCAATCTCTTCTTCACCCTCTATCCATGCTCCATTATCACTAATTCTGTTTATATGAAGATACTTCCTTCTTCCTTTTACCAGAGAATGAAATTTTTTTGTGTTCCAAGTTTCATTTCAAGTTAGCTTTTTGTCTCCAAAAATTGTCAATACGCTTATGATGTATCACTAGTTCAGCTTTTGCTTTGTTCAAAGCATCCTGTCATTTTGATCAAGAGTATCTATATATCTTTCTTCTGCTTTCTTCACTTCCTCTTCTAGATATTGCACTTTGTCAAAAATATTTCCAACCTTTGTTTTGGACCATTCTCCTAGAGCTTTGCTAGTATTTCCTTTGGAAGAAGAGAACCAATGAGCCTTGACAAGATCTTGATACCCCTCTATTTCAGTCCAAAAGTTTAGAAACCTGAAGAACTTTACATAATCTTCTTGATTATTCTTGCAAATTATCAAACGAGGACAATGATCTGAGCTTACCTTAGGTAGATGGATGATATCTGATGTGTCAAAACATTCAGACCATTTTTCATTGCTAATCATTCTATCTAGCCACTTCCAAATCACTTCCTTTTTTTTTCTTTCATTAGACCATGTAAACATACTTCGTAAAACCCATTATCCTTCAAGCCACAATCTTGTAGGCATTCTATGAATGGAATATGCCTCCATAAATCTTCCCTTCCTAATGATATGGATTTAGCATACACCACAGCTATGAAAACCTGCTGAGAATTATTCCAAGCTATTCTGCAAGTGACCATTTGATCTTCAGCACAATATACTGAGCAATCAATATCTCTTCCCAAAAAATACAGATCTTATTACTAACACTAGCAAAAGCACCTTGCATTCCCAGGGTTTGTTTGGAAGATTCAATTTTTGATTCATTTATAAAAGGTTCTTGCAAAGCCACAAATGGTATGTTGTGCTCTTTTATCAAATATATCAATCTCTCAGTAGCAGCCTGAGATTTCATCCCCCTAATATTCCAATTGAGACACTTAGTCATTAAGAGGGTTTTGGCTAGGTTTTGTAATATTCTTCTTTTGATTTCTTGTGACAGGACTCATTTTGATATGTCTGTTATCTTTGTTTCCTATCACATTCTTGGTTGCCTCACTTTCTTTTGAGCTCCTATTTATGTTGGATTGATCATTTCCAGGTGCATGTATCTTTCTTTGTAATCTCTTCTTCCTCACATTCTTCATCCTCATTCTCCTCTGATTCATCTGAAGTATGTTTCTCTTCAGAAGATGATATCTCAGTCCATTCATCTTCCTTTTGTTGATCATCATTTTGTGTCACTTCTGTTTCCTTAGCATTAAGACCTGAATTATCATTTTGAATGGACTCTTCCTGAAGCAGTTCATCAGAGCTGTTCTGATTGATGATATTTTCTTGTCCTTTATTATTTTTTTCCTTTCTTAGTTGTTCCTCTTTTCTATATTTTTTGCTAGAACTCCTTTTGATCTTCTTACTACTAGCAGTTCCCAACCATCTTCATAAAGAACCACCTGCAACTCATTTGGATCATTTATCATGAAGGTTCTGACTTCAGAATTGGCCTTTTCCTATCTCTTATCCCTTGCTGAAAACTTGTCTTTCTGCTTATCGTCCTTATTATTGGGATTTTTGGCATTGGAGATCACTTGGTTCTCATTGTTCACCTCCTTGCCCTTGTCTTTTTCTTGATTTTTTTTTACCATTTTCTCTTTGTTTCTGCTTCTAGATCTCCCCATTCTTCTCAGAAATACCAATACCTTTTTCTATTGCATATTCTCTGGCATTGGCTTGTTAACTCCAAGTATAGCACCTGTAGGTTTAAAAGCTTTTATGGGAGGTTCACTTTTCCCTCTAGGTTTTCTATACTGCTTATTTTTGTCCACCTATTCCTCCCTTCCCCTTTCAACTTGTTGACTGTCACTGGCCTTCTCTTTTTGTTATTTAGGACCAGCATTTCCATTATGTACAACTTTTTTTTTTTCATTCCGGTCCTTTCTCTGACTCTCCCTCTTGTTAGCATGGTTCTTTTCCTCTAATATTTTCTTTTCTAAGACTCTACATTGAGCAATATTATGTCCTAATTTTTTGCAGTGTTTACATTTTTTTTTTTTTTGGGATATTCTCATATTCAATCTTTTGCTCGAATCCTTTCAGAGGAGCATTTTCATCCTCAATCCCAATCCACACACTTTTCATCAATGGTTTAAGTAAATCAACTTCCACCCTTACTTTTGCCATGCTAGGTCTAGTCATACTCTTAGTAGCAACATCAATTTCCAAAGGGAATCCCAT
This sequence comes from Lycium ferocissimum, assembly GCF_029784015.1. Taxonomy (NCBI): domain Eukaryota; kingdom Viridiplantae; phylum Streptophyta; class Magnoliopsida; order Solanales; family Solanaceae; genus Lycium; species Lycium ferocissimum. Next base: position 12,159,966 of record NC_081342.1, on the reverse strand, counting down.
TTCACTAGCAATCTGCTTAATATAATGCCAATTATGTAAATGAAAAGGTAAACCTGGCATCGTAATCCAAATGGGCACTATTGGGAGATCTTCTTCAGGCTTCACTACAAGAAAAATGGCCTTTAACGAAGGGAAATCTGGTCCTTAAAAGTCTAAATCTAGTCCCTGAAGGTCACTAGAGACCAGAAATAGCTGGTCGCCACTAGTCGCAATAGCCTCCGCAGCTAAAGGGTTTTTACGACCAGACTTAACTACTGGTCGCTAAAGAATTTTAACGACTAGTAGATTTCTGGTCCCTAATATACTTATATGAACCACATTTCTGGTCCCAAAGAATTGATAAATTGGTGCACGTAAAATTTTAGCGACCACTCTTACCAGTCCTTAAAAGGCTTTTAAGATGAAATTTCTGGTCGTTGAAGCATTTTAAAGACGACAAAAGCTGCTCTCCAAAGGTTTGTATTATACAATTCAGTTTGTCATATTTCGCATTGAAAGGCTTATACAATTTTCAATATGCGGAAATCAAATTTTTCGATAGAATCAAGCTTTCATACAGAAATATACATACAAATATAAGATTTGTACTAAATTTAAAAAAAAAAAAAAAATCTAATTATCACCCAACTAGTTATAATATTTCAAGGTACTGTTTACACAACCCCTTAACAAAAATATAAGAGCAAAAACATAAGAATCTTCCTAACTTATATGACGTCTTCGGAACTTGCTACTTCACTTGTAACCTCAAGTCTTCAAATAATCTGTAAAAAATATAAAGTGATATTATCTTTAGAAAAATTATAACGATCATATCGTCTGAATATTTTCACAATTTGCAGTAATGTAAACTCACTGGATCAATCAGTAGTGAACCTATTTTATTGTGGTGAGACACAATCTGCAAGTAACCAAATACAGTTAGAACATGACTATCAGTTCCTACTCGATACGTACAACATAAGCCAAAACATAATGAAATACACACAATCTCATGGCTTTCATAGTGACTGAACAAACCCATAAGCTAAACCATGTTTTGAAGCTAGCCGCAATATAATGAAGCATCATAAACTGTAGATATAATTTTGGGAACGATACGAGCCAACCTATCAAACATCACTTTTGAGATGATTTTCTGAGTCACATTACTGAAACTAATAGGGCTAAAATGTAAATTGAACAGGCTCGAACAGTAGTAGGTTCAGGAAAATAAAATACTACATGGGAAAAAAAAATCAGTGCTAACTCATATCATGTACAAAGTATTAGAAAGAACAAAATCTCAAAAAAGTTAACCCATTCATCGAAGAATCTATTGATGTCACTAATACGAGTACTTTGCAGAATTGGAAATGCGTATTATAGAAACTAAGATATTGAAAGCCCAAAAAAAAGTAACACGAGTATTCTGTTTTCGACACTAAAAATCTGGACAAAGTACCAGTAAATTCTCAAAAGAGAAAAGAACGGTTGATAATAACAAAAAGCTGAAGGTTCTTAGGACACACATACACATTCAAAAAGTTTAATGGGTCACCAAGGAAACCTGAAAATCGGCGAAGTAACGGTGTTCTCTGGGTCAAAATAGTCGATTTCCAGTCCTAATTTTCCCCAAACCTGTCAAAACTATCAAATGACTAACGGAGAGATGAAACGATGGAAGAAAAAAACCAGTACAGTTGATCCCCAGTCTGGGACGGTTTTAATTTTGTATTTGGGAGAAAACATTGAAGAATAATTGTTAGATTGAGGGACTGGGGTTAAGGAATTTTTTTCAATGGAGAAAGAGAGATGAGCGCACATTTTGAGGCTTCTTTCTTTCGCAAAAGAGTTATTATATTAGTGTTATATTTATTCTTGGTTATCTTTTTAGGACCAGATCTTAAATTTATTTTGGGACCTAATTAAGATTCTTCCCTGAAAAATAGACAATTACGGGCCAGCACATAATCTCGTCTCTAAAGGTGTACCTGTAAGGACTAGATTTTTATCTCGTCGCTACATAATGGTCACAGATACCCCTTTTTCCTGTAGTGCGCTTAAAGTACGGTGTCCATTTTTGATGACCATCTACCTCAATCAAGCTTTTATAGAGAATGAAATTGTAATCATTATCATTAGTAAAGTTCAGAAAGACATTGAAATTGTCAAACACACCTATTTTTGCCGTGCCTTTCATTGGGTATTTCTCCTTGAATTTTGACCTAAGAGAGTCAATTTGCCGTCTGCCCTTGAGAACCCAATTTATGTCACTTTTTCATAATCCATTACTTTGATGTTATCACCTTTTGCAATATCAAAATCAATGTCTATTCTCAAAATAAAAACACCGTATGATTTTATGAATACCGCTTCCTCACATGGACCTTGATGATTAGATTCCTCCTTAATTTTTTGTTTAAATCATGCGTTGCCTTCAAACAATGCCAGTGCATTGTTTTAGTCACCACTTCCAAGAAGTTGTTGCCTTTTTTACCTGCATTTTTCCTTTTCTCCATTCATTTATTCTTTTTACTCCTCTGTTTTCACCGCACAGGCTTTGGTGATTTGGGAAATCAAATTTCCACTATCAAAGTATTTGACTGTGGCTCCTAATACGTCAGAAGAAACCTTTTTTTTTTTTTTTTTTTTAAATACTTACGAGACGTTTGAAGATGAAGAGCATTATTGGCCTTACAACTTCCGGGCGGCACTGTGTAATGAAAATCATCATCTACGTCCAAACTTAGGATTACCAGTGCCATGAATACATGCACTCTTTCTTGTGTATAATACGTTGTTTCCTTGAGTAAGGAGTAATAATTTGTAAGACAATGAGCCCGTTTGGATTGACTTATGTTGCTTTATACCGCTTTTCAGCTTTTTTCGAGTTTTGATCAGCCTAAAGCCATTTTTACGCTTAAAATAAGCCTCAAAAAATAATTGCCGCTTAACTTATCTAAAGCAGCTTATAAGTCAAAAAAAAAAATTAGACTATCCCAACTTTTTTTTTTTTGGGCTTAGATAAGATGCTTTTATTAAGCCCAGCCAAACAGACTCAATGTATGGTTATTCGGTTGGCTAGCAAAACCAAAAATACATCTGTTAAAGTAAAAGAAACAGGACCTAATTAATAAACCACACTATTGACTAAATTCTAGGCTTCTAGCAGCTTTCCAGTATCACCCAATTTGGAAACAAGTCATTTTCACAACGACTGGTACAGTTTGATTCCTTACCTGTAATTAACTTAATTCTGGACCAATAATTAGTGTCCTATTTTCATTAATTTATACAACCTTGCCTGCCACATACATCAACTTTATCGTACACTTCCACTAATTTATATTGTTTACCTGCTGAAATAAATCAAGATTCATATCCTCGTATGTAGTGTCCCATTGGGGAGTGGAAAATGACAAATTCACACTTAATTTGACAACGTTAAAATTATGAAGTTTGCAAAAGACTGGATTAACACTATCTATTGCAAAGACCTATACTAATTAGTAGGTCACCATCCAACAATCTAGGGTTTCAACTTAATTTCAACTCATGTTTTTTTTCTCTATTCAACTTTCAACTAGTGGATAGGATTAAACATTAACAAGTAGGAAGGTAGAGGGAAGGGGAGGGGACCATTTGATTTTGATTCATAATTGATTAAAGCAAAGTGCTTTTAATAAAGGCTAATTATATATACTCCTATAACAAAATCTGACCTAACTTTGTACCACCTATACAAATTTACCTACCATTCTGTCTCCACACCATTATTGGATACTTTAATATATCGTAAAATCTTTAGCTATATCACACTACATTATAAATTTTTAATTACAAGTTAGCGTAATACAGACGAACTTGTGCTTATAATAAAGAGGCCAATAATACGCAGAGTGAAAAGCAAACGTGTCTGTGTTTGAGGGGACCAAGTTTCTAGGTTTCCCAAAATGGTTGATAACATCAACAATACATTAGGGTCAATTAACTCAAGTGAGGAAGGAGGGATTAAGGAGCAAGATAGGTTATTGCCAATAGCTAATGTGGGGAGACTTATGAAGCAAATTCTTCCTCAAAACGCCAAGATTTCGAAAGAGGGCAAAGAAACAATGCAAGAATGTGTATTCTGGGTTCATTAGCTTTGTTACTGGAGAAGCATAGGATAAATGTCACAAGGAGAAACGCAAGACATTGAATGGAGATGATATTTGTTGGGCTATGGGAAGTTTAGGATGTGATGATTATGTTGTGCCTTTGAAGAGGTATTTGCATAGGTTTAGAGAATTAGAAGCAGAAAAAGCTAATCAAAAGAAGGCTACTGTTGGCAAGAACATTGAAGAAAGTCAGAAGAACACCGAAATTTGAAAGTTTTATTTATGGTCCTTAAGATTTGTCAAATGACAATAATTTTCCAGCTTGGAACTTGGTTAAGCTTGGATTTTTAATCTTTATTTTTAGAAAAAGTTTTTACTAGTAATAAGAATTATTCTAGACTTCTGGTATGTGAAAATATTCTCTGTAAGTGATAATTGTATCATCTAATTTTTATGGTTATGGAATATTGTTTTGAACGAGTAATAACATGTATTGTTGGTTTCACATTTGGATAGTTGGTCATGATTCTCGATTCAGGAATACTTTTTTTTTTTTTGCGTCTATATTAACCCTGGATTAGGTACTTGCATTTATTACCAAAAAAATTACAAAAAGGATGAGGGTATATGGCCTTGTTTCGAATAATTTACTTCAAGCGAAAAAAAAAATGATTCTGATCATGGATCGTAAGCACAAATTTCTTTTAGGCTTTTCTTTTCATTTCATCTTCATTTGGTACAACTATCTATCTATTGAGACTCCTTTACATTCAACTTGAATTGACGCTCCATGATTTTTACTTAGGGTATTATAATTTTTAGTTAGTATTGAATTTAGCTTTAGATGTGAAATACCATCCTCTCTACAAATTAAAAGACAATAACTATCTAGCTTGTTACTTTATTAAGCTTGGATTTTCTGTTACTTTTTTTCTTTAAAAAGAACTATTCTAGACTTCTAGTATGTGAAAATATTCTCTGTTAGTGATTATTGTATCATCTCATTTTTATGGTTTTGGAAAATTGTTTTGAGCTAGTAACCTTCTGATTCATGTGTGTTGGTTTCACTTTTGGCTAGTTAGTCATGGTTCTTGATTGAGGAACACTTTTTTTTTGTGTGTGTATAACATTCAAACCCCCGATTAGGTTCTTGCATTGATTACCAAAAAATTACAAAAGGATTTGAGCTGCAGATGTTCTGATTAGAGCTAAATGGGTTGGGGTGGTAAGGCGGCATGACACGTGGTGTCCACCTCACCGAGTTGTCAGTGTCACGTCAGACCTAGTGTCCACCTTGGACAATTTTAAGGAAGGAAGGGTATATTTGGACCCAAAGTATAACGGTAGTGGTATATTCGAACCCAAAATATAATGAGGGGTATATTTTTCCCTTTTCCGATAGTACAGGGTATATTTGGCCCTTTTCCGAAGAAATTATACACTTATTAATAGTTATGACTATAAAGTATCACCAATAGCAAGGATAGAGGTATAATAGTTCACCTACTAAGGATGAATAAGAAGACCAAACCTTAATTCCGTAACCACGAATTGATAAAGTTCTTGATCTTCTTCAACTCTCTATTTGCAAGTTGCTTCCTGCGAAATATTGACCAATCACATCTCAAGAGGTAGCATAATGCTCACAAAATCACGCCATCTAGTATTGTCAAATAGTGTTTGCGGCAGTGTTGATTCACCAAAATCCAATAGAAAATATCTTAATTGATCTAATATACATCATAATATTGAATACTAATACATTATTAATCTATAATTAAAGAAAAATATACAAATCATCTTTTATGTGCGCAGGATAAGGCGACATAACGCATTCTCATGAGCCGCTTCTATAATTACCTCCATTCTGCATGTCTGCAACCATGTAGCTAATCAATAGGAAAAGATGTACATTGTAATCATCTCTGAACCCTTATACTCCAAAAAATATACAACATCCATATTTTAAACTTCCAAACGCTAACGACTTTAAGGAACAATAAAGTCAAACCATATAAAATTGAAAGATCTCAGCATTTTAAGAAATAACGGAATAAAAAGAGGGCAAAGCAAATCATGTTAAAAAGCCATATCACAAAAAAGTATATCATGTTAAAAAGCTTAACTTTTGTTTGCAAATAGAAACAAAATAAACATATTAAAAAAGAGAAGTTTTTGACTTGCTTATGACCAACTAAATATGAGTTAATATCTCATATGGTCACTCAACTATGGGCGTATTCTCTTATAAAGTCACTCGATTTTGTTGTATACCTACAAAATTACCCAACCAATTTAGGTGATTTTTTCCTTGAATTTTGTCGACATGGAATTTTTATTTTAAGCCAGATTTTTAAGAAATAAAAGCTACCCATATTAACCATTTTAGTACTTGCCCCACTTGACACAACCTGCTAATATTTTATAGGTCAAATTTATATTTAGCAAGACCCTTTATTGTACCCTCATTCTCTACCAAATCATCCTCTCTTTCACAAAATTAATTTTCAGTTCTTTTGGTTAGATTTTTTGAGTATTTCGTCTGGTTTTCATGTCTTCTGTTTTTCAGGTTTCAGGTTTGTTTTCTTTTCTAAGTTCAACTGAACCTATGATTTATTTGTTTTTTCAGAAAAAGTTTGTCCAAGCGACAAAAGTATGAATTAATTTCTAAGAACTTAAAGACAGAACAGTTTTTGTAATTTGCATGAATCAGTTTGAAACTCAAAAGAGGCACAAACCAAAATGGTCCAAAAGAACCTATGTAATCGGTTTCCAATCTACAAATCAAAAGACGAACAAACCGAACTTGATTAACCTATTCCATTTTGTTGGCATATAGTTTATCATCGTCATCATGAGTAAAATACATGGTTTCCAGTTGCCACGTTAGATATTTTGTTGATTAAACGAAGATTTCGTAGAGTAAGAGGATTGTGCAGTGTTAGATGTTAATTAGATTGTGACTGGGACTCCACTTTATCAGTAAAGTATAGGTACCCTGTGACAATTTGTAAATTTTCCAAAAAAAAAAAAAAAAAAAAGTTAAATTGTCCTTTATACCCTTCAATTTTAAATTATCTCCACCAATAGAACTATGAAGCAAACTAAGTCCGAACATACATAAATTTGTATATGAGTCAAATTAGGTGTTCAACCTTTCCCTTAACTTTTTTATGTATTGACAATAGCTTTGAGTCAACCTTTTATTTTGAATTAGATTGGCACGTTTTTCTATTTAGTATACAAATAATGCAGCTCTTTGGATAACAACTTTTTAATTGACAAACCTCTAATTGCTATCTGTAACTTTCCTCTTTGAATCAATGTAATAGTAATATACTCAAACTGTGGACAGTATATCAGATCCTTAATATATTTCTATTCAAACAATACAAAATTTTAATGAATGAATGCAAAAATTGGAACACAAAATATATGAACTTAAATATGTTACCTGAATGTGCAGCAAGCTAAGTGTCTTGGTTATTAGTTGCGTGATTCCTAATAGCAACTAATTGCTCAATGGGCTAGCTGCATCTCTTTGCTCAATGGCATCTACTGTTACGAATTTGAAAGGACTTTAAACTTTTGTGAGTGTTGGCCGTAGATAGGGAGACAACATTGATGCTCAAGAATAAATTTAGACGGATAAACCGACAAAACTTAATAATACTCCTAAATCTAAAAGGATATACCTTATACGTATATACCTTATACGTATAAATAATTTAGTAGTCCTAAATATAAATACAGTTGAAAGCGAACAAACTTTCCTACTAAAAAGAATATACGTATTAAATGACTATTCCTAAATAGTAGGTAAGTTATTAAATGACTATTCCTAAATATTAGGAAAATTACATTTATTTAATATTTTTGAAGATAGTAAAGGACAATTTTGTCCACTGTAATTTTTTTTAATGAAGTGTAAAAAGTTCAATCAATATTTTAAACGTCGTGCTTTTAATATAGTATATAGATAAGTACTCCCACTAACAAATATGACCTAACTTTGTACTACCTATGTAAATTTGCCTGTCATTCTGTCTCCGCACTAATACTGGATACTTCTATATATGGTAAAATCTTTAATGATATCACAATATATTATTTAACCAAGTTAGCTGATGCAGACGAGTATATATCGTAAAATCTTTGATGATATCACAATATATTATTTAACCAAGTTAGCTAGTGTAGACGAACTTGTACTTACAATAAAGGAGTAAATATCCCCTCCAGTACAATTGCCTCCAGTAATATTCAATTCCATTACGTCGGTCATATCACCGGTAGTGAAGCCACTGCTTTCCACTTTCTCAGCCACTAATACAGTCACGGAGCTTCCTAAAATGTATTGTTATCACATATGTCAACTTTAACTGTTGCATCTCGATATGTACATTATGTATATATTTACAAAATCCATATTCCAAAGTCAGTTCAATCTCATATGGGATCAGAAGAAACAAAGTGGGTTTATCCTGAAAATTTCATAGAATTTTTTTTCTTTCAACTAGTTATGAATCACAGATGTGCAATCTAGGAAAAGAGAGGCATTGGGTTTATAGAGGGCCCTAATTCAAGCGAAAAAGAAGGGATCAAGGAGCAAGATAGGCTGTTGCCAATAGCTAATGTGGGGCGAATTATGAAGCAAATTCTCCCTCAAAACGCAAAATTTTCAAAAGAAGCCAAAGAAACAATGCAAGAATGTGTATCTGAGTTCATTAGACCGGAGAGGCATCGGTTTAAGAGACATTGAAGAGATATTTGCATAGGTTTAGAGAAATAGAAGGAGAAAAAGCTAATCAAAATAAGGCTACTGTTGGCAAGAACCTTGAAGAAAGTCAAGAACAATGAACATCGAAATTTCCAGGGAAGTTTTTATGGTCCTTAAGATTTGTCAAATGACAATCTTGATTAAGCTTGGATTTTCTCAACTCCTAATTTTTATTCTTAGAAAAGTTTTTACTAGTAATAATAAGAATTATTCTAGACTTCTAGACTGCAGTCATAGGTCTAGGCATCAATATATTATTTCATTTTCTTGTGTCTTTTCTATTTACTCTGGTATCAATCAAGAAAAGGACTGCCCTACAGATGCAATTATTGTAAGTACGTAGTTTGTTACGGAGTAATATTTAAATATTTGCTGAAACAAAAAAAAAAAGAAACATTATCCCTAATGAAAAGGTAATGAAAACTTACAGGCTACAGCATATGAAGATAACGCATCTACAGCCAGAAGTTTTTAAGTGGTCGAGGACCAAAAGAAAAAATGTTACAAACATCCTTGCTGATTTTTTTTGGATAAAAAATGGTGAGAAATAAGCCTATTAATCAAATTAATTAAGAATCTATTGATAATCATTCAAGGAAAATCAAACGGAGAAGTTTGTTGGGAATGCAAAAAGATCTCATAAATTCCCACGTATACCATACACGATTACTCTCTCTGTTTAACTCTTACTTGTCCAGTATTCTAAAAATAGAATTTCACTTTTACTTGTTACTTTATCATATCAAGAGAAGACAATTTCTTTTTTCCTGTGTTTACCCATGGTATTAAATACTCACTTTCAATCATTCTTCAAATCCAATAAAAATATGCACCAATTAATATGGGTACATTGATAATTACGCACTTCATTTATTATTTCTTAAGGGATGTGCAAAATCAAAAGTGGACAAGTACAAGTGAAAGGAGCGAGTAGAAGTGCATTTATTTTGTGTATTCATAATTTCATGAGTAGTGGAAGAGATTCAACTGGATTATTAAATGAAATACTTTAGATTCAACTGGATTATTAAATGAAATACTTTTACATTTTTGTAATTAATATTGTAGGAGCAATTTATTTTTGAAGTATGTAAAAATGCCATTCAACTTTTGAGGGGCCTTTTCGTATTTCAACTTTGTACTTTGGAGCTTCCCACTTTTAGTATATTATTATGATATGATTTACGCTTGGTGTCTTTTGAGAGGATGTTCATTTAATTTTTATCCCTGTTAACACTGCTAACTTTGTTAACATATATCAAATTTAGATTCTCGCCAGAATTCCTTCTCCTCTTTCCTCTGTCTTTATCATCTTCATATGTACTTTAGAAAATTGAATACTTATTACTTATTTGTGGTTATTTTGATTGTTTTGGTTGAAGAAATATGAAAAATATTATTGTTGGATTTTATTAGCTTATTTATTGAAGAAAACAAAGTAAGTCTATTGATTTTTGAAGAGTTAAATTTAATAATTGGAAATTATTGGGACTAGTATTAGAAGGATGAATATCAAACTTGGACTCATTTAAAGTTGATTTGGATCAATTCTGAAGAAAAAAATGAGTTGATGAACTATTCACACAACAAATTATAGTGATTGTCGGGAATTTGATCACAAATCCTGACGGATCACCATACTATCAGCCACAAATGCTGAAAAGCTCATGGCTATTCATTTGGATTTGGTCAAAAATTCTAACAATTATCATAACTTGTTGTTAAGACAAGTTTTTTCTAATATTAAATAAAAATCCTAGCAAATAGCTAAAATTTTGCTCTAATTATGACAAAAAGGTTATTGTGACACATTTTTCTTTTACGAGGTCAAAATCTAAAGGTAGTATTGAAAGACCTTTTTTGTGCATATCACCTGACTTGAATTAGGGGGGTAAACAAAAGGAGGACAGTCGATATAGAAAAATCCATCATGATTAGAGCCCAATATTCTTATTTACTGAAGGAATATGGATTTGTTATCAACAAAACAGTTTCTTGATTTTTAATATATTGATGGAAGGACAAAATTGTGGGGAAAATTTTGAAAGTAAATAAAGAAAATATTTATTATTCTAATCAGGACAACCTTGCTTTAGATATAGAAAACATTCTGTGTGGATCCGGAAAATGGGCAAACCTCAAGGTAACTAAATAAAATCAAAACATTGAGTAAAGTGTACGGAGGATCATGGCAAAAACATAAGCCCTTTTTCTCATTATTTAGCTAGAGAAAGGATTCGTGAAAGAGCGAATACTGGACATAGTTTTGAAAAGAGAAAATTAATCCCCTGAGATACTGCCCTTTGTGTTGGAAGGAACAAAATAGAAGCATAAATCAGGTTAAGCATCTTTATAAAAAGTAGTCTTTGATTTTGAATCTAGAAAATAAATAGTTTACCTGCCCCAACGAGTAAAAGTGATCTGATAGTACAAAATTGTCAATGTATATAAGTTATATATTCAACGGTCTCTCTTTCCTGAAAGCAAGGATGGTCGGTGATTGCATTCTTGGGCTCGATCCATAATAGGAAAAAATGAAGTAGAACGATGGCTAATATATATACAGATACCTTATTACTCCTGAAGGAGACCAAAAGATACAAAGGTATAACTAATAATATGTGATTTCAACAATTAATTAAGGTACTAGGAAGCTCCTATAATAATATATACTCATGTTATTCATGTGACCATCCGAAACAAAGCAAAAAATTCATTTCCATATCCTCGCATATAGTGTCCCCGGGTTTGTGGAATGGACAATATTATCCACAGTTTTGAACTTCATTCATTGACAACGTTAAATTAAATGATTTTTGCAAAAGACTGGATTGACATTATATTATCTCCTACAAGGACCTACTAGGTAGTAGCTAGGTCATCCAACAACAGGACTCATACATATGTTCAAACGGATCTTTATAGGTGTTGTCTGGTAGTAAACTTACAAGCACAGGTGCATTATATATAGTTGGAACACAAATTTCAACATTTCAAGCATAGTTTAAGGCACATGGTTACTAAAGCTTGCATGAAGATTAAACATTAAAAGTAGGAAGGGATAGGGCAGGGGACCATTTGATCGGTAATACAGTGCTTTTGAATAAAGGCTACCAATGTAATGTTGCTAATTTTCTTTCAAAAGAACCCTCTTTTAGCATCCTTTTTTAATTATATAAGTCCTCCCTATAACAAAGTATGACCTAACTTTGTACCACCTATACAAATTTGCCTGACCTAACTTTATACCACATGGCTCATTATCATACCACGATCTCCCCCTCGAACTAAGTTCTACATGGCTCACCCTCGAACTAAGTTATTGGATCTTTTATATATCGTAAAATCTTTGACTATAGTTCCACGCTATATCATAAACTTTTAATTCAACACGTAGCGTGTGCCACCCACACCGTCGAATTTGTCACCGAATCCCTTACTAAAGAGGAATATGTCTTCAAATACGGGTAGAAGGTCGAAAAAGGCAAACGGCAAAGGCACTAAGTTTGAGATGATCGAGTTTTTATTACCATCGTTCATATTGTCATCCAGGTATCTCCCATGAGAAACATATTAACTTTGGACATTTTCGAAAAGATTACCTGAATCATTGTGCCTTGATTTTAGAAACAAATTGCCACAAATTGATGTAAGTTCAAATCATGTTTAAACACTTTTCTTTGAGAAATGGTTCTTTCATATTTCTATGCATGTAACTCTTTTGAATAAATACCAATGTAATGTAATTTTCTTTCAAAAGAACAAATATTAGCATCTTTTTAATTATATAAGTTAATCCTAACAAAGTATGACCTAACTTTGTCATGATCACAAATTTGATCATCTACCCTAATATTATCAAAACAAATTTATTGGATATTTTTATATATCGTAAAATCTTTGACGATATCACGCTATATTATAAACTTTTAACCAAATTAGCGTGATACAAACGAACTTGTGCTTACTAAAGAGGCAAATAATACGTAGAACGAAAGGCAAACGTGTCTGTGTTTGAGATGATCGAGTTTTTAGGTTTCAAAAGGTTGATAAAATCAACATATTAGATAGAGAGGGATCTAATTAAAGCGAAGAAGGAAGGATTATGGAGCAAGATAGGTTGAACTACCACATCAAGAATATATTTTGTGGCAGTTGAAGAAATAGTTTCATATCTTTAACTTCTTCAAATCTTATTGGCTATCAATCATAAGCCAAGCATTCCCACACTTTAAACATTTTAAGTGTCATTTCCAAATAATACTAAGTACTTGAAATCTTATTATGAAAGTCAGGACCTCTCAAGTGACATCTTTACACGAGGGAATATAACATTTCAAGTGACACCCTTTTACAAAAGAACACAATTTTTCTGATAAGACATATGGCCAACAATATCCAAATTTCAAATTAGTTGTTTCATCAACTAGTTGTCACCAAGACCGACCAAATTATGAATTCATTCAAGGCCATGTCAATATATATCCACCTAAGGATTTTGTGGGAGTTGAAGAACTATACAATTTAAATGAATTTCTATCTCAAGTTCTTCAAATTATATTAAACATTGAATTCAATATTGACTTTAAATCATAAGTCAAACACCCCCCCCCACACTTTAAGTAGGCGTTTGGCCATAGAAACCAATAACTTTTTCACTTTTTTTGAAATTTTGGAGTTGGAGTTGGAGTCAGCCATAGTTTTTGCAAATAGTTTTTTTTTTTTTTTTTTTTTTGAAATGTACTTGTTTTGGTTGTGAAAACAGTGAAAAACTTGAAAAATAAATTTTTCTTGTTTTTCAAATTCCAAATACAACTTCAATTTGAAGTTGTATTCGGAATTTTCATGGCCAAACACTAATTTTTGAAACAAGTGAAAAAAAATTCCGACAAAAAGTGAATAATTCTTATGGTCAAACGGGTCCTAAATATTTCAAATATTTTTTCCAAACTCCTATGCAAAGGAAATAATAAGTCATTTAAGTACCATCGTTCATATTGTCACCCAGGTCTCTCCCAAGAGAAACATATTAACTTTGGACATTTTCAAAAAGATTACCTGAATCATTTGTTTCTTGATTTTAGAAACAAATTGCCACAAATTGATATCCTTACTTACTTGTAGTATTAATACCATTGTTCTCTGTTTCATTAACCAGAAAGTTTTTTTTTTTTTTTAAATCACAAGTATTAATGTAAGTTTAAATCATGTTTAAACAACTTGAGAAATAACCTTCCTCATATTTCTATGCATGTAACTCATATTATATGCCAATTAATGTATTTCATTTGGCAAAAGGAGTAACAAATATAAGATCTTTAATATATGTTAATCCTAATCATAGCATGCACTTCTCATGATCATCATAAGTGGATCATCTACCCTAATATTATCCAAACAAATTTCATGGAAATCACAAGGGTAGAATGTTATAAATAAATAATAAATAGGGTTAAAGAAGTAAAACCCCATTTATGTCACTTTTTCTTAATCCATTGCTTTGATGTGATCACCTTTTGCAAGATCAAAATCAATGTCAATTATCAGAAGAAAAACACCGTATGATTTTATGAAGCGGTAGATCCCTTTTCCATAGTGCCGCTGCCTCACATGGAACTTGATGATTAGCTTCCTCCTTAATTTTTTGTTTAAATCATGCGTTGCCTTCAAACAATGCTAGTGCATTGTTTTAGTCATCATTGTCAAGAAGTTGTTGCCTTTTTTACCTGCATTTTTCCTTTTCTCCCTTCATCTGTTCTTTTACCCCTCTATTTTCACTGCACAGGGTTTCGTGATTTGGGAAATCAAATTTCCACTACCAAAGTATTTGACTGTGGCTCTAAATACGTTAGAAGAAACCCTTTTTTTTTTTTTTTTTTTTTTTTTTTAATACTTATGAGACCTTTGAAGATGAAAATTATTAAAATAATAGAAATAAAAAATAAATTAAAAATAAAAAGAAATTCATCTTAAAATCAACAAAAATATATTGCTTTGAGTAGGATTCGAAATTACTTACTCCATGGCTTAACCTAAAGCTTACAACCTTTTAACCGGAGCACCAAGATATTTTACTACCTCATGGGTGCTATTTATTAGTTTATACTAAAACTTCAATATTTTCTATATGTCTACATAGAGTATCCTCCACGGTTAATGGGTGCTCGTGCATCAAAACTTAGCACATGGGTCCACCCCTATTTATTGGCCTTACAACTTCCGGGCGGCACTGCTACAATGAAAATCATCATCTACGTCCAAACATAGGATTACTAGTGCCATGAATACATGCACTTTTTCTTAATTATGATTTCCAATATGAATCTGATTTCCGTCAAACAGCCACCAAAAACAGTCCCGACTTCTCTTTACCAACATCCGTAAATTTGAATGCAATATCTTCTTCATAATGAAATATCTCTTTAAGATTGTTAGAAAAATAGGTAAATATAATTGAAGAAGAAACACCCTTTAAGGCGTGAAAATTGACAATATTAACTAAAGAGATATTACTTCATAATACTCATCATGAGAAAATAAAAGCGTCGACATAAAATATATAAATATGACCAACATTATTATCCATTTTTCATAGCCACTCAATGAAGGAAGGCCTTATTTATAGAGTTAGAAAAGTAACTACTGTGAATAGGCATGACTTTTCACGAACAAACATGTTCATTTAAATTTCAGATTTTGAATAAAATCTGAAAATACCTAGATCTTAACATATAATGTCTGCAAACTCTTTTTGCCTTATGTTGTGGGACAATCCCACTTCATATATATACAAACTATCTAACATTTTGTGCCTTATTGGAGCTTGGCATAGATCTAACATCAAACTGCTGCTTCACTTTTTTTTTTTCCCTCTTCTTTTCATTCTGTTCTTTTCTGATTACTTTTGGCTTAGCAGCTGCATTTTATTCCCTCGCTTTTACGAGTTTTATTCTCGTTTTAGCTCCATAATGTCCCCGAATCATCAAACAACACCCATTAGCGTAAAATCACAATATTAACTAAGTTGGACATTTTTTAATTCATAAACTCATCATAAAGAGCGGTAAAAGCGTCGACATAAAATATATAAATATGACCAACATCAAATATCCATGTTTGTGATATTATGCTACATTGTTAAAATCTTTAATACCAATTTACCTCAACCTGATTCGATAAATTATAGCTTGTGTATAGTACGTTGTTTCCTTGAGTATGCAGTAATAATTTGTAAGACAGTGTATGGTTATTCGGTTGGCTAGCAAAACCAAAAATACATCTGTTAAAGTAAAAGAAACAGGACCTAATTAATAAACAACGCTATTGACTAAATTCTAGCAGCTTTCCAGTATAATCCAATTTGGAAACAAGTCATTTTCACAACGACGGGTACAGTTTGATTCCTTACCTGTAATTAACTTAATTCGGGAGCAATAATTGGTGTCCTATTTTCATTAATTTATACAACCTTGCCTGCCACATACATCAACTTTATCGTACGCTTCCACTAATTTATATTGTTTACCTTCTGAAATAAATCAAGATTCATATCCTCGTATGTAGTGTCCCAGAGTTTGTGGAGTGGAAAGTGACAAATTCACACTTAATTTGACAACGTTAAAATTATGAAGTTTGCAAAAGACTGGATTAACACTATCTATTGCAAAGACCTATTCTAATTAGTAGTTCACCATCCAACAATCTAGGGTTTCAACTTCAACTCATATTTTTTTTCTCTATTCAACTTTCAACTAGTGGATAGGATTAAACATTAACAAGTAGGAAGGTAGAGGGGAGGGGACCATTTGATTTTGATTCATAATCGATTAAAGCAAAATGCTAATTTTAATAAAGGCTAATTATATACTCCTATAAAAAAATCTGACCTAACTTTGTACCACCTATACAAATTTACCTGTCATTCTGGCCCCGCACTAGTACTAGATACTTTTATATATCGTAGAATATTTAGCTATATCACACTACATTATAAATTTTTAATTACAAGTTAGCGTAATACAGACGAACTTGTGCTTATAATAAAGAGGCAAATAATACGCAGAGTGAAAAGTAAACGTGTCTGTGTTTGAGGGGATCGAGTTCCTAGGTTTCCCAAAATGGTTGATAACATCAACAATATATTAGGGTCAATTAACTCAAGTGAGGAAGGAGGGATTAAGGAGCAAGATAGGTTATTGCCAATAGCTAATGTGGGGAGACTTATGAAGCAAATTCTTCCTCAAAACGCCAAGATTTCCAAAGAGGGAAAAGAAACAATGCAAGAATGTGTATCTGAGTTCATTAGCTTTGTTACTGGAGAAGCATCGGATAAATGTCACAAGGAGAAGCGCAAGACATTGAATGGAGATGATATTTGTTGGGCTATGGGAAGTTTAGGATTTGATGATTATGTTGTGCCTTTGAAGAGGTATTTGCATAGGTTTAGAGAATTAGAAGCAGAAAAAGCTAATCAAAAGAATGTTGGCAAGAACATTGAAGAAAGTCAGAACAATGAACATCGAAATTTCCAGGGAAGTTTTTATGGTCCTTAAGATTTGTCAAATGACAATAACTTTCTAGCTTGGAACTTGATTAAGCTTGGATTTTCTCAACTCCTAATCTTTATTCTTAGAAAAAGTTTTTACTTGTAATAAGAATTATTCTAGACTTCTAGTATGTGAAAATATTCCCTGTTAGAGATTATTGTATTTTTATGGTTGTGGATATTGTTTTGAACAAGTAATAACCTTCTGATTCATGTACGTTGGTTTCACACTTGGCTAGTTGGTCATGGTTCTTGATTGAGCTAGGAATACACTTTTTTTTCTTTTTCTTTTTTACATTCAATCTCCGATTGGGTACTTGCATTGATTACTAAAAATTACAAAAGGAGGATATGACCATGTCTCAGAATAAAATAATTTAACTTTCATTTTAGACCATTGTAAAAAAAAATGAGTTCTGATCATGGATCGTAAGCACAAATTCTTTTAGGCTTTTCTTTTCATGTCATCTTCATTTAGTACAGCTATCTATCTATTGAGACTTGTCTAATTACATTCAACTTGAACAGAGCTACATGATTTAAGTAGGATATTTTAATTTTTTGTATTGGATGTTGATTTATGTTTATTATTGGTGACTAACAATATTGTTTTGATTAATGATATGGTCTACATCTAATTTAGATGTGAAATATCATCCTCCAAATTAAAAACGTTAATGTTGAACAAATTTATAGTAAATTATGATTTATAATCTTTTTTCTTTTAAAAAGAACTATTCTCAATTTAGGGGTATGTGAAAATCATCCTACTTTGTTTGATTATTCTTCATCTAAGTTTTTTTTATGGTTTTGGATCATCAATAATCTTTTGGGGAACTAACCTTCTGATTCATGTGTGATTGGTTTCAAAATTTTGGCTATTTATTTTTATTGAGGCCTTTTTTTTTTTTTTTTTTTTTTTTTTTTTTTTTTTTATGAGTGTACACACACACACACACACACACACACACATATATATATATATATATATATATATATATATTAAATAATGTATAGCAATGAGATATAAAACCATGATATCTTTCTACTTTGATATCATGTGGGATAGTGTGATTATTTCATTGAAAAGCTTAAACCATACTAATTAATTGTGTCCCAATATCTAATATTCTCGAAATACTTTCTAGTTCTTTTTAAAATCAAGTATGTAGCCACCCTGGTGATTGTTAACTCTCTCCGAAGCCCTAGTTCATCGATTTATGTGTGAATTCCTTTGCAGGATGTTCTTTAATTTTTGTTCATTGTATCAAGTTTAGATTTTTGCCAGAATTTCTTCTCCTTCTCCTCTTTCATCTTTCTTTATCATCTTCCTACGTGCTTTAGAAAATTGAATACCTATTACTTATTTGTGGTTATTTTTTATTGTTTTGGTTGAAAAAATATGAAAAATATTAATGTTGGATTTTATTAAGCTTGATTATTGAAGAAAACAAAGTGGATCTATTGATTTTTGAAGATTTGAGTTGAATTAATAATTGAAAATTGTTGGGGCTAGTATATTAGAAGGATGGATATCACAGTTGGACTCATTTAGAGTTGATTTGGATCAATTCTAAAGAAAAAACGTGTTATGAATTTTTACACAACAAGTTACAGTGATGGTCAAGGTTTTGAAATTAAATCCTGACATCGCCAGAATTTCAGCCACAAATTAACACCAAAAAGCTCATTGCGATTCGTTTGGATTTGGCGAAAATTTCTATCACCCTAACTTGTTGTTAAGCCAAGTTTTGCCTAATATTACATAAAAAAATCTTAGCAAACCGCCAAAATTTGCTCTGGTTATGAAAAAAAGGTTATTTTGACACATTTTTCTTTTACGAGATCAAAATCTAAAAGTAGTATTGAAATATCCTTTTTGTGCAAATCACCCGACTTGGGAGCCAAATCCATCACTTAAACCTTGATCTAGGCTTAGATCTCTTTACAATTTCTTGAACTAGGGACATAAGGGGGAAAAAAGGACCACCCGATGTAGAAAGCATTATGTGTTTAGACAGATTCGGAAAAGGGCTGAACCTCAAGGAAAGTAAACAGAATCAAAACAAAGAGTAAAAGGTACGGAGGATACATCATGGCAAAAACATAAACCCTTTTTCTCATTATTTAGCTAACTCGTGAAAGAGCAAATAAAGGACATAGTTTTGAAAGGAGAAAATTAATCCCCTGAGATACTGCCCATTGTGTTGGAAGGAACAAAATAAAAGCATAAATAAGGCTAATAAGCAACTTCATAAAAAATAGTTTGATTTTGAATCTGGAAAATAGATCAGGTTACTTGTTTCAATGGGTAAAAGTGACACGATAGTGCAAAACCGTGAATGTATATAAGTTATATATATAAGTGTCTCTCTTTCCAGCAAGCAAGGATGGTTGGTGATTGCATTGTTGGGCTAGAACTAGATTCATAATAGGAGACAAGGAATTAGAACGAAGGCTAATATATATGCAGGCAGATACCTTATTACTTCTGAAAGGGACCAAAAAGATAAAAAGGTCTGACTAATATAGGTGATTTCAACAATTAATTAAGCAACTTGGAGGCTCCTATAATACTAATATATATTCAAGTTATTCATGTGACCTGCCGAAACAAAGCAAAAAATCCATTTCCATATCCTCGTATGTAGTGTCCCCGGTTTTGGGAAATGGACAATATTATCGACAATTTTGCACTTCATTCATTGACAATGTTAAATTAAACGATTTTTGCAAAAGACTGGATTAACATTATCTACTACTAGGACCTACTAGGTAGTAGCTAGGTCATCCAACAACAGGACTCATACATATGTTCAAACGGATCTTTTTAGGTGTTGTCTGATGGTAAACTTTATGGGACAAGCACAGGTGCGTTTTATATACTAATCCACAAATTTCAACATTTCAAGCATAGTTTAAGACATATGGTTACTAAAGCTTGTACGAAGATTAAACATTAACCAAGTAGGAAGGGAGAGGGGAGGGGACCTTTTGATCCATAATTCACTAAAGCAAGTACTTTTAAATAAAGGCTACCGATATAACGTTGCTAAATTTCTTTCGAAAGAACCCTCTTTTAGCATACTTTGTTAATTATGTAAGTACTCCCTATAACAATATATGACCTAACTTTGTACCACCTATACAAATTTGTCCGTCATTCTGTCTCTACACTAATAGTGGATACTTTTATATATCGTAAAATCTTTAACGATATCACGCTATATTATAAACTTTTAACCAAATTAGCGCAATACAGACGAACTTGTGCTTACAATAACGAGACAAATAATAAGCAGAACGAAAGGCAAACGTGTCTGTGTTTGAGAGGATCGAGTTTTTAGGTTTCCCAAAGTGATTGATAGCATCAACATATTAGATATAGAGGGCCCCAATTCAAGCGAAGAAGGAGCGATTAAGGAGTAAGATAGGTTCTTGCCAATAGCTAATGTGGGGCGAATTATGAAGCAAATTCTCCCTCAAAATGCCAAGATTTCAAAAGAAGCAAAAGAAACAATGCAAATGTGTATCTGAGTGCATTAGCTTTGTTACCAGAGAGGCATCGGATAAGTGTCACAAGGAGAAGCGCAAGACATTGAATGGAGATGATATTTGTTGGGCTATGGGAAGTTTAGGATTTGATGATTATGTTGAGCCTTTGAAGAGGTATTTGCATAGGTTTAGAGAATTAGAGGGAGAAAAAGCTAATCAAAATAAGGCTGCTGCAGGCAACAACATAGAAGAAAAGGAGAGAGATGAACCACAAAGGAATTCCATAGTTTTTCTCCCTGGAAGATTTTTTGGTCCTTAAGATATGTCAAAAATACACAATAATCTTTTAGCTTGGTACTTAATTGATACGTATGCTCGATTTTCAAATTCTTTTTACTATTGTTTTAATTTTAAGAAAATAATAGTAGTGGTTTTCTTACAAGTAAAGTATTTGGAAATTAATCTCTGTATTGGTGATCATTGTATCTTCTAAACAATTTCTTAGGTTGGTGCAATATGATCTTGAACAATTAACCTTCTTATTCAGTATGCTGGTTTCACATTTGGCTAGATTGTCAAGGTTTTTAATTCAGGGCTATGTGCCTATGTCCTGCACAAAATGAAATAATGAGGATGAAGCTGATAACTTACTTCAAGTCTTGGAGGTAAGCACAACTCTCTCAATTCCCTTGCCATTTCTTCTTCATTAAAACTTGATGAATTCACGCAGCTACATGGTTTTAGTGGATACTTTTCATTGGATTTTGTCTCGGGGTTAATTAATTACACTAAAGGTCACTCAATAGTAAACTCATCAAATTTATTTTCTAACCCTTAAATCACTCAACTTTCACTTGATTTCCTAAACTATCATTTTTGCCAAAACCCGGTGAAGCTAAATAGTTTTTACCCAGATCCGAAACTCGATCTTTTGTTGAAGAAATAATCTATCATACTAAAAGTGACAAATGTTTTAGACATAGACAATACAAAGTAAAATAACAACATACACAGTATTTAAGATAGACAATAGTCATAATACAAAGTAAAATATGTTGGTTCTCCAACGGTAAAATAATACACACACAAAAAACAAAACAAAAAAATTATATATATATACTAATTCTCTCTCTACATTGTTACGCTCTTTCAAATTATACTAAAATTTAAACACACACACAAAAAAAATAAGATTAAAAAAACAAGAAATTTTGTAGTCCAAGACCTTTGGACGGATGGAGATTGAGGGTAGCACATATGCTGGCGTTATCTCCTTAATTCAACTAAATTTGAACTAATACAACTGATTAACTTCTTAATTTCAAATTCAGAGCATGCTAAAGTTCATATATCATTCCAACTTTCAACATACGTTTGTGAGGTATGTCAAAAACTTTGCTACTTTGCCTCAAATTCCTCTTCAAGAAATTGAAAGCACAATCAATCACAAATCTCTTTGCAATATTAGACCCATTGCTTGCAATCACATCTTGTTCCCCAACAAAATGAACAACCCCAAGACTATAAGCTCTATCCACCACTTCTATATCTCTCTCCATAGCATCCTCTTGTATGTCACAATCATTTTCCAATTCCATATTGCTCTGTTCTGATGATACTCTGTTACTCTTTGCTGCATTAATCGAAAAGATACAATCATCTCGTATAAAAGTTTTCAGTCTTTCCACCAATAATCTCTCGAAGGGCTCTTCCTCGTTGCGCACATCATTGTATCCGTATCTCACCACACATCGAAACACGTAGAGATCACAAGGCTTCACCTTCCGGAAAAGGAACCTTTCTTCTACCGGAACTTTGCTTATTGGAAGTGATTTAACCGAAACAAACACGAGGACAGAGTGTAATGCGGGCACATTCTCCACGTAATGCTTGAAGATTGGTGGAATTCCATGAACAAGTTCAGAGTAGAAAATTGCAAGTCCAGGTAATCGATGGTAATTTGTTTTGTCCACTGTTTCTTTAACTTTTAAGGGAGAGATCTTGTGTTCTAGCTCGAAGTGGTACTTCTTTCGGTACACATAGTTCCATACGTACATGATAAACATTAGGAACATTGCGAACGCCAGTGGAAGGTAACCCCCTTGAGTGAACTTGTACAGGACTGAGCTTAGCAATAAAAGCTCAAACAAACCAATGATTAGAACATAGACGATTACAAAAAGAATGTGAGTTTTCCATATCATGATCATAACTAGTACGAGGAAGCATGATGTTAGTGTCATCACAAATACCACCGCTATTCCTGCAAGCAAATAGTTTTGTTACGTGTTAGGCATTTGCTTCACATTATCACTAAGAAGAATTTAAGTCATAAATACGCATGTAAGAAATCCTTACCATAAGCATTGCTAAGCTTTTCAGTAGTCCTGAATGCAAGAGTGACAATAACACAAGCCAACATGAGAAGGTTATTGATTTCAGGAATGTAAATTTGTCCATGATGTTTTTTAGATGTATGCACAATTTTAACACGAGGAAAGCATCCTAATGCCAGGGATTGCTGGATTATAGCAAACGTCCCAGAAATTAAGGCTTGACTTGCAATAATGGCCGCTAACACTGCCACTGCAAATACTGGCCAATATAAACTATCTGCACTTGTAAACAGAAAAAGGAACATGAGAATCTAAACTGCCATTGCATAGAAATTAAACTCAGGAATAAATGTTATACTTACGAGGTAAGGACTTGTAGAAAGTATCAGAAACATCATAACTGTGCTTCCTTAAAAAGGCAGCCTGACCTAGATATGCTAATATGAGAGCCGGATATGTCACACAGCACATACTTATCTGTATAGATCGAACACTAAAATGACCAACATCTGCAAATAGTGCTTCACCTCCTGCAATAGCTCATTAATCAATCTTTGACACCTAGTAAAAAAATTATTGGAGCAGAAAATTGTTTAATTTTCTGTTCCTTTTTCTCTTTTCAGTACTGTTAAAGGTTGTTGGAAAGAAATGAATACCGGTTATGCACATAACGACCCCGCCAAGAGAAATCCAAGCGTTCTTTTTGTTTCTCTTGAAGTAGTCTATGATGTATTTAGGATTAAGTGCCCTGATAACAGTTGGATCGTACTTCACGAAGTTGTAGATGCCAATACCAGCAATGAAAAGGAACCACACACAAAGTACAGGTGCAAAAGTGTAGCCAACCTTTTCAGTTCCAAATCTTTGGAACATGAACAAAAATATCAAAATGGCTACTGCTATCCAAACAAGTCTTCCTGCATCCAATGATAACAATGACTATTTCAATTTGTTTTTCATTATTCAAACTATTATTTTGATTGCTTTCTAGAAAGGAAAAAAAAAGTTGTTCTATTTAAACATTACCTCTTGATTATTATACAAAGTAAACAGAAATTCACGAGTATCATTTTAGGCATGTTACTTTAAGCGGAAAAGCAACGGGAAATCTTATTGGAAAAAAAAAAAAAAAAAAAAAAGGATGCAATAAGTTACCTTCAGTCAGGACCGAGGGAGCTGCTTCTTTGAGTCCTCCAACAGCAGACAAAACTGACCAAATTAAATGAAAAATTCACATTAGTATTATAAACTCATATAATTAGCATCAAAACTGACCATTTTTTATCTGTTACTAAAATGATTTGTGTACTTCCTTTTCCTTCTAAAATGATGACCAAGTTCATAATATGACATTTAAAGCATCTTACTTTTAGGGTGAATCAGACATTAATTTCTGATTTAGTTAGTGTTTGAAAATAATTTAGTTAAAAGAAAATGTTTAACGGAAAAAGTGCTACTAGTACTATTTATAAAAAAAAGCTGGACATGAAAAGTGTCCAAACAGTATAACCTCTCTGTTTATGTTCCTCTTATCTAGTCTCATGCCATAAAACTGACCAAAAGAAATAGTGTATATGATTGAAAATAGATAGTCACAATTTTGACAAAAAAATGTTCACCAATTCTAGGAATAGGAGCTTGCTAGCTCAATTTTCTGTGTGGTGTTTAAACGTATCCTATATATCAAGGCTTCATGTATTTGTTGGGTTGATGTAAACATCGGATATAGATAAATTTTTACGATATGTTAATAACCTGATTGTGTAAATATGTTTTACGTGCCTGAAATGCAAGGAGTGAGCACGCCATCCCCAATAACCATGGAAGTACCAAGCATTGTGGCAAATAGCATGAAGAACTTTACAAAATTGCTGCTTTCTAGCTTTGACTTAAGCTTTGAAGCTCGACGTGTGCGTCTATCTGGCAAATCAAGTTTAAAAGTCGACACATCTTTGTCTTCTGGTTGTTGACTTGGAATTAATCCCACCTTAGAATATCGACATATCAATGAATATAAAGCAAATGTACCTCCTGCAATAAAAAGTATAATTTATTTTTCTTATAAATTAATCATGAAAGTTTGTAGTAAAAGAAGGAGAAAATGAAAAAAAAAATGTCCCTTATTTTTGGTAGTAGGTTCAAAGTAGTTCTTTAAATATTACTTGGGCAGTTTTGGTTCTTTAAGTTTGCCTAGAATGAGCACTTTTGGTATCGTAAGATATTTACCAAATTGTGATTATTAAATCTAACAGAAATTGTGAAAATAGAAATTATTTAATGGGAACTCATATTTGAAAGTATAGTTTTTTCACTTTATGTTATTTTTTTTATCTATTTCTAAAATGCAACTTTTTGAGGTGCAAGTTCCATTATCTTTTGTCTAGTGTAGTTAAATTCAACAATCAGAGTTTGGTAAATAACAGACAAAAGGTGCTCAGTTTTGACAAACTTGGAGGACTAAAATTGCTCATGTGATACTTAAGAGACTACTTTGAATTTACGACCAAAGACGAGGGACATTTTTTGTCATTTTCTCTAAAAGAAGAGGTGAAAGTAAGTTACCATCTCCGTTGTCATTAGCTTGGAGAACAATGAAGACATACTTGATGACAGGAATCAAGGTGATTGTGTACAAGATAAGAGAGAGTGCACCAAGTATATCTTCGTCGTATTTTACACCATTAGGGAAAATGGATGAAAACACGTACAATGGTGACGTTCCAATATCTCCATACACTACCCCTATGCTTTGAAACGCCAAATTCAGTATCACTGACCATTCTAACGCCTGATAAAAAAAAAAAAAAAAAACATCTAAGTTATATATATATATCACGTCAAATATCAAAATGACATGAAATTCCACCACCAAAAGTTGCAGTGTCCCTCCTTAAATAATAAGAAGTCTCCCGTACTAGCCGAAAATAGAGTCATTTGATAGGAAGTTTTTTATCCTCCCATTATGGAACTTTCCAGCACTAGTGTGAAACAAAACAAAAACATAAAATTCTCATATTTTGGCTAAGTTATGACCTTTTTGGCCTCGGGGACCTTGCTGGATTCCAAGTCTAAGGAGTCATATCGTTTTAAAGTCTCGCAAGAAAGTTTCTTTCCTTTGAGCTGTTGCTGATGAATATCTTGATTTTGCTCATTGCCTGACATATCCTTAATGATTGGAGTCTTTTAAGCTCCCCCTTCTCTAGGAGAAAAATAAGATACAAACTGAGTAATTAATCAAAAGTGGGGAATTCCTCCAATATTTTACTCAGGAAGGAACAAATAGATATTGATTAAAAAGAAGAAGATGGAAAATGTAAGAGGGAGACATTGAAATAATAACAAAGGAATAATTGAACATATAGAGTACTAACTCACAATTCACTCAAATTTACGTTACTGTTTCTCAAAACTACTATCTTTAATTATCAAACTTAGGAGAAAATTCCAGAGTTCACAGAAATGAGGGAATTAAGGTTTCTATTTGTATGGAAGAAAACCGTGTTCTCCTTTAGTCTCACACGTAAATGGTTACTTAGATATTAGCAACAAACATGCCAACAGACTGCCGCATCTCACGCTTCTATGTATATCTTGATGATCCATTTAGTTAAGTTTAGAAATAATCTATTTCTATTAAGGGAATATAATTGAATTCTTTTTTGCATATAGTAAAGATATGTAGTTTTATGTGGAAAAACTTACACAAATACTAGTACATATACAACTATTTACAGAACCTACAACAATTTTTTTTAATTTACAGAATCTACAAACTATACCATATAAATGATAAAAGCAAAAAATCAATAGATATGGTCAATTTAGTATAAATATGGTAACAAATTTATACATGTTATTTTTTTCCTTAATTTGTCCCTACAAATTCTCCTTTCCTACCTCATTAATAATATGATGAAGGCAATAATATTAAGTATTCAATTTAGTACCATATTTATACAAGTTATATTTTTTCCTTAATTCGTCCCATCAATCTCCTTTCCTACCTGTCATTAATAATATCATGAAGTATTCAATTTAGTATAAATATGGTAACAAATTTATACTGGTAATATTTTTTCCTTAATTTGTCCCTACAAATTCTCCTTTCCTACCTATCATTAATAATATAATTAATAATATGATGAAGGCAATAATATTAACTATACACATACCATATATACTAAACATAATATACTATATACTATATTAAAAATAATATACTATATACTATACATATGCATATATGTGCATCGATATACTATATTAATATAAGTTAAGCAAAGTGCATTGATATACTATATAAGTTAAGTTAAGCATATAAGTACATCGATATACTACATATTTTATGAAATACATTAATATAAATATACATCTATATTGATATTTTAGGAATGTAAGAAATTGTATTTATGTAATTAAAAAGTTTAAATTTTGAATAAGTTGTATTTGTGTAATTTTTTTAAAATAGTTATAATCTTTTTAATTATCATTTTAAAAGGTTGTATTTAAGTAACTTTCCCTTACTTATAATGCATGTACACATGGGCCCAGGGTGGGTTTTCTGGCAGTTGAGTTTGGATTTTCACGGATTCAAGAAATTAAAACATTTTTTTTGCACGGATTGCCCTTCTTTTGTGGTGGTCTTTAATTTTTGCCCCTCAAATTGGTGGCTCTCTTATTCTAATACCCCAAGGTTCTAGGATCGAACCCCAGTTCAGTAAAAAAAGAAGGAATTTCGCAAGATAGAGGTTTGGATTCGCAGGCAGAGTTCTGAAGGCAAAATTCTGCCTTGAGGTAGAGTTTGAAACTCTGCCTGAAGCATAAGGTAGAGTTTTGCACACAAAACTCTGTCTTGCGAATTTTGTTTAATTTTATACTAAGCGGGAGTTCGAACCCGAAACCAAGGAATTTTTAGCGAAGGCCAAATATTAAAGATCACCCCCAGCTAAGTGCAATCCTGCAAATTGCCCAAATTAAAATCCAAATTCAATCTCAATAAGTTCGGATTAGATCTGTTTTCTTAAATTTGATTTCGAATTAATCGATTTTGATATTTTATATTTTCGATTCTGAGCTTATAAGTTGAGTTTCTTCTTCTTACAATAATAAACATTGTAATATTATATTCATGTCATATTATCTTTTATAATTTCTCATTCCCACCACAATCATCCAAATAAATAGTTCAGTCAAGCAATGAAAAGATTATCAAGGTAATTTGCAAACAAAGTAAAATTTGGTCTAGATAGATCAACTACTAATAGTTCATATTCATCAAGTCAATCACTACTCAATCCTTATAAACTTTATGTGACTTGAACATCAATTAATAATAGGCTTCCTTAATTAAGGATACAGTGCCACTACTCTCGAATGACAATGAAGAATACGGTCACAATGAATGCATCTCAGCTTGCACTATTCATTAGCCTAACAAGGATGATTTAGTTGGATATTGGACTTAGTATTAGGTTATTAGCTTATGTCTAATCGGTAGGTTTAAATATAAGGTATAAAAATTTTGAATTTTCGGATATCCAAAAATTTGAAATCCAAATATTAAGTTCAATTCAAAATGGCAGAAGGGTCCGGGAACCCCCCTAACTTGTCGAATTTTATTCAGTGTACACCTAAACTTTACGTTGGCCTAATTACCCCCCTAAACTTGAAAATATGATAGGCACGGCCCCCCGGACGCCGACAACCCATGGAGGTGGTCAACACGTCGTCACATGGATATTTTTGTCCATGTGGCATTTTGTAAAGGATAAAATATATATTTTTACTTTTTTTTAAGTTCAACAATTATTTGAATTATCTTTTTCGGGCCAAATCTATAAAAAAAGAACTTGAAAATATTTTGACTATAATTTTTTTATTTGCCTAAAGATAATGATATTCTAATCAAGTTATTTTAATATAAATATTTTGACTATAATTTTTTTATTTGCCTAAAGATAATGATATTCTAATCAAGTTATTTTTATATATTTGGCCGGAAAAGAAGAAAATACAGTAAGAACAAATAATCATTGAATCTAAAAAAGAAATCAAATAAAATATTAACCAAATATTTTATGAATTTGACCCGAAAAAATAATGCACATTGAAATAAATAGTACTTGCATGAAAAAAAAATACACCGTCTAAACTTCATTACTTTTGCTAAACCTTATTTTTATTTGAATAAAATAAATAGAATTTCAAGTTGAAACTTTCAACTAAGTTATTTAGATTTGGATCCGAAAAAAGAAAAAAATACATAGCTGAAATAAATAATCATCATATCGAAAAAGAAAAAAAAACACAATTTGGATAAAATATGCAATGTATATTAAGAAAAAAACAATAAGAAATACAATTGGATCAAATAAAATCATTATATTGATTACGTGGCAATTAATAGTTGAAAAATACCCCATTTGGAAGTCGATTTTTTCGATTTTTCACCCATCCACGCGCCTAAAAGAGTGTATCCACGCTCTTTGCCACATCGTCTAGGGGGTTCAGTTATCATATTTTCAAGTTGAGGGGGGTAATTAGGCCAACGTAAAGTTTAGGTGTACACTGAACAAAAATCGACAAGTTCAGGGGGGTCCTAGACCCTTCTGCCATTCAAAATCCAATCTGTAATCAGAAAATTGAAACCAAAAATCCAAAATATTCGAATTGCGATTTGGATTTTGGTTTTGCCCAAATTATGCCCGACCCCCTAGGCATGAACTGAGATTTAACATAATTCTTTATTGTGTCCGTTAATCATTTCTACGAGCAATTATGTTGAAAGTGTCCGGCCTACACTATAACTTGATAATAGTTTTTTGACACATTGTACGTGTATTTCAAGCTATTTAGTACGAAAATTTTGAAACTATATTATATAGTACTAGAAAAGGCGTGTGTAATGAGCTACACGAAATCTGAGGAGAGAAAAAGCAAGCTCAAATTAATGAATGGTGAGCATATTTGATTGATATTTATTGTCATTGTAAAGCATAATTTAGAAAACATTGTTATTGAATAAAGCTGAAAAAAATACATTTTATTTCGTTATTGGTTATTTATGTATTAGTACTTCATTGAAAATTTAAAACACTACCAAATCAGAGGAAATTGTCTCTGGATTCTACATTCAGTCTCACTCTTAAATATTAAGTAACATAGAGGAATAACGGGGAATAAATATCACCAAATAACATTTTTCTTTTGAACATGAGCAATAATTTTCTTGGAATTGGGCTTTCCAAGTATTGTGTGCTGAGTTGAATAAATTAAATTGGAGAATAGGGGATATATCAACAGAAGCTTGTTGGTAAGACAAAGGCTATCAAACTTTTGTACGTAACACATCAAACTGATCTCTTAGTTTATACTCATACTTCTAAGTGTCTTGACAATTACCTAGAGCACAACTTAAAAGAAATCTGATTGTTAATCAACTAAACATCATAAAATTCTGAGATTAGCCATCTAAAATGGAGGAGGAGAAATAAATCATATTACTCTTATTTACCATAACTTATATCATTACACGGCCATCTTATCTAACCGATATCAAGAAATAATTGAAAAACAATAAATCGTTTATTGGCCAATAAATTCATTATAAACCAAGTCCAATGATTTCTATTGCACGAAGTAAATATTATAATACATATTATCACATAAGCATCTAAATAGTAAGTGTTCAACAAAAATGAAGGCTGAACTGATTTAACATGACAATAATAGATCATCGGTCCAGATGAGGCTAAGCAAAATAAGGTATTGAGTAAAATAATTAAGCCAAATGAGAAGATTAATTGTTTAATAGATGCAGCCTTCTCGGTTCCTTTCTTAGAGGAAGTCGAAGAAGTGGATTGCTTCGACTTCGGCGACGGATATTATTTTTTTTTGGACTATAAGCATGATCAAAAATTTTCCTGATCATAACTTTCTTATAAGGCGAACCTAAATTGTATATATTTAATAAGTATTAAAAGGAAAAGTAACTCTAACAAAATGAATAGACTACGATAGCGCAACTCTCTCACATTTCTTGGTCGTTTTTCCTCTCTTCTTTCAACCAAATAAATTGACTTGTCTTCATATTCTGTTCTTCTATATCTAAAAGAAACAACGGAGAAGGGCCAAATATACCCCTATACTATCGAAAAAGGGCCAAATATACCCCTCGTTATACTTTAAGTCTAAATATATCGTTATCTTTGAGTTCAAATATATCCGCGCCATTATATTTTGAGTCCAAATATCCCCTCATTTTAACGCAGTAGGGACACGTGTCATAATTCTATTGGCCTATTTTAAATTATTTCCTAATTAATTAAAATTCAACCCATAACCCGGTATTCAATTAAAAAATCTATACCCATACCCGGTATCCAATAAAAATGGAAGTTTTGCTCCCTCCTCCTCCTCCTTCTCTTTTCCAAGCGATCCATAGTTTTACCACAACGAATGGACCAAAATTAAATTGGTAATTTGCACAGACCAATACATAAACGAGGATTTTATCTTATTCATTCTTATTTTTGTCTTAGTATTCAAGTTATATACTGACCACAGATCCAAAAGCTTGTTAATCGATTGGAAAATGTATTGCAGCAAAGAATCAATTGAAGATTGAAAGGTCTTATACGATCTTCAATCCCTCATCATAAATATAATGAATGATTCTATAGATAAATTGTCTCAGTTAGCTCTGGATTTGTTCAACAACAAGGAATATGCGAAGAAGGAGGAGGGAAGCTTCCATTTTAATTGGATACCGGAAGGGTTTTTCAATTGGATATCGGGTCATGAGTTGAATTTTAATTAATTAGAGATAATTTAAAATAGGCCAATAGAATTATGACACGTGTCGCTCCGTTAAAATGAGGGGTATATTTGGATCAAATATATGAAAGGGTATATTTGAACCTTTTCAAAGTATAATAGTACAGTATATATTTGGACCCAAAGTATAAAGATAATAAACGTATATTTATTTTCTTCCAATTTTATTTCCTACGTGCTAGGTGGATATTATTTTCTTCCAATTAAAATCTAGTCAAATTAAACTCGACTCATCATTAAACCGATCCAATTTGCAAAATAAACCCAAATAAGCATAGAGTAAAATAAGAATGTATCTTGAAATAATTTTATTCCTCATTAATAAATATAAAATAAATTGTTTAAGCTTGGTATGGCTCTTTCTCTCTCTTGTACTACTTATTAATTGTTTTGACGCTCCATTGTATCTCTCAAAGCTAAGTGACATTTCATTGAATAAAAAAATTCTACTTCCTCTGTTCACTTTTACTTGTTCACTATAAATTTTACACATTTTTTAAGAAATAATAAATAAAGTGCATATTTTACAATGAGGCCCATATTAATTGATGTATAATTGCATTGGATTTGAAAAATAATTTGAAATGAGTAATTAATGCTAAGGGCAAAACAGAAAAATAATTTTTTTTCTCTTAATATGCGAAAATGGACAAGTAAAAGTAAAAATTTATTTATGAAACAGTTGACAAGTAAAAGTGAACGAAAGGAGTAGTATGTTTTCTTTACTTTACATCTATTAATTACTTATGTCTTTTATCTTCACGCTAATTTTAGCATCCACATTCGTCATGTATGATGCAAGTGTGATGATACTTGACATTAAATCTTTTTCTCTTTGTTTTGTATCCAATCGATCTAAAATAAACCTTTTTGATGTACTCTTTTCATTTCATAATAAGAAAGTGTTTTTAACTTATGCAAATCCTTTAAGAAATTGTTCACTTTTTAAAAATTATAAGTATTTTTACTAACATATTTTTAATTAATGCCTAAAAAAATAAAATTACTTAATGATTTTTTATTATAAATAAGGGTAAATTTAGAAAAATAAGATTAATTTCTTCTTGAAATTCTAAAACATCACTTATTTTAAAATAAAATGAAAAGTCTAAAATACCACTTATTATGGAACGGAAGGAGTAATAACTAATAAATAGTAATTGATTTCTTCGTTCTTCAACTGCGTCGTCCTTGATTACATCCCACGTACGTGCTAGTAAAAGTAAGATAATTTCTGTTTAAAGTAACTCGTTTGAAGGATTTATTAATCACTCTTAAAGTGAATTTGAGGGTTTTATTAGATAGAGAGAAAAGTTGCATTACTCAATTAGTCAAAAAATTATAATAGTTGGTTTATTTACACGTTAAAATGGCCTAAAAGTAGTGCTCCAATTAGCCTACTCTAATGAGTCATTGAGTTGCAATTTATTTTGAATCAGAAAACATAAAATATCACCATCTACATACCCAAATCAATTTAATAGGACTCATACTGACTCATGAGAGAAGTCCAGCCATAAAATTAATTTTCTTAGACAACAAACTTACTGCATTTGATAGTTTTTTTTTTTTTTTTTTTTGGTAGCTTTGTTCAAAACCTGGCAGGACAAGAAACAACGGTATTGCTAATACTTTACATCACATTGTATGATGCCTATTTCCATGGCGAAAAAAAATCCTATATTGAAGGAAAACTAAGAGATTTTGATCCAAAAAAACATACTAGCTCCGTCTCAATTTAAGTGTATTAGTTTGAAATTTAAGAAATAGAAAAAGACTTTTAAATCTTAAATCTTGTAATTCTAAATTAAAGATGTACATAATATATTAAAATGTCATTTAAATCTTGTTATTATAAGCTTGTCACGTAAAATATTTTAATTATCAAATTATTAAATATAAAAAAAGCACTCTTTTTTAAATAGACAAAACAGAAAAGTAAGATACTCCTTCCGTTTCATAATAAGAGATTTTTAGGCTTTTCAATTTTTTTTAAAATAAATAATATTTTAGGATTTCAAAAATACTATGGAAAAATTCTTCCAAAATTGACCTTATTTAAATAATCAAGGAGCTAAAAAAATCACTTATTATGAAAACCGAGAATACTTAAATTGGAACAGACAATATTTTTCATATGCAGCAATTCTCGGGCAGTAGAATTTTCTATAAAAAAAAAAAAAAAAAGAGACGAAACTAAGAATGGTAAATGAAGCTTCCCTTACATTAATATTTCACAGTCAAAACAGAGGGAAAAATAGTTACAAAATGCAGTATTGTAAAACTATTGTAAAACTCTATGCCGAAAACCAACCAATTTTTCTTCTTTATATCACTCCACCAAACAGATAAAAATAAAATTCTAAGAGCTGGTGAATTTGGTAACAGCCTTAGTGCCTTCAGATACAGCATGCTTAGCCAATTCACCAGGAAGTACAAGTCTCACAGCCGTCTGAATTTCCCTTGAAGTAATCGTAGGCTTCTTATTATACCTAGCCAATCTGGAAGATTCTTGAGCAAGCTTCTCAAATATATCATTAATAAAACTGTTCATTATACCCATAGCTTTGCTTGAAATACCGATATCGGGATGAACTTGCTTCAACACCTTGAAGATGTAAATCTTGTAGGTTTCAATAGACTTTTTTGATCTCTTCTTTTTTTTGTCACCAGCAACGGCAGCGTCTTTTGGGAGTTTTTTTCCTGCCTTTGATGATTTCTCGGCTTTTTCGGCTACTGGCTTCTTCTCTGCAGGTTTCTTCTCTGCCTTTGGTGGTGCCATTGTTGAGGAAATCTGAGAGAAAATTTGAGAAGTTTGTAGGTAATTGGGGGGGTTTTTGAGTTTGAATTGTGTGAGGAGAAGTGGATATAGCGAATTTGTTATATAGTAGGTTGGGGCTAGATTCTCATTGGTTATTTTCTTATGACTGGGATCGTGAGTTAAGCCGTTGATGAGATAGTCAATCGACGGTGTAGAGTAAAGGACGATTCGGATTGTATTAGATCCTTAGTAGTACTCTTTTCTTTTTTTTTTTTTTTTTTTTGGGCGTGGCCGCGGGTTGGGTGAGGGTCTTTTTTGTAGTATATACTTATTAATTGAGATCAAAGAATAAACGAGGATAATTTAGTCAGATTACCCTTTTCATTTATGTTTCTTTAAGGTACGTTAAAAAAAATGACAAGTAAAATGGACCGGATGGAGTAACAATTTAATTTTAAACTTCTCATTTTATCTTTAATAAGATGATTTATAACAGAAAAGACCATAAATAGTCCCTTATCTATAAGAGTAGGTCTAAAATGATCCCTTAACTATACACTTATCGGTTTTAGTCCTTTAACTATCTAAAAATTTATCAAATTTGATTTCCGTCTATTTTTTTATACAAACAGCGTACAAACTCATAAACCTTCGTGAGATTAATCGTTAAACCATTCCTCAGACCTATATTTCTCTCTACCCGCTTCTTTTTCCTCAAGTTCCTCTTGTTAAAAAAAAAAAAAAAAAAAAAGACGCGAGCCACCGGTGTCGCTCTCGAGTCTTTAAAATTCGAAAAGACAAACTCAGGCACAAAATTTTTGTAACCATTCTTCTCAAACACTACTAAAAAACTAGAAAAAACCGACGGATTCCGTCGGTTTTTTCAATAATTTTTTTAAAACTTTTTTTTTAAGAAAACTGACGGACTGCGTAGGTTATTTTTTGCACAAAAATGCGTGAAAAAATATAATTATTTTTTATATTATTTTCTAAAATAAACCGATGGAGTCCGTCGATTTTTTATTTTTATTTTTTATTCTTTTTATAAAAAAATCGTCGGAGACAGACTCAGTCGGTTTTTAGAGCGAAAAAAACAGTATAAATTAAATCAATGTAAGTATATGAACAAAAAATATCAGTGGTCTAGTAGTAAAGCTCTTTAATGCTAAAGAACATACCCGGGTTCGATTCCAAGTTCCTACATTTCATTCTTAATTTAAAAAATAAAAATAAAAAACCGACGTTATTTTATTCTTTTTAACAAAACCGACAGACTGGTTCGGTTTTCCGTCAGTTTTAACCGATGCAGTCCGTCGGTTACGAAACGCGAGAGAGAACTTAAGGAAAAAAGTTGAGGTTAAAGAATGAACTTGAGGAAAAAGAAGCAGGGAAAGAGAAATATAGGTCTGAGGAATGGTTTAACGATTAATCTCATGAAGGTTTATGAGTTTGTATGTTATTTGTATAAAAAAATAGACGGAGACCAAATTTGATAAGTTTTTGGATAGTTAAAGGATTAAAACCGGTAAGTGTATAATTAAGGGACCATTTTAGACCTACTCCCATAGATAAGGGATTATTCATGGCCTTTTCTCTGATTTATAATCACACAAATATCTATTGCTTATTTTGGACCACAAATTTTAAAAATATTCATTTCATTCTTAAACTCCATAGTCTATACATATTCAAACACCTTCACAAAAAATGGAATTTGGGATGGATGGAATATAAGATACTCCCCTTGTCCCAAAAAGATTTTCTTAATTTAAGAAATAAAAGAAGACTTTTGAAATGTGTGGTCAAAATAAGCCTAAGGTATTTGTATGGCTATAAATCATCTCATAAAATTAAATTGTTTCTAAATATTGAAGTGTGTCAATTTTTTTGGAACAAACTAATAAGAAAATTAAGACAATCTTTTTGGGACGTAGTATGAAATGTAAAAAGTTACCCCGGCCGGGAGTTTAAACATCCCATGCGGATAAAATTTTACCGTATGAAATACGGAGTACGTATTTACAACACATGCGTTCCTCAGCTTGTTTCTAGGAGAAAACCTCTTTCTACGCTGGACAAAAGAAGATGTAGCCTTTGTAAAATTCGATTATTCCATAAATCTTCATCGAAATAAGTATTCTTTTTAGCAGACCTCTGTTCCGTCTTGCATGACCAATTCTAAAATTTCAGATTTCATTGGAGAAAAGAATGGGAAACAGAAAATAAAACCAATACGAGAACCAAGTTATTATGCTACAAATTGAGTTAAAGATATACAATACAACATGTTTTTTTTTTAACAATTATATAACTCTACCTCCTTATACGCTTGGTTGGTAAATTGGCAATTAAAGATCTATCAAGATTCTCTATTAATTTAGACAGGTGCTTGGTGAACATGCACGAAATAAACTGATATCCCCTGCACTCGAAAGTAATCCTACCACTACTAGGATATGTTACTCGGACTCTTCACTTTCGGTGCCGCACCCGTATCGACACGACATGGGTGTGGGATCCGTACCCGATCTGGTCAACCGGTTTTGGATACTTTGACTTAAATCGACGTAGAAATTCTAGACAGATTCAATGATTTCTTTAATCAAAACTAAAGCTAAGGTGAAATTGAAGAAAATGGAATACCTTGCATATAAAAATTTCTATGTCACTTTCTGTTTCCTTTTATCTCCTTTGGGGATTCTCTCTTGATCAATATTTTTTCCTCAAGTTTTCCACATAATATTCCATAATTTAGTTTTTATAACTCTATTTTTAGATATTTGAATTTTTTTAGCCGAATTCCCGCACCCGTATTCATAACTGGATCCGTATCTCCGAATCTTAAAATTTAGATCATGAAGGATCCGACATCTAGATCTGTACCCATATTGGACACCCGCACCTGAGTCCGAGTAACTTTGGCTACTAGGATCAAGTGTCAGCACTATACAGGAACCAACTAGTAGGACCAGGTTCTTTACCTTGCAACAACTATTCATCAAAAACTGCATGTTTGTTAATCATAAAACTCGATGTCTAACACAAACTTTGACCGGTAACTACATGATCAAAAGTTACATGAATATATGGTACTACTTTAACCTCTAGTATTAGAGGCAACTCTGCAGTTTAAACATAACGTCAATAATGATGAACATCATAATAGCTGCTCCAACATATGCTCATTCAATTTTACCCCAAAAACAATCTGAGTTACTCCTCCACTGATTCAATCAAGAGGCAAAACAAAATTAAGAAACATCACGAATTCATGAATTCTAAAGAGAGCTACTATATTGAGTACTATTACTTCAATAAAAATCAATTACTTGCAACTAATTGACAAATTTTGAACAATTATTTAGTTTCATCTACATTACTTTAGCAATTACATGAATGAAGTTGAACTATCATCACTTAAATAAAACAACACATATTCTTCAAAAGAAATTGAAAGAGCAGTAAACCTAGTAAATTTAAGTTGCAACAAGAAGAATCAATTATAAACATTTATATAGACCATAGTGGTGCCATGATTTGTACCTATTTAATACTTTAGGCGTTCTGGACTGCAGGGTTAGGCAAGAATTATTGTGACAAAAAACTGGAATATTTCGCTAAGCGCCAATTTGTTTCAAACAAGAATCAACTTTACAAAAATGCGTAAGCTGCGCAATAAGGAATTTACATTTTCCATTGAGAAACTTTTTTTTCTTTGTATGATGTAGAAAGTGACTAAATATGGTCAGGAGTTGTTCTACAAACCATTTCAACTAACAAGATAAATGTGCAACATTGTTATTGCCAATGCCATAATATAAGATAAATGTGCATTTGTCAGGAAGAAAGAAGCCATTCAGTGCAAGTATTCTTCACCATGCCCTGAAGATTCTATTAATAATTCTACTGGAAATTTACTGGAGTGATCAGGGGTCCAAATTAATGAGGAGAAATAACAGCATTCACACAAGAAACCAAACACTAAGGAGATAGTATTTTTTTAATTAACTATTTATTCTAATATATTATATCATATATAAACTGACAAAAAGTTTACAAGATAGTACAAGATAAAACAAAAGTGCTTTGCTAGCCAAAAACAACTACCCTAGCTAATTTGTTTTCTTATCTAGACATATCTTGATCTTCTCTTTCTCCAAAACAAGATAAAACAAAATAAAATACTTAGCTTATTCTATTACAAAATTTCATAAGTACTTATCCCATATAAAATCCAAACAAAACAAAGTAAAAACTACGAAACAAAACATTTTTTTCTTGTGCAAGCACCTTTTGATTGATGGAAGTTGAATATTGTAGGGTGCCTCTCCTTGTTGCCTCCGCACATTTATTTTAAACCTTAGTTTTTTCAAAAAAAAAAACATCCTAAAGCTCACATGTCATTCCAACTTTCAACATGCGCTTAGTTGGTATATCAAATACTTTGTTACTCTGCCTTAAGTTCCTTTTGAGGAAATTGTATGCATAATTGATCACCACTCTTTTTGCTACACCAGATTCCTTGCCAGCGACAATGTCTTGTTCTCCTACCAAATGAACCACTCCTGTATTAGAAGCTCTCTCAAGCAGCTCGACGTCCTTCTCAATTAAGGAAGCAGCCTCTCCTTGATCGTCTCCGTTTGCTTGAATGGAGAACATGTAATCTTCCTTGATAAAGTGTTTTAGCCTCGCTACTAATAATTTCTCGAAGGGCTCTTCCTCGTTACGTATATCATTGTATCCATATCTTACCACACATCGAAACACGTAGAGGTCATATGGCTTCACCCTGCGGAAGAGGAACCTTTCTTCTAGTGGCACTTTGCTTATGGGAAGTGATTTGACAGAAGCAAATACCAGGACAGAGTGTAAAGCAGGCACATTCTCCACATAATGCTTGAAGATTGGTGGAATTCCATGAACAAGTTCAGAGTAGAAAATTGCAAGCCCTGGAAGGCGATGATGTGAATTCATCTGGTCCACGGTTTCCTTAACTTTTTCGGGAGAGATCTTGTTTTCTAGCTCGTAGTGATATTTCTTTCGGTACACATAGTTCCACACGTACATGATAAGCATTAGGAACATAGCGAAAGCCAGTGGAAGGTAACCGCCTTGGTCAAACTTGTACAGGACTGAGCTTAGAAATAAAAGCTCAACCGAAACAATGCATAGACAATAGGCGATTATAAGAAGAATGTGAGTTTTCCATATCATGATCATAACTAGTACAAGGAAGCACGATGTTAGGAACATCACAAACACCACCGCTATTCCTGTAATTGTACAATAAATAGATCGAGTTAATAATCACGAAAATAAGATCGATATTACTCGGTCAGTTCCTCCATAGAAGAAATAGAGGAAGTTCCAACAAATGGCCTTACCATAAGCATTGCCAAGCTTTTCGGTAGTCTTGAATCCAATAGTGGTAAGAACACAACAGATCATGAGAAGGTTATTGATTTCAGGAATGTAGATTTGTCCGTGATGTTTGGATGATGTATGCACAATTTTAACACGAGGAAAGCATCCTAATGCCAGGGATTGCTGGATTATAGCGAATGTCCCGGAAATCAAGGCTTGACTTGCAATGATGGCCGCTAACACTGCCACCGCAAACATTGGCCAATATATACTCTCTGCATTTATAAAGCAGAAAAAAAAAAAAAAAAAAAAAAAAAAGAGGAGCACGATGTTAACTCCTCTGACAATATAAAAATGTTTACACTATCTGTGCAATTTTAGTTGATATACACTATCATGCTTACGTGGTACGGATTTGTAGAAAGTATCAGCAACATCCTCAGTGTGTTTCGTTAAATAGGCAGCCTGACCAAGGTATGCTAATATGAGAGCCGGGTATGTAACAAAGCACATACTTACTTGTATAGATCGAACACTAAAATGACCAACATCTGCAAACAGTGCCTCAGCTCCTGCAATTATTCATCCAATATTTTACTTGTCCAAAAATTATTACAAATCTCTTTTTATTCTATTTTCAATTACTAGTAAATTTCAAGGTTGTTGGAAGGAAATTGCTACCTGTTATGCACATAACAACTCCACCAAGGGAAATCCAAGCCTCCTTTCCGTTCCTCTGAAAATAGGCTACGATGTACATAGGATTAAGAGCTCGGATAATAGTTGCATCGTAGATCGCGAAGTTGTAAACGCCAATGCCAGCAATCAATACAAACCATAAACAAAGTATAGGTGCAAATGTGTAGCCAACTTTTTCAGTTCCAAATCTTTGAAACATGAACAGCACTATCAAGATGGCTACTGCAAGCCAAACGATCCTGTCTGCATCCCAATATGGAAACGAACATTAGTCCGTATTACATAAGAATTAAGCATAACTCACTGAATCTAATTTTTTTTTTTTTAAAAAAAAAAAAAAAATCAGTGCTTAATTGCCCTCTTCATCCTGCTGAACTGGACTTATTTTTCTTTCTTAGTTACAACTACAAAAACTTGACCTGTTTTATCTTAGGCGAAACTTTTTAATAATAAAATAAACTGGTGCTGCTTTATATTCACCGAAATTTGGTTTGATGTCTTACTAATTACTATTATTTCATTTTTTCATATTTCGATCTATTCATACACTCCTATACGCTTTCGACCAAATTAAAATGAGATGCAAATACGTACTTTCAGTCATGACGTCTGGAGCAGCTGCTTTGACTCCTCCAATAGCAGACAAAACTGGTCACATCAATTGGGAAAGAAAAAAAAATCTCATTAGTATCATGAACTTCTACTCTAAAACTAAAGCTTTTAAGAAGATCATAGCTAAACAAAAAAATAAGGGGTACCCTTCAGATACAAATAGTATCATTCATTCTAGGAGGGAACATTATTTAATTAAGGAGTTTAAGATGCATTGTTTATGTTAGAATAAAAGAGGGAAGAATTAGTCACGTGCCTGAAATACAGGGCGTTAGGACACCATCTCCAATAACCATGGAAGTACCAAGCATTGTGGCAAATAGCAGAAAGAACTTTGCAAATTCGCTCTTTTCTAGCATCGACTTAAGCTGAGATGCCCGACGTGTACGTCTATCGGGCATATCAAGTTTAAAAGTCGACACATCCTTGTCTTCTGCCATTGTACTTGGAATCAATCCCACCTTGGAATATCGGCATATCAATGAATATAAGGCAAACGTACCCCCTGAATTTAAAACAAAATTATCAGTTGAGGAAATTAAATTAGGCATTGTAAAAGAACAAGCTAATCAAGAAAATTTGTAGTGAAAGTTACCATCTCCGTTGTCATTAGCTTGGAGAACAATAAAGACGTACTTCACGACAGGGATCAAGGTGATCGT
This sequence comes from Lycium ferocissimum, assembly GCF_029784015.1. Classification (NCBI taxonomy): domain Eukaryota; kingdom Viridiplantae; phylum Streptophyta; class Magnoliopsida; order Solanales; family Solanaceae; genus Lycium; species Lycium ferocissimum. The sequence continues at coordinate 12,117,798 of NC_081342.1, read as the reverse complement.
GTACAAGATGAGAGAGAGAGCGCCTAGTACATCTTCTTCATGTTTTATTCCACCAAGAAAGATGGATGAAAACACGTACAATGGTGACGTTCCAATATCTCCATACACCACTCCTATGCTTTGGAATGCAAGTTTCAGCATCACAGACAATCCCACTAGCTGATCAACCACAAAAAACGTTTTCTTATTTATGTTTGAATAGAACTGTTTAAACTTTTAGATGAGATATAACATAATTCAACAAAAAAAAAAAACATAAATCCAACATCCCTTCATGTGCAAGTCTATGCTTGGTTTTTAATCAAGTGACTCGTACTTTTTTTTAGGGACAAATCAGAGCGATAAAGGGCTTAATCTCAGTGAATCCTGACAACAAGGCGACTTTGCCACTTACAAAATGGCTCATATTTAATAATCATAATTTATCGGAAAGGAGCTAGCTAGCAAACCTTTTTAGCATCGGGCATCCTGCTGGCTTCCACATCTAAGGAATCATGTCGTCTCAACTTCAGGCTCGAACCTTTCTTTCCCTTGAGTACTTGAACATCATCTTGGCTTTCCTCAATGTTGCTCCCCATCTTTTTTTAAATTTATAAAAGATTGTTTTTTTAACCCTTTTTTGGTTTGAAAAAACTGATCAAATCAAGCAAATTAAAAGTAGAGGAGTTCCATCGACATGGTATTCTTATTCACCAACGAATTGGTTGCTAAACAAAGAGAAGAGAAGAGAGAAAACGAAGAGATGTAGGTGGGAGACACCAACGAAATGCAAATGAATGGTTGAGTTCGAGATTAATACCTCAGAACTCAAACAATTAAACAAATTTCGCACAAGCGTTTCCCAACACTACAATTCTCTTATTAGACGAAACTATGAAGTTGATACCAAAATCGACTTATTGAAAATGAGTGAAGAATGTGTCTTATTTATACGAGAAGAAAACCGTTCATCTTTACGTAAATGGCGCCTAAAATGTCATGACCAACAAACATACCAATGGATAAGCGCGTCTTACGCATCTCTGTAATTCTCAACTCTTCATATGTCCTGTTTTCTCGAACTCTCATATGTACTGTTTGTTAACTGATGGTCAATTTACGTAACTTTTAGAAATAATTAACTCATTAAAAGTTTTTAAATTTAGAAAATCAGTAAACAAAGTATACGTGGAGTATTCAAATCCAGATACTTGCTACTTTCTCCGATCCTAAATATTAGTTGTATTAGCAAATTGAATTTGTTTCGAATTATTTAATGGTTTAAAAATACATAAAGTCATTTATTGCTTTTTTATTTTTACAAATTTATCTTTAATATTTCAATTAGTGGAGTAGAAATTAAGTAACATGTTATCTTAAGATTTTATAGGTATCACGATCTGTTAATACAGATTTACTCTCACAAATGTGTATAATATATTCAACCGAAAAGGGCCAAAATGCCTTGGACTATCGAAAAATGTCTAAATATGCCATTTGTCCACCTATTTTGCTGAAAATAGCCCTCTAATTATTTTTTGGCTCACTATGCCCTCAAAAACTAACAGCCCTTTTTTGGTTTTTTTATTTATTTATTACGTGGCTAATTTCTATTGGACGAAATCAAAATTTCACTCCACCCAAACCTATTCCCTTTATTTAAACCCTATCCGACCCAATATATATTTTTTAAAGAATGAAATTAATTTTTTTTGAATTGCGTGGCATCCTATTGGCCTATTTTAAACTATCTCCTAATTAATTCAAACTGAACCCATAACTCGATATCCAATTAAAAGACTCATACTCGCCCTTAACTAAAAAAATCCAATCTCTCTTCTTTTAAAAGTTAAATCATATTCTTCGAAGCCTCAAGTTCAAGAAGACACTAACGAAGTTGCTCATTTATCAAATAGGTTCAACGAATCATTAAATGGAAGCAAATATAAAAGAAGAGATTCCTACTAATCAAGTATATACCTAAGATCCTAAAATGACCGGTCATAACTAATTTTTCGACATAGGTCCGAATGCTTTATCAAATAAAAAAAAGTATATAAAATAAAAAGGCGATGTTTCATTGTGGCATGCCACATGTTTGTTCAACTGTGCATTTTATCTTACTTCTTCTGAATATACCACACATATTTTATGTTAGTTGTATATTTTATTTTTTTAAGATGCGACGACTATTTATCCCAATTATAGGCTCTCTTTTCCCGGAAAAGTCAGGAAAAAAATATTCTTAGAACTCCATTATTTTTATAAAAATATTTTTTTAGCCAAAATAATGATTTTTAGCTGTGGATTTCTTTTTATTTCATCTTTACATGCAATCATGACTATTTGTTTTAATTATGCATTTCTTCTTTCCTGGGGCCAAATTTTCAAAGATATTTTTTACAAATTCGGCCTGTTAATATAATCCAAAAAATAAAAAATGTAAAAAGGTAAAATATAGTATATTAGTATTAAAATACCACGTGGATGAAAAAATATCCACATGCCAGTGTGTGCATCATACATCCTTTAGGTTGAGGTCGCTCATGGGGTGAAAGCTACCAAATACCCAAGTACATGGAGAAATTAGGACCAAAATATAGGCCTATACTGAATAAAAGATGTTAAGTTCAGGAGGATCCGAAATATTATGTCTTTTAAATTTAGAAAATCAGCAAGCAAAGTATAAGTGGAGTATCCAAATACTTAATACTACTCCGATCCGAAATATTATAAATGCAAACTGAACTTGTCTCAAATTATTTAACGTTTTAGAAAAGCAAAAAGTCATTTACTGCTTTCAAATTTTTCTAGATATATCGTTACAATTTTAATTAGTGAACTGTTAATTGGATGAGATGTTTAAGGATAAATAAAGGATAGTTTAGACAAATTTACTCATAAAATTCAGACTATATATCAAAACATCATTCTTAAAGGTTGCATAAAATATCTTAAAAGACAAGATATACACATGACATATACTAAATATATATGCACAAATATACAAGATATATACATGTCACAACACAACATACAATAATATACTGACTTGTATGTCATGTGTGTATATACCGTGATACATAGGACATGTTGTAAATATACACCAAACATACACCAGATATACAGTGAGATACGCCGAACATACATTCATTTTCCTCCTTCAAACCACCACCATAATCACCATTCATTCCACCGTAACAATGCAAAAATCAGATCATGAAGAAGAATGCAGTTTCAGAATTTTGAGTTATTTCGTTGAGCTTATAGCCTGATTTGGTATTTGAAATCCTAACTCAAAGTTGATACAAAAACATTAATTTGAAGTTGTTGATTGATTTAAAGTGAAAAAACTTGAAACTCATGTCATATTCCGTTTTTTTAATCTGGAAACACAGGGAATCAAGGTCATTGTACTGTTGATTTGGATTCTATTTCGTGATTAAAACTGTATATTGTTTTGGAGCTTAAAAGGTGAAAAAAAATAGAAGAAGAAAAATAGGGAAGAACGAGCAGGGGAGGGAGAGACCAAAAAAAATAGGGGAAAATATTCGGTTACTAAAATTAAACCTAAAATCAAAGGGAAATCCTTAAATTCACATATTTTGTAAACTACTATTATATCGAGTAATTATTTGAAATCCTCTACAAAACATGTAATTAAGAGTCCTTTTTCGACTTATGATCCTAGTTCTAGCAGAGTAGCAGAAGTCTCAACAACTCCCAAGTTTTACCGGCAAGTGTAAATATGATGGCATTATTGTAATTGCAATTATATTAAAAATAGTAATTACTACTTACCATTAAAAAATCAAAGGGAAATCCTTAAATTCACATATTTTTTTTTTTTACAAAACATGTAATTAAGAGTCCTTTTTCGACTTATGATCCTTCAAGATATTAAAAATAGATTTTTTTTTTTAACTTATTCACTTTAGCAAATTAAAATAAAAATTAATTTTCATTTTTTTATAATTTTATCCTTACCATTAAAAAATCATTTCTCAAACTAATAGAGTATTAATAGTCAAAATTAAATTTTCAAAACAACATTAATAAGGATAAATTAGTAAAATAATTACTTAATTAATATTTCTAAGGAGAGTGCAAAATGGAAACTAGATAAGTAAAAGGAAACAGAATAGAGTATTATTATTTGCTTTAAGGGAACACTTCTGTGATCACTTAAACAGGACTACCCCTTCATTTGCTTCTCCATTGGTGTGATACAAGCTCACTCATCCAAGTACTTTCTTTATTATATTCATAGAACCATAAAATTCCAGGAAATTAACTAGTTCATATAATAATTGTCCTGGCTGTATTATATCATTTGTTTAATTCTTCTAGAACAATTACAAACGCTTTTTTTAATTATGGATTAATGCACAATTAATCTAAAGCTCATATGTCATTCCGACTTTTAGCATACGCTTGTGAGGGATGTCAAAAACCTTGTTACTTTGTCTCAGGTTCCTCTTCAAGAAGCTGTAGGTATAATTTATTATCACTTTCTTCGCTATACCAGACCCTTTACTCGCCATCACTTCATGTTCCCCCATCAAATGAACCACCCCAGCGCGACATGCTCTATCTACTACTTCTATTTCTATTTCTACTAATGATGCAAAATCCCCTTGTTTTTCACCATTTATAATCTCGATTTGTGTTTTATTTAAGTCCTCCTCCTCCTCCTCCTCATCCTCCTCCTCGGCCTTCACTGCACCAACATTATTAATGCCTGAATCAATGTTCTCCAATTGGCTGATTCTTTCCATGGATAATCTATGACTTTTTATTGCAATCGAAAACAAGCAATATTCTCGTACAAACTCCTTGAGCCTCTCCACCAATATCTTCTCAAAGTCCTCTTGCTCATGACGCGCATCATTGTATCCATATCTTACCACACAACGAAACACGTAGAGCTCAGATGGTTGCACCCAACGGAAGAGGAACCTTTCTTCTACCGGAACTTTGCTGATGGGAAGAGATTTAAAGGAAACAAAGACAAGAACAGAGTGTAAACAGGGCACATTCGCAACATAATGCTTGAAAATTGGTGGGATTCCCTGAACAAGTTCTGAATAGAAAATTGCAAGTCCTGGTAGGCGATGGAAATTTGTCTCGTCCATTGTTTCCTTGACCTTTTCAGGAGAAATCTTGTGATCTAACTCGAAGTAGTATTTCTTTCGATACACATAATTCCATACGCACATGATAAACATTAGAAACATAGCAAAAGCCAATGGAAGGTAACCACCTTGATCAAACTTGTAGAGAACCGAGCTTAGATACACAAGCTCAACCGTGCCAATGATTAGAGCATAGGTGATAATAAGAAGAATGTGAGTTTTCCAGATCATGATCATGACTAGTATGAGGAAAGATGATGTTAATGTCATCACAAACACCACTGCTATTCCTGTAATTGAGCGACACAAATGGTTTGTAACGTGTTAGATATATGTTTCCTTTAAGGCAGGGTTAATTTCACATATATATTATCACTGAACTTCTTCCACTATGATAGTAAAGTTATTAAACTTTACCCATTATAATGAGCAAACCAACTAATTAAATGTTACTTTAATTTACTATTAAAGTGGGTAAAATTTTGTGACTTTACTTTATAATTGGTACAGTTCAGTTACTTTAATGTGACAAAAAATAATTTTGTTACTTTACTAGGATGGTTGAGCTTACCATAAGCGTTGCCAATCTTTTCAGTAGTCCTGAATGCGAGAGTAACAACAACACAAGCCAACATGAGAAGGTAATTAATTTCAGGGATATAGACTTGTCCATGATGTTTGGTTGATGTGTGTACAATTTTAACACGAGGAAAACATCCTAATGCAAGGGACTGTTGGATTACAGCGAAAGTCCCAGAAATCATCGCTTGACTTGCAATGATGGCTGCGAACACCGCCACCACATACATTGGCCAATATATGCCATCTGCATTTGTAAATCAAAAAAACGGAGTTTTAACTTTTCTACACTAATCGCTGTAAACATTCTTACACTGAAAAGGAAGACTTAGATATTAGGCTTACGGGGTATAGACTTGAAAAAAGTTTCAGAAACATCATCTGCATTCTTCCTTAAAAAAGAAGCTTGACCAATGTATGTTAATATGAGCGCTGGGTATGTCACGCAACACATGCTAATCTGTACAGACCGAACCGTAAAATGACCAACATCTGCAAATAATGCCTCCGTTCCTGCGATTCATTATTCACTATTTTACTCTTCATAAAAATTGCTCGAGTACACACTTTTCCTTAACCAAAAAATATGCTTATTTGTATCGATTCTTAAACCAAATTTACCAATTTAACCTTAGGAGTCAAATATTAAGGTGAAATATATACTTATTGCTTATCCATGGTTTGGTGCTCAAAGTTTATATTGCTTGCATTTATCGCTGCCAAGACCGCATTGGGGAAAAAAATTGCCCTTTTACATTCTCTTTCCGAGTAAATTTTGAACTAGGTTGTAATGTTTGGAGGAGATAGATATACCTGTTATTGAAAGAACAATCCCTCCAAGGGAAATCCATGCATCTTTTTTGTTTCTCGTGAAGTAATCTATGATGTATTTAGGATTAAAAGCTTTGATAACAGTCGGATCATGCTTTAGAAAGTTGTAAATTCCAATGCCAGCATTGAGTGAGAACCACACACAAATTATTGGTGCAAATATGTAGCCAACTTTGTCAGTTCCGAATCTTTGAAACGTAAACAGCAAGACCAAGATGGCAACTGAAATCCAAACAATCCTTTCTGCATTCCATGAAAACAACTACTTATCTGAATACATAAGAAGTGTAAGATATTAATTAAATAAATATAACTTGGATTAACTAGAGAGGCTAAGAAATGGCAGTATGCATTTTTAATTGGCCATCAAATTGTTATAACAGGACGATTATCTAGTTGTTTATGAGAAAAATCCTATAAAATTTAAACCAGTATAAGGCTATGCTTTTATCCCAATGAACTCAACCTCTTTTTCTTCCATTCTTCTAAAAGAATATTGACCTTTTCTCTTAGTCAGAATTTTTTTAAAACAATATAGTAAAATTTATTCTCATTATGTCTGACTATATATTATTTTAAATACGAGTAAAACTAAGTTACCTTCAGTCATGGCTTTGGGAGCTGCTTCTTTGATTCCTCCAACGGCAGACAAAACTGGCCACATCAAGAAATCAGTAAATGCATAGAGTTATTTATGTCCTATCTATTACCGGTATTAAAAATATTCGTTTAATGATCAGATCATTCATAAGCTAACTACAGGTAAAACTCTATAATAAACATGATCAAATTTAGTAATCTAAATAATAGAAATAATAATTAACCTACTACCACAAGTTAAATTACAGTGATAATCTAAAATATTGTTACAATGTAAGTATAAAATGTTTCAAATAAATTAATATTTAATCGTGACGTACCTGAGATGCAGGGAGTGAGGACACCATCCCCAATAACCATGGAAGTACCAAGCATTGTTGCAGATAGCATAAAAAACTTTGCAAATTTACTGTTTTCTAGCATCGACTTAAGCTTTGATGCCCGACGTGTGCGTCTATTGGGCAACTCAAGTTTGAAAGTGGACACATCTCTATCTTCTGCCTCTTGACTTGGAATTAACCCCACCTTAGCATATCGACATATCAATGAATATATTGCAAATGTTCCTCCTGCCAAATAATTTTTCAATCTTGAGTTAAGTTTATGACTTCTACTTTCCACTTATAGCATTTTAAATTAATTCTCAAGTTGTGACATTTGTTTGGATCGAATAACTGAATGTCATGCGGAAGTTAACAAAGGAAATCTCAAAAAGAAGATAAATCAAACAAGAAAAGAAAAATATATGAAAGGGAGACACAAAAGTTTAATGTGGTTCGGTCACTCAACTTACATCCACGAAGGAGATGAACAATCCCTATATAAAAGCGAGTATAAAATATCAAGAGAAATAGCCGCAGAAAATCCACTCAAAAAAAGAAAAAGTGAGGTTCACAGCAACAAAACACATAATATATGTTAGCATTAAAAAAAAAAAAAAAAAAAAAAAAAAAAAAAAGGTACTGCATTAGAAATGGTGTAGCAGGAAAAGAGATGAAAGTTACCATCTCCATTGTCATTAGCTCGGAGAACAATGAAGACATATTTGATGAGAGGAATCAAGGTGATAGTGTAGAAGATGAGCGACAGTACGCCAAGTATATCATCTTCGTGTTTGATCCCATTAAGAAAGGTGCTTGAGTATACGTACAGTGGCGACGTTCCAATATCACCATACACCACCCCTATGCTCTGAAACGCCAGTTGCAATATCATTGACCATTCCGCTGCCTGTTTAACCACCAAAAAAAAAAAAAAAAAAAGCAGTATCACAATAGAGTTTCTCATAATTAATCAGCTAGTGACGGATCTACATGAATTTTGTAGATTGACATAATCATGATTTTATTATTCGAGCCCTATATATAAATGAAACATAATATTGTTAGACTAATACACTCATTTTCTTTTATTATATGGTGTTTGATTGATCATAGAGTTTAAGAAAAAAAAGAAGATTTTTTGCACATATCAAAATATACTTAATTAGAATGTGTGATTTTAAATGTCATGATATTTATATGACTATAAGAGCATGTAATTAAGGATAAAAATCTGAAGTTAGAAGCTAAAGAGTTTACAAATATGAAGATGTGTCGTACAAAACGGAACAAACGAAGCATTTCTCATGCACTCCCCTATTAAAACTCATGAGTCCAGGGGCGGAGCTAGAGAGACCGAAGGGGTTCATCCGAACCCCCTTGGCCGGAAAAACATATGATATATAAGTCCAAAAAATCGTATGTGTGTGTGTGTATATATATATATATATATATCTCCGTTTGGTGAAAATTCTGCCCCGCCATTTCTCACGACATCTAACTTACATTTTGAATAGACTGAATTGGACACTAACCTTTTTGGCGTCGGGTACCCTGCTGGATTCCAAATCTAAGGAATCATATCGTTTTAAGTTTTGACAAGAAAGTTTCTTTTCAGTGAGCTGCTGCAGAGGAACCTCATCTAGGCTTGTTTCTATGTTGATGCTTTCTGGCAATATATGTTCACTGCTCGTCATCTGTAATTGTTTTGTTATTGGTACCTTCTTAATTTAGCTAGAATAAAGAAGGTGATACTAATTAGTAATCACAAGGACAGAAATTCCACCATCATAGAAGTCTTCATGAGTTGAAAAGATGAGAGAAATGAAGTAAATGAGCTACTCTAATATAAAGTAAAGAACACTGATCGAATTAAGAATTTTTTACTCCGTTAGATAAGTGAGTTAAATAAAAAAACTGAGAGAGAAGCTTGATAGATTTAAGAGACAACTGGGACAGTATGTAATTGTAACAAGAAGAATAAGCCGGTGCCCCTTCGACTGGCATATTCTATAGCTTTATTTATTTTGTTTTCAACTAGATGTACAGTATTTGTTTTGGGGATTGATTAAACCGGAGTCACTCCGGGTAAGGCCCATTATTAGAGAAGCCTCCCTCCCAGAATTGGTTGGCTCGAATTCGAAAACTTTAAGTGTAAAGGGATATTCCCCAGCTTAAGATTGATGTGTATAAAAGGTAAATATTACGGATTTTTCTCGTGAGAATTGAGTGTATCTTCTGCATTGGGGGTAATCTGAAAATTCTTGTCCTTCGACAAGAAACAACATAACAAGACATTAGATTCTACATTGGGCAGCAATTAGGTCCATGTATTGACTATACGCGAGAGTTACAGAGTTCATTAATCACAATTTGATAAATTTATTTGTTACATATTTAAGAGACAAATTGTAAGTAAAATAATTGGGATGAGGTAATAGGTTTATCAGAGAATAAAGAGATCTTTAAAGAATAGGTCTACTCAATATGTTGTTCAAGACTCGGCTCCATGTTTACATGATCAAAATTGACTCCAAAATGCAAACTAGATCCAATTAAGTCCATTTGTGGATCGAATTTTATCCTCGGTAAAATAGATTAGACACATTTACTAATTATTTGCTTCAGTCCTAGAATCCGAAACGTAACGACTTATTTTATAGTCAACTTTAATATTTAAAATGTTTATCACGGGAAATTTATTACTCCGGTTAAAAAAGAGTGTCCATTTAGCCTTTATTTGTTGGTTCAAAAAGCGTGTCCACTTCCTAAATTAAGAAAGAATTAACCTTACTTTTTCATATTTGCTCTTATTAAGTGTGAAGTGATCAAAACCCCAATACCTACTTAATTAGGGGCATCTTAGTCAAATACATATTTTTACCTAGAAGTTAGTATTTTATTAAGGAATGTGTCAATGGCAAAGCGGACACTCTTTTTTAACCGAAGGGAGTAGTAGCTAATTTCACTTGGATAAGCCAAAAGGGCTCTTACTCAGGATTTATTGCTCATATTTCAGTCCGAGAATTGTCACATTTCCCTTCCCAAAAGTCAATTTGATTAATTTTCGGAGCAAAATTAGAGTAATTTAACATTTTCAATATCCAAAACTTATACAAAAAATACTCTAAATTGTAATTCTTCTTACATTGATATGGTAAAAAAAAAAAAATACATCTTAAAATATTGGTCAAAGTACATGTCGTTTGATTCTCAAAAAATCAAGGAGTATTACGGAGTATCACTTTTTGTGCTCAAAATACGTGTTTTGTCCTCTTTATTTTTATCTTTCCTTATATTGTTTCGACTATTTAACTTGTATAGTTGTAAACATTCCTAAGGGGGGTTGGGGAGGCAACTTTAGCATTGCATTGACCACTCAACTTTATCGTTTATAAAAGTTTGATACCAATAGTATATGATTTCGCATGTCATTTTCTTACATCTTGTCGTTCTTGTGTTGCCGGAGCACTATCAGCCAGCACCTTCAAATAATAGGACACATTTTGATCATGAAGTGTTTCTATTGTTGTAGTGGTGCAAGCTAATTGAATATGTCTAAATATAATCGATCTAAATAACAACAGTTTGCCCATTTCTGTAAGAATATGAAAATATCTTCTAGTTCCAAACTGAAAAATTATAGGTTAGACCATTGCAGTGGGATATTCTCGAGGCAGCAGCCAGGCCTAAGCCAAAATGAGGATGTTCAGACTAAAAGACGACAAAATTCCAGCGTATAATGGTTTCTTGGTGTAATATTGAATTAAAATAAGTTTGCAAGGATCCTATATGGCTATTTTAACGTTGGTGCTTTATAATATTGCCACCAAATCGAACGAGGCTTTTTGTTCGAACGGCGCCATTTCAGTGTTTAAAGCTAAAAAACAAGAACTCACCCGTCTATCAACAACCAAAATCCTCCTTTTTTTTGTTGTGGGGGGTGGGGGGTTGGGGGGGGGGGGTTAAGCAAGATAATTATTGTTGTCGTAGTAAAGCCAAAAAAAATCTTCTGAAAAACCCAGGTAAAGGAAAATCATTTCTACAAGTCCATGTTGGATGCCTGAATACCAGTGCCAAGTACCATGGTGTTGCTTATGATATCTTCAGTTCTTCAGGAAAGATTAAGATAGGGGTTTTAGCTGTAATAACATTTAATCATGGTTCAAACCCTTTCCTAATCGGTCTTAATTTACGGCATAAAACATGCATTTTCTTTCGCTTTTTTTTCCCTGCAAGCACTTTTTGTTTCAGGCGCATTCCTGGTAAATACAACTTAACGGACGTTAAATCTTAGACGTCAAACAATCACATTGAAGGCACGCCATAATCTGTGTTATTTTCAATATTTTTTTTCAACAAAAGAAAAATCTAACCCCATTTGTTGGATTGGGTTCTCCCAAAGCACCTTTTTGAGAAAAGATTCCATACAAACCACAGTTTGTTCGCCAATTAGGATACAACATTTCCTCTTGATACATAGTACAATATTTGGCAAAAGTAGCACCATCAAAATGGGAAAATTTGGTGCATGATAGCCTGTTTGGAAGATTGTTTTTTTCCCCTCATCTCCATCTAATATGAGCCATGTCTCTGTTATCAGAGATGGTTATATACCAACACCAGAATGCTGCACGAGAAACTGCAGCTTTGGATTCTGGGTCTTGGCAAAAATAGCTCGCAACAAATCAGAAAATAGCAATTTACATGGCTATCTACTTGTTAGCATTTCTTTGCCATCTTTCAAAGATTGGATTATCCACAAGGCTTTTTGCAGAAGGACGGCGTGTTGGATCTGGGTCGATCATTGCCTGAGAACATTCACAATTTGAACATAGAGGATCAGCATTTGCTGCTACAGATTATTATGGATTAGCTTTGTCATACTTAGTGACAGACAACGAAACAAATCATCTATCTAATTGCAGCTTAATAATTTTGAGATATACTCGAATTAAAATATAATATTGTGCAAATTACAGTTGATACCTTCAGATAGCATGCTTTACAAGATGAAAGATGATCAAATCATATGAAATAGGACATATAGGTAAATATAATCCACAGATTTTTTAACATAGTAAAAGGGAACAACTAAGTACCTTGAGTAGATTCTGAAATTGCAATGAGTGACCCGGAAGAAGAGGCAATTTCCCCTCCCTGAGGTTTAGAAAATGAGACCCTGATTCTGGCAGTGGAGACCCTCTAATAAGTTCATAGATTGCGGCGCCCAAGGAGAATATGTCAACTTTGTCGAGATGATCATAGTACTCGTTAAGTATTTCTTGGGGCATATAACGTGCATCGCCCTCTTCAATTGGCTGGCTCTTATCCAGAAGAGTTGCACATCCAAAATCACCAAGCTTATATACACCACTTTTCACATAAATATTATCTGGCTTTACATCTAAATGAGCTACCCCTCTGTGATGTATATATTGCAATGCCTTGGCTACCTGCATATCAGAAAACATCTTAAGAATCAATATTTTTACCTTAATTTGAACAACCATTTCCCTCAGCCTTCCCATCCCACAAATAAAACACACAGAGACTCAAGAACAAAATACAAGCAAAGGAAAGTCAAAAGTAAAACGAGGTCAGTAGACAATAGGAGAACTCAAAGCATTTCAAAGAAGATCACTCAGAGACTCAGACTAGGACCAATACCTCAAAAGATTTTTACTATACAGGTCTTCTGCCTCTCAAAATTGGAATACAGTTCCAGTTGTGTCTCAAGCTAGAGAGTAGTAATAATCCTAAGATACGTGATATAAAACAGCTTCCCTGCCAACTAAAAAGGAGTTATTTGGACACAAACAATCAATGGTATCAGCTTCCATACCAGATATAAGGTTGATTTTCTCCTCTTCTTCAATTTTTTTTGACAACCATGGACTGATCCTCTATTATCATGAGAGATTCAAAAAGCACTAAACCCAGTACAGGTTTTTTGGGCTATATTATGCATTTGAATGAGAATTAAGTTATAAAAGTAACACCGTTCCAGTAGAAACAATAATGGAACTAAATTTGGATATTGTATTTTCATGAAACACCTTAAAAACATTACGAAATATAGTATGTTGGAAGTATTAAGAGGGTAGATTAGGTGCCAACTTGACTACAGTTGCTTCCCCTAAATATCATATGGAAATCACAGTTATTTTAGCAGGTGAAATTTTGTGATTGGTGATATGATCATTGGTTATGTACATAGTCGAAAATCATCTCTTTGGTAGAGATAAATTATCATTGTTTGCAAGATATATCTCTTCCTTTTAACTTTTTCTAGACTTATAAGACAGTCAGACTCTGTACATGCCACGAAACAGCTCTTTACGATTCCAACAAGGGACGCACCTGATACATTGCTTCCAAAACTTCTACCTCCGAATATAGTTTAGAATATTTTTTGTTGGATAAGCTGTGGTCACAGAGCTCCATTTGGATGTAAAGGTGTTCATTTTCAAACCAAGAAGAATAATAGCCAACTACATTCTCATGAGGTCCTGTAAGTATAAATAAGAAAGATGTTGAAATAATTATCTCTGGGGTAGTTTAAATGATAATATTGGCAACAGAAGTAGATCAGCATGCTACCTAAAGCAGCTAAAGCTTGCACTTCCATCAAAGCCTTTCTCCTGGAAGAACACAATCAAAATGCATAAATATGACTGAACTATATCGAATAAGATTTGTCAAGAAAAATACACTGTGGAAAATATTTTATGTCATATCCAGAGTGTTAAAAGAAAGGAAAGATCACCTATCTGTGTCTTGATGTAACTGTCTAGTGCTATGTTTCACTGCATACATACATCCATCAATTCTCTTAAAGACTTTGAAAACGCGGCTGAAGTTCCCGCTACCAATTTGCTGAAAGAATAAAAAGGGTTTTAGATAGGTTGAAAAAAAAAATTAAGAAAGTATTAGTAGGAGTCTAGAATACAAGCATCAAACGTACCTCAATTTCATGGAAATCAGTCCGATACCGTGACAGACCATCATTACCAAAAATTGCAGGGTTAAAACCTACAGATCAAAGAACTAGTACCATTAGGAATTTAACAAAAAACAAAACAATGATTCTGCCACAAAGAACAGGAGATCACACTCTAATTTTCTTTTGAAGTACTAAGCTGTTACAAGGAAAATGGAATCCACCAATTATTCAAACTCAATGACCAGTACCTGGGCACTTGGATCTCCGGTTTCCAAAAGGATCAACATCTATCTCGGAAGCATCCCCGAGATAAGGGTTTCTAATGCAAGGAGGAGGCATGACTCGATATCTTAAAGCAATAGCAGATTGTGACACATAACTGGGACCTTTTTCTGGCTCACTTATCTTTTCTGATTCTATTTCGTCTGTCCCAAAAGTATCTGTCGGGATATCTGCCATATCTGCTAGCTGTTGCTGGTCAGGTAAATCGGAAGTAAGAGACATTACTGATGCAACATCTGCAAAGATGAGCACCATGAAAAGAGACCATAAGAAAGTCAATTTACAATTTTACAATTAATTATGGAAGATAATTGTGCATACAACAAACTTCAAAACATGCTAAAGTGGAAAGAGAGAGAGAGAGAGATCTCCAGATTCAAAAAGTGTACGACAGTAACAAGGATAAAGGCTAAAAATAGAGGCTTCAGGTTTCAGCTGCTCGGATCATAAAGCACTATGATCACGTAAGGGATATTCATACTGTACAATACGGTATCTTAAACTTTCAAAGATTATATTCTGTTCTAATTTTCTTCAATATCATCAGAATGAGTTATTAGTTTGTCACTTATATGTTATCCATCTATCTTCATTCTTAGATTTCTAATAACCTTACCTTACTCAACGCATTCGCCATGCCTCAATAGTAGAACAAAAACAAGAAAACGGAAGAAGAGAGTTTTGCATGAAAAAAATTAAATCTTGATAGAGCTGGTAATGATTCCACATATGAAAAATGAAGTGAAATGGACAACAAAGTAAGAGAGTATGTCATACCCAGTCGCTGCCTCTTTCTTGCTACAGTGAAAAGCTTCTCAGGTGACTTGGGACAAGGAGTATAATCATCCTGAAAAAAATGGGGAAACCACAATATGACATACTGAAACTACAGCCAATAATTGGGGAAAAAATCACAACTTTTAAAACTCTGGTATAGAAATTACCTTATCAAGATCAAGCCCATTACAAATTGCAGGTGCATCAGGTGTTATGTAGTCCGGAGTACTGCATCCCATAAATTTAATTAAAAGAAGGAAAATACTAGATGATATAATGTGAAAACCAAAGATCGGGAATTCGGTGTAAGAGTTTAAAAATCAAACCCCTAGCCAACATAAAACTGGACAGCAAATCAATCAATCAACTACACATTAATCAGTCCCCAAATGGAACATCCAGGGACCAAAAGGTCACAATTGTAACCATTTCAAATCTCAGTGGCTACTCTACGAGTTGATTTCTCGTCACTCAAATCATAGTTATAATCTCAAAAAGTGACTTTCTTTGTTAAAGAAAATTGGAATCAAGACCAAAGTTGATATTTTGTCTCTATCCTAATGTATGTGATACTTTTCGCTTCCCGAGATTCAAACTGCCTCAACTTTGACCGGATACATTTTTTCACCAAATTGATATAAGAAAAGTTGCATCTTATAGTACTTTTCATATAGTTTTCAAATATATAAATTTTTAATCTTAGAATATTGAGTTAATTTAATCCAATTTACCTTTAAATTTTAATCAAATTGAATCTCGAAAAGCCTATTAGTTGAGTGACCATCTTATAAATTAACCCCTAATCTACATCTGATTCATTCAAACCCATTTCCTTCAAAGCAAAAAAATAAATAAATAAAGGGATGAGATTTTACCAGAAGAAGTCTTGGCTGAGAATGAAATCCTTTTCAGCAACATCATCAGCATCAGCTTTATCATCAAAATTCAACGGCGAGATTGAAGGGAAATGAGATTGAGCTGCTTCTTCAGAATCTAGAAGCTTCTGGAATCGAGAAGGATTTTGTAAAGGAACATTAGAAAATGTGGATTGCAGCTGTTGTTGATTAGGTAACGGAGGTAGGGAAACAGTAAAGTGTCTGGAAAGTGAACCCTTGTTCATTCTCTTCCTGCCTTTTTTGTTGCTTCTTTGTTTACTCCTTGTTCTATTTAGGGCTTTCCTCTCCATCAGCTGGAAATGCAGTTTCTTGTAGAGAGATTGTGTGTCAGTGTTTTGCTAATGGGATTTAGCAGACTGGGGAGATTTCAAATTTGAGCGGGTTTATATGTTTTGGGCTATTATTATCTACTGTTTCGTATGTATAGGGAAATGGAGCCAGGCGTGCTGTGAAAGCTTTTACTTGGGCCAATAAAGCAACTTTTAGGCCCAGTAGTCACTTTGTCTTGTTTTTTATCGAATGGAACCAGTAGCCGCTTGCAATTAGGTGATTTGCATAAATAGGCTAGTTGTTCGTCGTTATTTAGTAGGCATTTTGACATGCGGGTTGAAATCATGAGATGAAATTAACATTTGGACATGCATTTCATCTCATGATTTGAAACCTCAAATCATTCAAAAAGGCATGATTTGAGATTTCAAACCATAATTTTAAAAATTTTAAATATAAAACTTGACTCATAAGTTGATAAATATTTTTAACAATTACTACCACCATTTACCAACCTCGTTAACCTCTACCATCTTTTATTTATGTCTACCATGTGGGAGAATTATATTAAAGAGTAGTTACATTACTATTCATATTAAATTTTCGTTTTGCCTTATGGGGCAAAAGTTAGATCAATTGATGTTGTATTTTTTACCAAAAGGCCTTAAAAGCAGCCTTTAAAAGCGTATTAATTTTGTTATAAACTATGACTTGCTCATTTGGTGAGATTGTATAAGCAAAAATTGGGAATGTTTTGATAGTTTTAAGTCCCCCCCTCCGCATAACTTTGGTTTTTCCTTAAGGGGTTTTTATTCTTGCGAACATGGGGTCCGAAAATCTGTGTATCCAAACGAAGGGCAAAAACTTAAAGATATCAAAATTAGGCATAATCCGTGCAAAAAATTGTTCAAATAGGTGATTTGCATAAATAGGCTAGTTGTGCGTTGTTATTTAGATTTTGTTCCTTATTTTGAAAATTGATCGAAGATCTACTTGTAGTTGTTACAATATTGTTGAATTACGTTGCAGTTCTATTAGATTGGAAAGATTTTCTGAGCTATGCAATTATTCACAAGACATGTCGGATCTTCAAGGCTTACTTGTAAGTGCTTACAACGTGTGTTGTTGAAGTATCTTGGAGTCCTACCATGTTGTCGGGACTTATGCGTGTTGAGTTGTTTTCAAATCATATCGGGTTGTCAAAACTTACTTGTAACCATTTACAATATGTCTTGTTGAATTAACCTGAAATCCTACGTAATTGGTAAGACTTGGTGCTTGTTCATTTTGTTCACAAAAATTTGGATTGGTATGACTTTTGTGTTATCTGCATACTACATGTCTTGTTAATTGTTCACAAATCTCGTCAGATAGTCATGATTTATCGTATTGTTCAACAAGTTATTCTTTAAGTCTTCAATTCCAAATATGATATATATAAAAATAAAACTCATCCATAATCTACTTCAAATGACCTGAAATTTCACACAAAACATCCACACACCGACATAAATGATTCTCGATAACCAATAGTAAAAAAAAAACACAAATCAAATAGATCGATTTTGTCTTCTTTCACATTTTTAAGGGCTGACAATGAAGTTTTGAGATTTTTAAAGCATATCACTAAATTTGTGTTTGAAGTAGGTTCAAATACGGACATGAGATTTGAAGTTAGAAACTTCAGACTCGCGTGTCTGATCTGAAAGTCGGCTATATTTTAAATTTTTCATAATTTCGGCTAATCTTAAAAAAAAAAAAAAAAAAAAAAAAAAAAAGAGTCCTAGAATGGTTATTTGTGTATTTGTCACCTTGATTTTGGTTGATTTCTCAAATAGCCTTTTGTCTGGCTACTCTTTGTATTGTGCCCATATTATTATTTTTTTTTCATTTTTTAAACAATTTTTTGAATTATAATCTATACATTTCACAGTAGAAAAGAACGAAAAATTTATGGCTTATCCATTGTTGACAACTTTAGCCGGTAAACAAAAGATTTGGTCATAAATTCTTTTTATCGGTAACTCGAAATTTAAGAAATCATGAAAATTAAAAATAAAACTAAGGACTTTATAGATAATACGTTTCAAGATTAAATTTAATCTTCACTAACCAAATTTGATAATTTTTATTAATGAAGATTTGTAGGGCATTCAAAGAGATGTTGTTGTTTGTCATGTTTAAAAATAGGTTTTTGTTAAAAATTTAAAAAAAAATGCAGTAGAAAAATGTTGAAAATTTATTTTCAAATGAAGTAGCACTTCAGACATATTTCTAAGACAAAATTATTCATTACTGCCAAATTGGTCTTATCTAAAATAAACTAGCCTTGAGGTTGTCTATAACCTTGCTCTGATACCACTATCATGTAAAGTTTCGCAGATGACCTTTCACAACTAGTTACGTGACTTTTGTAAATCTTAAATCTTTTGTAAACTCCTTTCCCATCTCATTCAAGATTATGAGATCTGAATCAATGACTCTCATAAAAGAAACATAATTCTTATCATATACTAGTTGAGGTTTTCTAATCCATTCACCCTCAGGGTAGAACAAAAGATTAACATACAGATATTTCATATTGAATTGTATAGAAAACACAAAAAAAAACAGACATAAAGGGCCGCACATCAATAAAATAAGCACTTTAGAGAATCTATATTAAAAGAAAGCAAAAACATAAAGGGGACCACATGTTCTTTACAACATAAAAAATAGGGGATACAGACTTCTCATCTGCTAAGATAATAATAAACAATAGAAAAGTAGACATAAAACACACACATTCATATTCAAATAATACAATACACATTCACATGTAAAAAAAATCAAGGTAACACTCGCATAAATTATTCACATTGCAATTAAGAAAATCAATAAAGGCCACAAAACAATAGAATGGACCCCCAAACACAAGACAAAATCCTCAAAAACTAACTCATCCCCATGCAGAATCAGACTCAAACACACATGAATACTACTCCATAGTAGTATTTTAACTCAAGTAAAAAAAGAAATATCAATCATTTAACGGAAAGATACAAATCCTAAAACCTAATCACATAGCTCAACTAAATATGAAAATACTTAGAATCCTAGTAAAACAAAACAAATAATGATTTAGATGCTAAAATAGGAAAGAACTTACGTAATGGAGACAAAATCCAATGACCAAACTTCAAAAATCTTCGAAATCGTAGCCCAATCGAACCCAACTTTTGAAATCTCTCTTCCCGTAATTTTCTAAGTTTAAAAAGTGTGAAATGAGGGATAAATTCCTTTAACTCTACGATGGGTTGGACAGATACGCCGATTAAAATGATGGATCAATTTTTTTTTTACATGTCGGATCTGCTTAGTCAATTTTCGTGGCAATCGGTTAAACCCGAGGGTATTGTGGTCCCTTTGTTAGAAGGCAAGGGATCGTTTAGTACCAAAATCGAACAGAGTATATGCACTCCATTTCAAATAGTTTGAGGCTAGTTTTGGCCATTTCGGTGTTCCCAATAAAATTTCTTTCACTAGTTGGCTTTAACACACCACAAAAAAAAAAAAAAAAAAAAACCTACTGCTACCACACTAGTATATATAGTTCAGCTCTCCTCTTCTAAACTTCCCGCTACTCTACCAGTTACCAGCTATGGAAGAGGAAGGCTCAGCTGCGACTAGGGTTTATCTTCAGGTATTCCACATTTCTTCCAACCTCAATTTAATCCTTTGCTTCTATTTCCGCTATTCAGCTCAAAATCGGTGATTATTGTAATTTACGTATGCCAATTTTTTGTTACTTTTTAATGATTCATTTTTTTTCTCTATAAATTTAAACTGATTTGCCCCATTCATAATTTAGGAAAAGCAAGACTCGGACCAGAGTTTTACCGGTATCTTCTCCTCCTTGAAACAAATCTTCCTAATAATAAAGGCATAATAATACATAGAATAGACACTTTAACTTGGCCTCCACTGGAAAGTAAACGCCCCAACTTTGAGAAATGCACATCTAAACACCTCAACTTAGTTTAAGTTGGCACTGTAAACACACGTGGAATGCCATGTGTAACTCACGCGAAATGCCACATAGTATGGCTGGTGTTTGCGGGGCCAACTTAAACCAAGTGCAGGTGTCTAGATGTACATTCTCAAAGTTGGGGTGTTTACCTGCGAGTTGAGGCCAAGTTAAGGTGTCTATTCTATGTCTTATGCCCAATAATAAACCTAGCTTACTTTGTCTGTTCTAATTGAATCTGTTTTGGTTTGTTTGAAATTACCAGAAGAGGAAGATATGGATGACAAATGGCTGACAAATGACGATTGTCTTAGTGGACCCTCAGGGAACAAGGTACATGCCTCATGAATTTTGTTACTTACATTTTCACATATCTATCATTCGGGTTAAAACACCAGCTGCCTTCTGGAATTTTTGTAGCGAACCCCTACGTTATCTTTAATTTAGGACAATTTGCTTATTATTATAGTGAAAATGGGCCTGAAGTAAAGGAATGGATATAGAGGAGTCATATAGCCAACCCAAACTAATCGAGTTGGCTGATTGATTGTTAAAGTGCTGCTTCCTCTTATAATGTTTTGACACATTTGTCTTGCATAATATATGGTGAAAAACAAAATTGAAAATGCCTTGGAGGGGTAAGATTTATGTTTGGGCTTAGATAACTAGCAATTAAATAGTAGTTGTGAGATAAACTGTTCAGTGTTTATTCACAATTCCGGGCATGTTTACTGCACAAATTTTCTAGTTATGGCAATTTGCCCCCTTATTTTGTACATATGAATTTGCTCATGAATTCTTTTAAGTCTGATGTTTCTTGTTTGTCAGGGACGTATAGGAGTCCTTTCCCAGCTCGAAATGCTCACAGGTAAGCTCAATGAAACTTTTAACTGGCAGCCGACTCCTCCACTTGAATTTTCATTCACAAACACCCCTCCCCCCCCCCCCCCCCCCCCCCAAACACACACACACACAAAGGAGAAAAAGATAAGGACATTTGAAAGTTATCCATGTTAATCTTCTGCAGATGTCAAAAGACTTCATCATGCAACTGACAAAATGAATTCTCATCAGCTGGTATTGGTTTGAATTCACCTCCTTTTTTCTCACTCTACCTTCATTTCTTCTTTCTGTTGTTCCTTTTCTTTTCCTCTTTTTTTTTTTGGGCTAAATATTTCTCAAAGAGTTCCTAGTTGACTTTTATGGGTCACGGTGGTTAAGAATTCAACATGGAAATTGACTTTTTGATGGGGAGTTCAAGAAAAAGCTGCTCCTCCTGTTTATCTGGAATCCTCCAGTTTAAGGAGCAGAGCTTAGTAACTGGGGGGTTGTTTTTTTTTTTTGGGGGGGGGGGGGGGGGGTGCATGTACTGTAGTTGCGATACGTTACTAAGTAGCTATACACAAAAGTAATAAACAATGGAAGGTCCAAATGACAAACTCCTCTTACAGTTCCGGTTGCATTTTTGTCAGCAGAGGCAAACAAACTTATGCAAAGACGAGGACGTAGAAGTTCCTTTTTTTAAGAGTCAGAATGGTGACTTCATCAACAAAAATGATCATTGGATGACGTTGTCCTTAGATGATGAATTTTGTCACGTTACTAGAATGACATCCACTTGTAATTCAGAAGAGGAAATTATCTCTGATGATGAGGTATGACTGCAGAACTCTATGCCTACAAAATCAATGTCGCTAAACTTGAATACCTAATGTTGCGTTCAACGAAACTAAGTGCTCTTAGGAGGTTAAACTATCTAGCAGATGAGGCCTTCTACTGATGGAAATTTAAAAAGAGATGGTAAAAGCACAATGCCTAAAGTAAGTGAAGATCTCAAATCAGGAGTTTTCTTGAATAGAGAAGCTGGGTGTTCATCGTCGTACGGTGTTTCATCAAATTTGAAGAGATCATATAAAGGTATTAGTACTTCTGTTGACTTCATTCCCCTATTTTGCATCCTTTGTCTTGATACTGATGATGCCATGCCGTCAACTCAACTGTGATATGAATGGTCTTAATCAAGCCTCGTTCATCGTAGTTGGTTTAGTTGTCTCGGACTAGGCTGTCACTAACTAGCATAACATGTGTATAGTGGTGCTTCTCAGGAACAAGAGGGTTTAGTTGTCTCGGACTAGGCTGTCACTAACTAGCATAACATGTGTATAGTGGTGCTTCTCAGGAACAAGAGCTCGTGGACTCCTAGTAAAATAGAAAAGAAATGGATGCCTCAATATTGAATCCTCAAATCTGACATCTCTTATGGCTCTTTTTCTTTGTTTGAGATCTGTGATTGAGTTTTCAAGCTGTTTTCAAATGATTTTTGCTACCAACTGCAGGAAGCCGGGGCAAAGCTAAGCCCAAATTTTTGTTCCAATCCCGGCCACAGAAGAAAGATTTTGCTTTGGTTGTTCATGAAAGTTGTGAAACCAGCACTCCCTTATCTGTTCTTCCCCTAAACGTAGAATTAGACATGCAAAGAAAAAATATGGAGTCACTGGATGACTTATTGGAGAATTTTGGTGGAAATGAAATACAACAGTTTGAGGAGAATTTGGTGCCATCTGAAGTAGCAGTTGTACCTGATCCAAATGAGCATTCCATGGCCGAGTTTCTGGATCACTTTCAGCATACAAGTTCCCTATCACGAGGCAATTCTAAAATGGTTTGCTTTCTTCTTCTCTAGATCTCTTTTCTTAAAGATCTTAGTAGCTCTTCTATGTTGCCATTTTACGATTTCAGTTATGCTTTGAATGTAAGAATCATTCTTTGTCCAGCAGCTGCAAACAAGAAAACAAGGATCACGGTTACAGAAGAGCAACTTATTGCCTCTCGGTGACAGAAACATGATCAATGGCGATCAACCTGAGGTGCTAGATGGTGACTCATCTAGTGATGAGGATGTAATATGTAGTTAATCTTTTACTGTTTTATCATAGCGATCAGTTGCCATAGGTAGTTCTCTCAATGCCTTTGTTTTTGCTTCAGAAAATTCCCCAGATTCAGAATTCTGCTATACCTCAGAGGAGCATGGCGGACCAATTTCATCTAGCATTAGGAGCTGTACCTACGAATGAGAGGCTATCTATTGCAAGGCCTAAGCAATTCGGGTTAGTTAGGGAACTAGAATGTGTCAGTTATGAGCATATTCTGCACGTTTTCTAGGAACAGAAGAAACAGAAAAATATTCTTCAAATTTCATCGTTTCTCATATTGGCAAGTCATGCAGGTTATCTGGAAGGTTGCAACACGTGATGCAATGTGAAAAAGACAGAGATACATATTTCTTGGAGAAGTTACAAACACATGATGCTTCAAGTGGTAAAAGTCCAAACTCTGTATCTTCTGTCCTCTTGCTTGTTTCTGACCCTCTCCTCTGCTGTTATTTCAGGTGCAGAAAGCTTCATTGATGTGAGAATTTTGTCAAGTTCTTTGGAGGCCAAGCTGACTGTTTGTTTTTGTGCTTTACATGGAGATGAAGAGGTACTTGAACTAATTATTTTATGTATGCTAAACAGAGGTTAAGAATATGAGTACGTCTACTTTATTGAGGATACAATGCTCCTTTCAACTTTTGAAGGTCTGTCTACTCAAAATTTCATTTTGGGAATCATATAAACATAACATGATATATATATATATATATATTCATTCTTCAAAGAAGTGATTAATTTATAAAGTCCAGTAAGAAGAGGTGAAAATCCTTTTGGGATGAGGGAGTATATATTTAGATCATTGATATTTTGACACTTAAAATTTTAAGTTCACCAAGAAGCATGCAAATTTAGGGTCAGAACCTGCCCATGGTCCAAATGTCTGACCATGGGTTTAGCATTCACTGGTCGCTTACAATCCATGGACATAGTTTGTAGTGGAAGAATATCTATATGCAGATTGAATAAATTCAAATATATAGGTTTACTTTTGTGTCTAAACACATTAGAAGAAAGGAAAAAAGTGAACTCAACTAATCAGTACCCATTCCCTGAGCGCGTAGGGTCTAGAAGGGAAAGAAAGAAGTTCATACCATCTGGTTAGTCATTTCTTTGTATGGAAATTTATTAAGAATGAAAAGTGGATTCAAATATTTTATTAGCTGTTTATTCCTAGACTGGCTGGTTTGAAGGTTTCATTGGTTAAATAGAATAGATTTGTGGTGTTGGCTGAATGCTATCTACAATTTTATGTTTCTTTGCAGGGTTCTGAGTGCCCAAGCAATCCTCAGAAAAGAAAGGGTACTGGTGGAAGGAAGTTAACTATCATTTTTAGCTCAAGAGTCTGTAAAGATGTCGAGCTTGAAATAGGCAATGTTATCCGCATACATCAGCCTTGGTAGGAGCAGCTTAAATATTTTTTTGTCCCTGATATATGTTACTGGAGTACTATTTTTGTTTGGTTGGAAAAATTCAATTTTTTTGGTACCGGTTTGAGTAAGATGGCCTTTGACACCCAACCTAAACTATTATGGTTGAAATGCCTATAACACCTTTTTGGTAGTAGCGAAGTAACTCTATACTTCAACCAAAACAAACAAGCAGACAAAGCTAGATTGATTTTAGCCCCTCCTAGTTCGGAGGAAATTTCTGGCTTTGTCCTTGTAAATTATTCCTTTAACCATTGTGGATGTGCGTATGCCAATGTCTTCAAGTTGGTAAAAGCTGTACCTTTTACTAAACATGCTAAGTGGTTTTTTCCGCGGTTACTTTTTCTGGTGCAGGAAGGAGGTACATGTTAATGAGAAAGATGAGGCCATCATTTTATGTGCATATTTCTCTCAGATTTAATCTTTGGATCACATTTTATACCAAGGTAATGGCAAGGTTTCTAGAAATAACTTTATTGTTGTACACTTTGCGCTTGCCCTGTGTTTTCCAAATAGAGTATAATATAGACGTATATTTTAGCCTTTTTTGCAACGAATTTCACCCAAACCTACTGCTAAATGTATGAATGTAATCAGGTCACTTTACCAATTTCAAAATGTGGGCTCATGACGTATCTTACTGATAAATTGCCCACACATACGTAGAAAGGTAAATAAAATGGCCTTCATGTCTCTGTGGATGGAGGTTGAGTCAACAGAAGTTGATCCTGTTGCTTCCAGACGGCGATAGACAATGCAGCTCGAGCAGAAAATGAAGACAAACTTGGAAGGATTATTGATGTATACTAGGTGAGAGTGAGGGAACGAAAATACTCGGGAGGAGATAGCTTCACCCTGGCAAAGTTGCACCATGTCCAAGTTATACACTGCTGGATGGGAACTAAATCCAAGGATGTCTTTAATTGTCATCCTTATTTAAGAGCTTGCTGTGCAGATATCTGGGCAAGGCCAGCTTGGTCTAAGGGCCTTGAGTTGCATAAACAGTAAAATCAAGTAAATTTGGCCTGTGATTAACACCAGGATATTCTATTATCTAATTTCCAATGAGGAGGAATACGCAAGCAGCAGGTCAAAATGCATCTTGGCATTTGGAGGGATTCGGGCTTTACTTTTGTGCATTGTTTGCTTGTTCTGTTGGTTTGAACAATGCTGTCAGCCTAAAGCAGCTTGTTTGGATGGGCTTAAAAAAAGCAGCTTATAAGTTGTTTCCAACTTATAAGCTTTTTGTTTTAAGCCCAAACGGCTCAATTAATTTTTTGAGCTTATTTTAAGCACAAAATGACTTTAAGCTGGCCAGTCAAACACTCAAAAAAGCTAAAAACAGCTTATAAGCAACTTCTGAGCCAATTCAAACGGGCTCTTAGTTTATATAGCATAGAATTGATAACTACACTTCTTAGAGAAACGAACTAATAAGTGTTGGAAGTTTCCACCCCTCCCATACTTGTTGCAGTTGGACTTCTTACCCAGTCTCAGTCTCACACAAAATTTTAGCAAATTACAGTGGCTAGCTCGAATTATAGCCCGTAGCAAATTAAGTGTTGAAGTTTCCCCACCTTCATTATTCTATTCTGTATAACTATAATCTTCTACGTATTATAGTTTGAAGCAGTCAATCTGTAATATCCAACTTGTTTGTCAACTTTAAAATAAACTTCATTATACTAATTTTCTCCCATAAACTAGTTTGCAATTTCTATTTTGCTTCTAAATATTGGCATCTGTGATTGACATCTGTGATTGACTAAGTCAAATGATCAATAATATAATATTCAAGAGAATGTGCATCCTGACAGAAGCACATACGTGATTACCCAAGTACTTTCCTAGAAGGAAGATGCAGCAAGTAAAGGTGCTATACCACCATAACCATAAAAAAATAAATTGATCTGGTCAATAAAAGGAGACTTGTTAGTAATAAGATTATCAACTATTCTTTCTCCATCTCATGATCATGCTATTAAATTATTAATTATCAGCCAGGAATTTGGGTTATATATAACCTTTTCTTTTAAGAATGACATCAAGAAATTTTACCTTGTACCCTATATGTATACTTCCGTATAACTTTATTTCATCAACTTGGAGCTATCTACCATAATCCTTATTAATTATTCTTGATATCTTTAGCTAATACATCCAGAAGTAATGGCGATCAAAGTCCATGGTAACCCAATATCAAATGCAACTATGAGAGTTGTTGCTTGCCTCATAGAGAAGGATTTGGATTTTGAGTTTGTCTTTGTTGATCTGGTCACTGGAGAACACAAGAAGCACCCTTTCCTTTCCCTCAATGTAAGCATAATTAATCACATTAAGTCTATTTGTTAGTGATTTTTGCACACATATATTTATCTCCGTGTAAAATATACAGAGATTAGTTGACCTATGCTTATCATAGTCCCGGTTTTCTGCATTTTGCAATTGACCATTTATAAATGACATTTTCTCAATCGGTGCAGCCTTTTGGTCAAGTACCGGCATTTGAAGATGGGGACTTGAAGCTCTTTGGTAAGTATTTTTGCTATTCTTACAATTTGTATATATCAGCACCAAGGTAATAAATTTGAAAGGTTTTGAGTTAATTGTTCATACGCAGACATTGTAAAGTTTATTTATACCGTCAATGTAATCTATCATGTCATAACTAGTTAGTCATTATACTTACTAGTTTACTAATTAATGCTTATTATAGATATCTTTACCTATAAGTACCTTTTAAGTAGGGGCAGAGCTAGTAACAGGAAAGGGGTTCAATTGAATCACTTTCGTCGAATAATTATATTATGCGAAATAGGGTACAACTATCCCCTTTTTTGGTTATTTGCAAACTGTATTCTTTGACATTAGGGAGAAATTTAGTGTAGTGGAAAAGTGGGTTCATAAGTCTTTTTTTTTTTTTGCACGGATTGACCTTCAAAGGCGCTGGTCTTTAATTTTTGCTTTTAAAAACGTGGCCGAAAATATCTCTAGGTTCTTGATTCGAACCCCCGCTAAAAAAAAAAAAAAAAAAAAACGCAAGGCAATGCTTCGCAAAACTTCTGCTTAAGGCAGAGGTTTGCCTTGCGAAATTTTGCAAGGCAGAATTTTTTTTACTCTGATGGAATTCTATAAAAGGTAGACCTTGCCTGAATAGGACTAATTTCTCTACGAAATTCTACCTTGGGATTTTTTTTTTCTTTTTGTCTGAGCCGGGTTCGAACCCAAAATCTCAGGTATTTTAGGCGAAGGCAAAAATTAAAGACCACCCCCGAATAAGGGCAATTGTGCAAATTGCCCTTCATAAGTTCAATCTTAGCTTTGACACCCTTATATATTTTTGAATCCCCTTTATAGATAAAGAAGAATAACTTACATAGCATCCCACCCAACAGTTTAACTAATAGCTAGCAGATGTATATTATATGTACAATTCATGTTCAATATGTGTATAACGACGTATAATCTGTATATAAATCTATGTATATTGTATATTGGCTAGGAAAAATATTGAATCGACAAATTGATATGATCTACAACAGACAGGAAACACAACAGATTATACTCGGCAAATACATGTAATCTATGTATATTGTTCAGATAGGAAGCCCTTATATAAATTCCTGATAACGCCACGAGTAATAAGTGACCTGTTTTTCAACACTATCAAATTGATATGATAACTCAGGACATGTAATGCAGAATCAAGGGCAATCACACAATACATTACCCATGTTTATGCTAGCAATGGCAACCAACTAATACTTCAAGATCCAAAGAAAATGGCTATCATGTCACTGTGGATGGAAGTAGAAGGCCAAAGATTTGAACCACCTACTTTAAAACTAGTATGGGAGCTATGCATAAAACCAATGACTGGCATGAACACCGATGATGCTATTGTGAAGGAAAGCGAAGAGCAATTGTCTAAGGTTCTTGACATCTACGAAACTCGATTGGCAGAGTCAAAATACTTGGGTGGTGACTCTTTTACACTTGTTGAGTTGCACCACTTACCAAATATATATTTCTTGATGAGTACAAAAGTTAAGGCACTGTTTGATTCGCGCCCTCATGTGAGTGCATGGTGTGCTGATATATTGGCAAGGCCAGCTTGGGTGAAGGGCTTGGAGAAGCTGCAAAAATGAAAAAAATCATGAGCTAATGGATGACCATATATATTCACAGAAGCATTTATGTCTCAGTAGGCGTTTGGCCATGAAAACAAAATATTTTTCATTTTATTTGGAATTTTGGCATTGGAGTTGAAGATGGAGTTGTGTTTGGTTATAGTTTTTGCAAAGAATATTTGGTTGTTTCAATGTATTGAAAGTAAAAAAAGTGAAAACAAGGTTTTACTTGTTTTCCAAATTTGAAATTTTCATGGCCAAACATAGGTTTCCAAATAATGTGAAATAATTTTCCTGAAAAAAGTGAAAAATTCTCATGGCCAAACAGGCCCTTAATATGTCGTGTTTCCTGTCATAAGTATTTGTCTTGTAGTACAAATAAACAGTCATCGATATCTATGTGTAGTTCTGTACTGATATATATGGTACGTTCAAGTCATTTATTAAAAAGTTACACGCTATATTTATGTGATAAACATTCTTTACATTGTCAGTGTATATAACTTAAATTTAATCATCATTTCTAAACTCAGCTTTATCTCCTTTCCCTTTCCTATTAAATAGACCAACAAAGACCTATTTGGTTTATCTGTTCAAAAGCAAATGATAAGTGTCAAGTGGTAAAAAAGACTTTTATCCCTGAATTAGTAATCGCGGAATTAGTACTCGCAGAATTATAATCCCATCTTCAATGTGAGATAAAAATAATATCACGTTGCAGCTCGAGCAGAGAATGAAGTTTGATTCTGTTGCTTCCAAATGGCGACAGACAATGCAGCTAGAGCAGAGAATGAAGACAAACTTGGAAGGATTCTTGATGTATACTAGGTGGGACTTGAGGAACGAAAATACTTGGGAGGAGACTGATGGTAGTCTAGAAACACAGATTTTTAGCAATATTTCACCTTTTAATTACTTTGCTTTAATCTTGTTTGAGCTATAATATTGGTATTTTATACTTATTATGCGAATTTTATTGTGTAGGACTTGATTCTGAACTAAGAAGAATTTTGGAGTTAAAACGGATACTTTAAATCTTCGAAGTCTGAGTAGAAGACTAAAGCGGTATGTGAAGATGACATTTGGGATCAAACTAATTTGGATGGAGCAATATGAGGAGATGATCACTAATGATTGGAGACAAAAGAAATAATAATGCAATGATTGAAGAAAATAAAGAAATAGAGGAAGGCATCAAATTGTGCAAAAGAAGAAAACAAAGTGAAGAATTGTGTATACGTACCTGACTTGAAGGGAAGCAGGTACCTGAAAAAAAAAAAAAAGTTGGGCATGAGGCACTATGAGAATACATAGCAATTGAAGGCAACAGTGACGTAACTATACCAATTTGGACGACAAAAAAAAAAAAGCTGCTGAACATTTGCCTTGGCGCTACGCGCTAGGCTAATTTGTTGGATCAGTTTTCCAGTCCGTTGCCTTAAGGGTAATTTCGTCCGGGCACTTCGCGGTATTCTATAAATACATCAAATACACGTTTTTGAAGGAGACTTTTGACCTAGAAGGCTTTGGAGGAGCATAGAAGAGGATTTGACGGCTGAATTCGTTGCTTTCATCACAATTCGATTCAATACGGAAGTTTGGATCAATCGTAATTGGTTGTAATGTTTTCTACTTTTATTTCTTGTATGTTCTTTATTCTATTATGGAGTAGTTTTCTTATAGGGTTTTGACAAGACATGATGTATTGATTGACCTTTTTAGATTTGATTCCTATTTTATTGCTTGAATTCGTTAACAGGGTTTTGAATTGAATTGCAGAGTTATCTACTATTTTATTTAATCGAAATAGGAATAGTTTGGTGAATATCTTTGCATTATTTTGTTTGGTTTTAATTGGTGATTCTTCTAAGTAATCGAAAGAGCTTCTTGAATTATTGGTTGAACCAAGAGAGAAAATATTCGAGAGACGTTTTCCTCGAGACTAAACCCTAAATATTTTCTTGCATATGTTCACAGGCTTTTCATCAGTCTTGAACTCATGGATAATAGTTTTATTTGATTAGAGATATTTTTGAATGCTTTAATCGGAAGAGAAAGTGTTTTATGAATTATCTTAATATAAATTTGATTTAGCTCATGATTGATTTTGAGTAATCGGAAGAGACTCTTGAATAATTTATATTGGTTTATAAGCTGAAGATATTCGTGAGAAGTCATCTGAAGATCTATTTCTATCCATAATATTTAGCATTCTCAGGGCTTGCATTAGTTTAATTTGTGAAATCTGTATAAATAATGGGAAGATGTTTATTAGATTCTAGAGCACACTACTTACTTATTAAATTCGAGAGACTCAATAAAACTTAGAGGAGAATGATAAAACGAATCGAAGCTAATTGCTAAAATCTTGCATTTGTCTTGTTTACTACCCTTACTTCTCATATTAATAGTAATCTTTGCTTCCGTTGTCAAT
The DNA here is from genome assembly GCF_029784015.1 of Lycium ferocissimum. Taxonomy (NCBI): domain Eukaryota; kingdom Viridiplantae; phylum Streptophyta; class Magnoliopsida; order Solanales; family Solanaceae; genus Lycium; species Lycium ferocissimum. The sequence goes on along the minus strand of NC_081342.1, from coordinate 12,086,253 downwards.
TGTCTTTAATTACGTTGTAGTCATAATCGTGGTTTATAACCACAACAAACTCAAGTTTTTATTTCCCAAATAATACCGATCAAGGTTCAATTTGAGTAATTATTTGTACCAATCCCTGTGGAGACTGTTACTACCCGTAATGTAAAACAGTAATCAGTATACCAGTTTCTGTTTATTAAACAAAACAAGAACAGAAAATAATCAAACAGAAATGTAGAACAAGTAGAAAATTATTCCGAGCCCACAAGTTGCTTGTGTGTCCTTAAGGAATTATAACTCCCTCACTGTTGGCAAAGGATCTGGGTTATTTCCTCCCAAGATAGAACGGAAGAACGTTTCTGTAGTAGCGGCAATACAAACCACAGAACTCCGGCGAACTCAAATAACGGAGCAAATCACAGGACACTTACAGTAGTTTGGAGAAAGAAGTAAAGAAATTTCAATGCAGGAAGTTTCAGAAATTTTTTTGTTGTATGTACTGAAAATGAGGCGAAGCCTCTAGAATTTATAGCCAGGATTTTTGAACGGAAATGCCTGTTCTGAACAGGTATGGTGCCTGTTTGGAGAAGACTTGCCTTTTCCAAAAAGGAAATGGCCGTTGGGGCGAAAATTAAATTAAACAATTAAATTTCGCGTCACATCATTTAACAGAAGACGAAGCCGAGCGACAACGACGACGCGAGGGGAGGTCCTCTTCTTAACCCTTTATGAGCTAGAGGATGTGTTTTGATATATAAACACACAACTCTCCCTTTCCACTACTAATGTGGTACAAAGTGTTCTTCTAAAAGGAACTTTGCTCAAATTTTCAATTTTTACTCAATTTCTCATTCACACCAACTTATCTTTAAAGCTTGAGCTTAAAATCCCAATAGAGATGATCTTAAACTATACTATCTTTGACTAGCGAAGCGCTTAATTTATACTGTGTTTTCCGCTCGTCAGAAACTGCTTCACCCTGGCAAAGTTGCACCATGTCCAAGTTATGCACTGCTTGATGGGAACTAAATCCAAGGATGTCGTTCATTCTCGTCCTCATTTAAGAGCTTGGTGTGCAGATATATTGGCAAGACAAGCTTAGTCTAAGGGCCTTGAGTTGCATAAACAGTAAAATCAAGTAAATTTGGCCTGTGGTTAACACCAAGGTATTCTACTATCTAGTTTCTAAAAAGGACGAATAAGCAAGCAGCAGGTCAACATGCCTCTCGGCATTTGGAGGGCATTCTGGCTTAATTTTGTTCATTGTTTTGCTTATTCTGTTGGCTTCAGTGCTTTGTTGTGGACTCCAAATGACGGAAAAAACCAGGAATCTGGAAATGATACTTCCCAAAAGATGGAAATTTATGAGCCGGATTAGGGGTAATTAACTTCCTCCCTTTATTATTCTATTCAAGTGGGAAGAAAAAGACATTCATGTTTTATGATCTGAATTCAATGAATTTCAAATTATACATTTCTGCGCGTCAAGCCATCTTGTATTCAGTTTTTAGCTTATTTCAAGTAGAGTACTGTGCCTGGTCCCCATAGGAACCCCTGCTCGGATGTTTTTGGTTTGAACAATGCTGTTAGCCAGTTTTTATTCACCATAGAATTGACAACTATACTTTTTGATTAAAAAAAACTTTTTTAAGTGTTGAAGTTTACACACCTATACTTATTGCAGTTGGAGTTGTTACCTAACCTCAGTCTCAGACAAAATTTTAGCAAATTACAGTGGCTGGGTCGAATTACAGCCTCTAGCAAATTAAATGTTGAGGTTTCTACATCTCCCTTCATTGTTCAATTCTGTATACTATAAAACTTCTACGTATTATAGTTTGAAGTAGTCAGTCTGTACTATACAACTTGTTTGTTCAACTTTCAAATACACCTTAATTATGGGTGAAAATCATTTTATTTTCACCCCAACTTTGTTTTAAAAATCAAACTCTCCCCTCAACTTTGAATAATAGTCATTCTCTCCCCTTTATCCTAATTTGCTTTTTTAAATTCCTACTTTACCCTTGCATTATCAACTTGTCTTTTTTTCTTCTTTTACTTCTTTAAAATCATGATTTTTTAATCTCTTTAATCTATGTAACAATTTTTTTTTAAAATAAATATTATTTTCGAGACGGAAAAAGAAAAGCGAGAAATACTAGTTGAGTATATAACCTAATGCCGTTCTATAATGAAATAAACGAGAAGAATAAGATTCTTTTTTTATTAATAATAATAAAAAATTTGATATCTATTTGTATAAGTAAAAATAACAGGTAATAATAACTTTATAAATATATTTTAATGCTAATAATACAATTAATTTATAAAAATAGAGGTGTATTCTATAACAAATTCCTAAAAGATTATCTATTCGTATTACAAATGAATTTTAAATTATAATTTAAAATATTCCATTAATGACAACTAAAACTCGTTTATATATTGGCAATAGAGAACAAGAGAGAAGTGAAACTTATACAAACGCACGCACACACACATACATACATGCATACATACATACTTAAAATATCAATCATAAAAAGTAACATTAGATTTTGTGACAAATTAATAAAAGGATTATTCTACTTATAAATTATAATATGAATTTAAATAAAAATCTATAAATATCTAGGTTAATTTTTTTTATATAATATAAAAAAGGTATTACATAGATGGAGGATTGAAAATGTCAAGGCTAAAATAGACATTATATAGAATAAAGGGGGAAGAATATCTATTGTTCATAGTTAAGGGGGAAAGTTTGATTTTTAAAGTAAAGTTGAAGAATGAAAATTAATTATACTAAGTTTCTCCCATAAACTAGTTTTTCATTTCTATTTTGCTTTTACTTTTGCATCTTGGCGTCTGTGATTGACTATTTCAGATGATCAGTATATAATTCAAAGAGAATGTGCATCCTGACAGAAGCAGATACGTAATTACCCAAGTACTTTCTGGAAGGAAGATGCAGCAGGTAAAGGGGTAAAACCTTAACCATAAGAAAAATTGATTTGGTCAACAATATAAGGAGACTTGTGAGTTGTGAGGTCATCAATTACCTAATCAGATAATTAATTGTTCTTTCTCCATCTCATGGTCATGGTATTAATTAGCCTCTTATTAGGGGTTGTTTGGTTTGGGAACAAGTCATCTTGATATATAATGATGGAATTGTAGCATCAGGATTAATAATGATAGAGTTATTTAGTGGATATATTTTTATTGATAGATGTTTGGTTCATTGGACTAACCTTGTTTTTGTTTAAAATTTTTGGGAGAAAAGCTTTGGGGAAGGGCAAATGTGCCATTTTGTTCTTTTATCCCTGAATTAGTAATCGCGGGATTATTATCCCATCTTTCAATGTGAGATAAAATTAATACCACAATTGTCACTATAACTCATTTTTTAACCAAACGACCTAAAGTTATTCAATTGGTGATAATTTCAGATCTGAGATTTAGAAATTTGGCAAGAAAAACAGAGTGGGAACTTTTACATATCTTCAGTAAGATAATATTTGTATCAGAAAAAAGGTAAGCAAATATATAATTAAAATAATATTTGTAGAGTTATAATGGGCGGATTGGATGGAATAATAAATGGGAGAGAAAGTATTTTCAAATATTTATGGATAAGTTATTAATTATATAAACTGATGGTTAGACCCAATTTTTTTGAAGGGTCTATTTTTTAGGAAAACATTTTTCGTTGGAAATATTTTCTAGAAATACATTTTTTGCGAAAAATTTTTTTGCGGATTTTTCATGGAAAATATTTTCCTTCATATCAAACACACCACGAACTTATAAGATACTAGATACAAGTAAAGTGTATACATTTAAAAAAAAAAAAATCTCAAGCAATAAACTCAAATTTAAGTAAATCTTTTTATTGGTAGATGTTTGGTTAAGTTGGAGACTAAAAATGAGATATTGGATTGGGCTAAAATATATAACATGTGTGTTGGTTCAATGTAGATATATTGTCTTTAAATTTTTTATTTAAAATCTTTAAATTTTTTGTTTAAAATTTTTGGGAGACCCACACACGGTCAAAATTTTTAAAAAAATTCGCAAATTTTGTTCTTTTATCCCCGAATTAGTGTCGGAAGGAATTATTATTATGCGGGACGATGTGAGATAAAAATAATAACATAACTTGGTATAAGTATGTCGGAATTATTAAACTCGGAATTGAAAAATCCAACTTAACGTGAGATAAATTAATCCCGATATGATAATCCCTTATTCCTTCAACCAAACGACCCAAAGTCCAGGTTCGGCAGTTGCGTGCCAATTTCAGATCTGAGAAATTTGGCAAGAAAAATAGAGTGGGAACTTTTACATATCTTCAGCAAAATAATATATATTGCACCAGAAAAAAGGTAAGCAAATATATAACTAAAATAATATTTGTAGGTGACAAAATTTCAGATAGAGTGCGTTAATGAGAAAAAGTGGTGAAGCATTAGTTATAGTAGGCCTGCGATTGGCTACCCCAGTGTAAATTGGTTCTGCCAATTTCTCCACTAGTGTTTCTTTCCAATACCTCCCCCTTTTTTTTTTTTCTCATTCATTTTTCTAATTATCATAAATATAAAAGAGCAACACATAGATTCTTGTATAATTTATGCAGGTAATATAAACGAGGAAAATGAAAAATGACAACCAAATATTATATAACTTAATGGTGATTTATTACAAAATTTAAATTTTAAAAAGAAGGGCAATCCGCACAAAAAATTGAAATCAGTTCAATATAAAATTATTTGAGCCTAACTCATAAAATTTTTGGTGGATAAGCGACCCATCATCTTGACAAAATTTCAGATCGAGTGGGTTAATGAGAAAAGTGGTGAATCATTACTTATAGTAGGCCTACGATTGGCTACACCAGTGTAAGCTTATTGGTTCTTCCTTTTTCTCCACTCGTGTTTTTTTCCAATACCGTTTTCTTTTTTTTTTTTTCTTTTTTTTTCTCATTCATTTTTCTAATTATCATGGATATAAAAAGGTTAACACATATATCCTCGTATAACTTATGCAGGTTGAGGAAAACGAAAAATAACAACCAAATATTATTTAACTTAATAGTGATTTTTATGTGGGATTAAATTTTAATAAACCCTTTCCTAAATTCCCTACAAATTAAGCACAATTAATCTGAACATTAAATCTATTGTTTAGTGAATTTTATTTTTATATATATATATATATATATATATATATATATATATATATATATATATATATATATTTAAGTTTTTGGGAGAAAATAAGATCTTTTGACCTAGCATAATCATTCCAGTTTTGTATTAAAAAAAAATTGCAGTTGCCCAAAAACACTTTTTTGAAAAGTCTTTTTGAAAAATGCCTTTAAAACACTTTTTAATTTTAAATCTCATTTTTTCCTTTTCCTAAACTTTTAACTTTTGAAATCATGGATTCATGCCCTCTCTTAAAATGACATTTTCTCAACTAATGCAGCCTTTTCAAAGTACCATTTTTTTTTATAGATGGGGACTTGAAGCTCTTTATAAATGTTTTCTACCCAAACCAAACGGATGTTTAATTCGCAGCCATGATTAAACTAAAAAAAAAAAATTAGCAAGCCAAGACTTTTGAGATATAATATAATAAAATAATAATTTAATAGCGACATCAAGAAAATTTTACCTCGTACCCTATATATACACCTCCATATAACTTCATTTCATCAACTTGGAGCAATCTATCATTATCCTAATTTATTATTCTTGATCTTTAGCTAATATATCCAGAAATAATGGCGATCAAAGTCCATGGTAGCCCCAGGTCAACTGCAACCATGAGAGTTGTTGCTTGCCTCATAGAGAAGGATTTGGATTTTGAGTTTGTCTTTGTTGATATGGCCAAGGGCGAACACAAGAAGCAGCCTTTCCTTTCCATTAATGTAAGCATAATTAATCTCATTAAGTCTATTATTAGTGATATTTGCATATATATTTTTGTTAACTTAGAAATCCTATTTTTCGTTTTCCCCAACTTTAACTTTGAAATCTTGTATTCATGCCCTCTCTTAAAATGACATTTTGTCAATCGGTGCAGCCTTTTGGTCAAGTACCAGGATTTGAAGATGGGGACTTGAAGCTCTTCGGTAAGTGTTTTTTCTATTCTTACAATTTGTATGTATCAGCACCGAGCTGATAAACTAACTTGAAAGGATTTAAGATGTACATACACAAATAATGTAAAAAAGAATTATACTAGCAATGTAATCTATCATGTTAAAGCAGGTTAGTCATTATATACTTACCGGTTTACAATTTAATGCTTATTATAGATATTTTTATCCGTAATAACCTTATAATCAGGGCCAGAGGTAGTAAGAGGGAATGGGGTCCAATTGAATCCTCTTCGTCGAATAATTATATTATGCAAATGGTGTAAAAACAATATTTTTGTTATATCTAACCTTGTTCCCTTGACATAAATGAAAATTTTAGTGGTGGTAAAGGGGTTCATAAGTTCAATCTTAACTTTGACATCCTAATAGATTTTGAATCCCAAGAATTAACTTAAATAGTTGTTCACCCAACAGTTTAAACTAATAGCCCGGAGATATATATAATATATGTATGTATAATCAATATATAATTTATGTATATCAGCTAGGAAAAGTAAACAGTGAATCCAACCGGCTATTTCTATAAAGATCCCTTATATAAATTCCTAATTCCGCCACGGCTGATAAGTGACCGGTTTTTTTACACTTATCAATTTGATATGATAAATTGGGAACTTGTAATGCAGAATCAAGGGCAATGACCCAGTACCTAGCTCATGTTTATGCTAGCAATGGCAACCAACTAATACTCCAAGATCCAAAGAAGATGGCCATCATGTCAGTGTGGATAGAAGTGGAAAGCCAAAAATTTGAACCACCCGCTTCAAAGCTAACATGGGAGATATGCATAAAACCAATAATTGGGTTGAGCATAGATGATGCTGTTGTGAAGGAAAGCGAAGAGAAATTATCTAAGGTTCTTGACATCTACGAAACTCGATTGGCAGAGTCAAAATACTTAGGTGGAGACTCTTTTACACTTGTTGAGTTGCACCACTTACCAAATATATACTACTTGATGGGTACAAAAGTTAAGGCACTGTTTGATTCTCGCCCTCGTGTGAGTGCATGGTGTGCTGACATATTAGCTAGGCCAGCTTGGGTGAAGGGCTTGGAGAAGCTGCAAAAATGAAAAAAATCATGAGCTAATGGATGACCATATATATTCACAGAAGCATTTATGTCTTAATATGTTGTGTTTCCTGTCAGAAGTAGTTGTCCTGTAGTACAAATAAACAGTCATCGATATCTATGTGCTTTACTATGTGTACTGATATATATGGTACGTTCAAGTCATTTATAAAAAAATTACACGCTATATTTCTGTGATAGACATTCTTTACATTGTGATGTATATTACTTAAATCCCGTAATCATCATTTCTAGACAGCTTCATCTCCTTTCCCTTTCCTGTTAAATAGACCAACAAAGAACCGTTTGGTTTATCTGATTAAAAGTAAATGATAAGTGTCAAGTGGTAAAACAGACTTTTATAAATTAGCACAAACAATCAACAATTACATATTTGGATAGAAGTGCTGAAACTGATACGAAATATAAGAGTTACATCCTCAACAAAGTTTATATTGGTCGATGAAATAATTTACCCTAAACACACACACAGAGGATTATGCTCTTATCTGGTACGCAGATCTGGTGGAATCTAATCCATAGCAGCACCAGCTGGAAAGCACCAACTGGAAAAAATATTCTTGTTCCAGTAAAAGTACTTTCCCTCCAGCTTTGTTATCTGGAATCCAATATCTTAAGCAACTGGACAACTAAATTATCCAAATTTAATGTCCGAAACTTTACTATGTTTGCACAAACAGGCTAATATGACTAGTGATACGAGCAAGCTGATAGATACACTATCCACATCCACAAACAAAAGGAATATATGCTTAATAAGTGGACTTATCGATCATAAATGCTTTCTGTAATGCTTCTCATTTCATGGAGCTTTTTCTATAAATTTTGCTTGCACTTTGTCCTCAATTTATAAGAAGCTTCAATATCATAGAGAAGCTAAGAGAAGTATATAAATATTTCAACAGACCAAGTTATACAATGAAGCCTCACCATTTCCCTGAAGATGATAACTCTTTGATTCAAAAATCAAAGAGAACGAGGAAAGAAAAGCTCTCGAGAGCTTGTGAAGTAGCTATGAAAGCAATTAATTCAAAAAAAACTTCCAAGGAATTAGGGATTAGTGCAGCTGAGTGCTATAATATTTGCAGAGATGATCGAAGAAGAAAGAGTTCAAACATGGAAGATCCCATCAGAACTAAGAGTTCAAACATGGAAGATCCCATCAGAACTATCATGTTCTTGGGGTCTTGGAGCCATTCTTAACCCCCTACTCCCACCGAAAATTCTTATCCCCTGTACTTAAATCAGTTGTTCCACTTTCCCCTATTCCTATTTGAAGAATCAACCAAAATAGCCACCTACTCAACTGCTTAAAGAATGAATAGCCGACGGATGTATAATGTATGTATAATATGTGCATAATCTATGTATACCGTCTAAGAAATAAACCGTGAATCCGGCCAGCTATTTGTTAAAGAACCCTTCTATTTTGGCCGGGGTAGGTGAGAACTCTGTCCACTTCTTAAAAGAGAAACTCCTCCTCTAAAGCTTTAAACTTTTTATGTTTGAAAGTGGGTCTGCTGTATATATATTTTTATTGAAAGCTTCTTGAGTTTGCTTTTTCTGAAATAACTTCTATATGTAACTTCTATGTCACACGTTATGTACTCTTTCCAGTTCTCACAAGTTCAAACTTCAAAACAATGCAACGGCTATGTGGTGGAATCATACAACTAATTAAGAAACAAAAATTAGTCTTGTACTCGACAATAATTCTAAGTTTTCGACAAATGAAGTTACTATCTTGAAAACAATATGCTATTAACTCTGCTGTTTATAAAATAGGGAGTTTCCTGGACAAAACTCCAAGCTTGGACATGTAATCTTCCAGTTCTTTTACCACTTAAGCTTATTATGAACCTTCCACAATCATCCAAAGGCAAAGTATATTAGTAAGATTTTGCCCTCAAACACATACGTCTTCCGTAATGATAACACTGATAAAAGTAAATAAAATGTGCTAGTGATCATTTATTCTGGAATTGAAGAAACACAAAACCATCTCGAAATTGCATAGTGCAATCACATGTACCAAGATGCATCTCAGACCCAAATTTCTATCTCAAACAAGTGAAAGAGCGTATAAAATCAGGAAGCACCAAAAAATCAATAGTGGGGATGGAATATACATAGCTCAGAAGATATCAACAGATAAAAAATAGAGCAACTAAAAGAGGGTAAGAAACCTTTGATTGTGCTAACACAAGTCAACTAGTACAAAAACATAATTATTCCACAAAACTAATGCAATACCACAAAAAGTATGACAATAAAATTGTCGCATGCTGTTGGCTTTTCATTGTATCAATTAAAGACTACCTGTTTCATTCTGATCACCATAGCAGTCATTTGCTCTGGGATCCTTTTGTCAACTTGTAGATCCATGCATGTGCGCTCCTTTACTAGCTTCCTTTGCAACTCAGCAGCCATTTGTTCTTCTTGCATTTGACACATACTTTCCACTGCACAAGTTATACTTGCCTCTAGGTCTACCTGTTGCACAAGTCTATTTTTTTGTGGGCCTCTTTCTGTACCCTTTTCCATGAACATAGCCAGTTTGTTCGCCCAATACAGTAGTTGATATCTCATCTATACTCACTGGATGCTCAGTTTCTTCGGATTGTTGTTGAACCGCAATTTCCTCGAGCTTGCCCTATGATTAATCGATTATGCCTAACAAATTTTTAAAACAAAATAGGAAACATGTAACAAAATAATAAAAATAATTTCAAGAAATTACATGAATTTGTTGCGATTGTGGATCCGACCACACCAATTCTCCTTTATCATCTTACCTCCAATATAACAAGAATGATAAAGGAGAATTGGTGTGTCGAATCCACAATCGCAACAAATTCATGTAATTTTGTTGAAGTCATCTTTTTGGTGCAAGTCTCCTATTTGATATTATAAATTGTTATTCATAATTGTAGGGCAAACTCCAAGAAATTGTGGCTCAACAACAATCGCAAGAAAATAAGCATCCAATGAGTGAAGATGAGATATCAACTAGTGTATTTGGAGAACAAACTGGCTATGTTCATGGAAAAGGGTACGGAAAGAGATCCACAAAAAAGAGTCGTGTGCAGCAGGTAAGAGTCCTGTGCAGCAGGTAGACTTAGAGGCAAGTATGGCTTGCGCAATGGTAAGTATGTGTCAAGATATTCGTCAATGCATCCATTGATTAGTTTCTCCAATGATTAAGGCAGACACATAAGCTGGCTTCTAAGCTCAAACACAGTCTGCACAGTTCATGAAAGACTATCATATGTAAGTTAAACCAACATCACTGATACAATACTTTGCTCCAGAAAAACAGCCTGATTTAACATTTTCATCATGAATAGGATATTAGTCATAAGTATGGCTGGCAAAATGGCAAAAGAATATGGTTAGCCATCCAATCTGACCCATTAGATATGGGTTGGATAATTAACTCTTTAAAAGTTGATCAAATATTGATATTATCCACTAAAAAAAATGGATATCCAAATGGATAATATGGATATCAATACCCATTTGTATTGTTGTTATTTTTCATGAGTTCTTGCTTTCTGGAAGTGTAAGCTTTTTACTTTTTCTCTTTTCTTTTCTGGGAGTCCATACTTATCTTGGATTTTAGCATGTGTTCTCACCTGACTATTCCCGAAGCCACGAATAATGAGTTAACCCATTTTTTATATGTATAAAATATGGGCCGACTGGATTTATCCTTTTTTGTTTAACCCATTTTCAATCCGTCCATATCAGATCCGACCCGCCATGAGAAAGAAAATAGCCATATATCTATACTAGTAAAATCTCTTTCAACACTAATTATAACTTATAACTGTAGTAATCATTATTTTGGACTAGTAAAATCTCTTTCAACAGTTACAGTTAGTCATAAACAATCAAACTATTCCCAATTTCCTTTGGAAGAAAATCTTGAACAGAGTACTGAAAAACTAGTCAAGAATATAAACCAATTAATCTGATGGATGTTTAGGCTATAAACTTCTGATGAAAGAACACAATCAATAAGAAAAACACTCCATGGATCGAATCTTCTCATTTTTTTTTGGATTTAGGGCTTTGTTTGTACTTGTTCATTGGTTGAATTTCCTTTATTTTTTTTATTTTTAAACAGATGTTTTATAAATTATGCAATGCTTTAATACGCCAAATCAAACAGTGGATAAGAAATATTCCTAGCAAAACTAATACCAATATTAGTAATACACCCTATTCAACATCATCCGGGGCTGTCAATCACGCTCTAGTCTAGTGGCCACGATTCATCCACCAGAATTAGTTTCCTGTCTCCTTAGAACTCAAGGATACAGTGAGCCTAGTTCAATTTTCAACTCACACATCATTCATAAATGGCTAGTTAAATGAATAGAGGAAAAAAAGCAATAAACCCATAAAACAACACTAAGATCCGCCCTTTTGTTTGGGGTAGGTTCAAAATAGTTCAAGTATGCTATGAACAGTTTCGGTCTTTTTAAGTTTATCAAAAGTGAGCATTTCTTGTTTCAATCAAATATTTAATAGATTCTGTTTGCTAATTTGAAGAGAACTGTGGGAAAAAAAATTAAATCGTAAACATAAGGCCTAGAAACTACAACGGAAGAAATGTACTTACTAGGCACTAAAAACTAGACCAAAATAGCAAAAATTGCAAATAGAAAAGTTGTACCAAACTTTAGAAATAAAACAAAATAACAGAAACTCCAAAAACTATACCTCCAAATATAAGTTTCCGCTAAGTCATTTTTTCTAGAGTTTCCGTTAAATCTAACTAGCAGAGTTTGTTAACTAATTGATGGAGATAACTTTGTCGAATTTAAAGAATTAAAAAAATATATTTTAGGGACTATTTTGAACCTACCCAAAACATAAAGGACAATTTTTGTAGCGTACCTATGTCCATTTATGGCTGTAATGGAGGCGTCATCTAATGCTACCACCAAAAAGCTGATTTCTTGTAGCGAATGAAGAAGAGTCCCTCATTTCATCAAAAGTTAATTGTTGTTCAATCCTAGCAAAAGATTTTGCTTTTCTTTAAAATAGAGTTGTTGATAAATTATATATTCAACAAAAAATATTTATATCGAGTAATTTTTATTAAAAAAATAATCAATTGTATCCATTGACCGTGCAATTATTTTGTATATAATTAGATTACTTATAGCGTAATTACAGATATAATGACATTCAGAAAATACTAAACTTTCATGCCCACATCGGAGTTACTGAGTTATGCTTCCAAATGTGGCAGTATATATTGGTTCATTCAAAATTTTAATAATTTATTGCAATACCCTATATTTAAAATATTAATTGCAAATCCAACATGGATGTACATTTATGCTGATATATTTAATTTTTAATTATCTAAGTATTTACTACTAACTTAATTTAGTCTAAAATGATTAATATTAACTCTGAATGAAAAGAGAAATAGATAACCTAACTTGTACAGTTGGACAAAACTTTAAAAGAAGCAATAGCGTCACTATAATCCTCTAGCGGGTTCATAAAATCACCATAGATTGATATAGTAACACTCTGCTTTTATTATTTAAAACGTCAGAATATTTAGAAAAGATTTAGGACATCTAACCTGGTACATTAAAGAGTAATTTAATAGCTTTCTTTAGATTTTTTTTTTCAAACTTAAAATATTAGGAAAATAATCAAATGACTATTCCTAAATATTAGGGAAGTAATTGACTAACTATTCCTATATATTAGGAAAATAATTAAATTACTATTTTGTCTAGTGTGAACTCTATTTTTAAAGGACAAAAAAGGCAAATGACATTCCGCTAAGAGAAATTTGTAAATACTAGAAAAATAATTAAATGACCATCCTAAATATTAGGGAAGTAATTGACTAATTGTTCCTATATATTAGAAAATATTAAATTACTATTTTTCTAGTGTGAACTCCATTTTCAAAGGATAAAAAAGGTGAATGACATTTCGCTAAGGAAAATTTGTAAATATTAGGAAAATAATAAAATGATTATTCCTAAATACTAGGGAAGTAATTGACTAACTATTCCTATATATTAGGAAAATAACTATATTACTATTTTGTCTAGTATGAACTCTTTTTCAAAAGATAGAAAAGGCGAATGACATTTCGCTAAGGGCATTCGTGCTTTTAATATAATACTAGTCTCTACGAACGTATCTCGCATTTTATTCCCTGTTAATTTCTCAAATGTTAGATGATGTTATTTGGAATTACATATTATTTATTTTATAAGGTACAAAAATATTTCTTGATCTTATCCACTTAATACTTCCCATTATCATTTATGTTTTTACCTGCGTGGAAAAAAAATTATGACTAAAATAACCCAGGATTAGGAATTGAGCTAGTGACCATATATTTTATTTATTTTCATTATACTGAAAAATAATATATTATGTAAAATCAAAAGAATACCAAACATTTGTTTGCCGAAGAAGTTAAATGTATTATAATAAAATTAAAAAAAGGGTAAATGTGCAAATATACGACTCAACTTTGCAATTTAGAGCAAATATACCCCTTGTTACAAAAGTGGTGCATATACACCCCTGCCGTTAAACAAATAGTGCAAATATACTCTTTTCGCTGACAAAATTTAAAAAAATAAAATTATTTAACTTATTTTTTAATTAAAAAAATATCAAGTGGCTTTAAAAATCCAAGGCTTTCAAATTTATATTTTTGGGGAAAGAAGTCTTTCCATACTCAATTTGAATTGGAAACATGGGTGATAAAGATGAATTGCACGAGGTCTAATAGTACTAAACCTCAAATTATACAACTTAGTTATACAACTTAGTTAAGACACTAACACAACTCAATCCTTTTAATATTGAGACTCAGACTCTTTGATTAATCAGATTGGAAGCCGAAATTCAGGAAGTTAATAGTATTTGTTTTAATTTCTATTTTCAACTAGGGTTGGGCATAAATACCAAAAATCGAAAAACCGGATCGAATCGAACCGAACTAGTATGGTTCGGTGTTTGGTGTCCACCTTAAAAAAATCGAAATAGCCGAATCGAAGTTTGATAAAATCGAACCGAAGAACCGAACGTCCACCGATATTTAATACATTACCCAAAAAAATTAAAATAGTCCAGGCGCATTAAGTTTAAACCCCCAAAAAAAAAATTGTAACAAGCCCTTTTGTTTTTGTATCCTAATTTTCCCTTCAGTTGAGAAAATCAAATATCCTTAACAAAGGAAGGTGACTAGGATGTGTCTTTAGGATTAATGTATGTCCTTTATGTGTTTCTTTAATTATTAACTACGGTATGTATATAAGACTAGTAATCCTATATCATGGTTATGGTTTTACGTTCTTGTGTATCCTGTTTGTTTGATTTTGATTTCAATTTATCAGTTTTATGTTTTATTGCTTTTGAGAATATGAATTAGTGTAAATGGAATTGCATTAGTGTAAATGGAATCGCTTCTAATATCATATCAAAAAAACCGAATTAAAAAAATCGAAACTGAACTGAACCGAACTCGGTGTCCACCTTCAAAAATCGAAACCGAAATAGCCGAACCAAAGTTTGATAAAACCGAACCGAAGAACCGAACGCCCACCCCTATTTTCAACTGTGATATTCTTTGATATTTACGAAAATGGTCGATAGAAATATGATAGAATAAGATTAAAAAGATATGTAAGTCGATCAGTATTTTAGGAATATTTTTATCGTTCAACATTGTTATTCGTACTTTTATAATAGAGATAATAAAAGAATATAAAATATATAATCAAAACCAACTTTACTGAAAAAGTTTGACACAATCAAAGGATAAATTAAATTGAACAAAACATTCCGAAATCACAAAGTCATGCAATTAAAGATGTAAAATCACTTGACTAATGCAACAATATTTAACATTTTTTTCGTGATGAAATGATTTACTGTAGTTAAGCCTGAGTGATTTAGGCATATGGAAGTCATATTGTCAAGAATTCATTAATAATGGACCAAACAAATATAACTAAAAAGTTGCTCGTATTTGATATGACTAAAAAGTAAAATTGTAATTTAAATTTCCCCTAACATAGATATGTTAGGGGAAATTTAAATTACAATTTTATCCAATACAAAATTATATTTTGAAGAAATAATTCACCTTGAAGGATATAAAAGTTGTTCAATATTTGAAGGACATTTTGGTCAACCAACATTTATATTCATGCTTTTAAAATATTAGAGATAGATAGATAATGGGATTTGCTAAATAATGGTTGCTCGCTAGGAAAAAATATTAAGAAAGTTAATACATAAACTATTTATCCCGCAATTTGATTGTGGGAAAAATATTTCAAGTTGCTAATTTTTTTCTTATAGTTTTTCCCCCATCAAGTTTTACAAATTTAATTTATCCTTTCAACTGTTCAAATTTTGCCTATTGAAAGACTCCTAAAATACTCATATATATGACCAAAAGACTAATGTTAACATGACAATTTGCATGGTTTAAACCTTGTTGACACCCAATTTTGGCCCTCCTTTTTTATTTAATTAATTTCATTATGCTTCTCAATCGTGAAAATTCCTCGAAAATGAATTTGGAATATTTTCGCTAATTATTACACTATTTTTCGAGATATATTTTGCTAAAGTTAAGAACATTTTTTTTGTCTCTTAAAAATGACCAAACATCATATTTTATGATTGAAAAGGACTAAACATTTTTTTTATAATTAAAATCATTCAAAAAAAAAAAATGTTGATATTCGTATATCAATGTTGGCATTGGCATTTTTCCTTAAATCTTACTTATTACCGTATTAATCATCTTTTACACTATTTTTGAACTAAATACGTATATTAAATTACATTTTGTGGGAATTAATCAAGACGAAGAAGCATATTCTAATTAATTGATTGAAAGAAAAACATAAGTAGACAAAAATATAATAATATTTACATACTCTTAGCAGGTAAATAAAATTAACATTCCATGACAGGTTAAGAATTTTATAGTAAAATAAGTTGCTTTGTACTGCTCCCTATATTTCAGTGGGACTCTATATCCTCAATAACTGTTCTTTTTACCACATTTTCATTTTTCACACTTTTTCCATAGGTTCCAAACATTTTCTCCCTGCACAGTATTTCCATTATGTAATCTTTGGCCTTTCTGTTTTGATTTCAAGGGTTTTTTCCCCTTTCTTGTGGGTCAATAACATTAGCGTCATGACAAAATAAAAGATCACTTATACTATTAATTTAACATACAAAGTATTTCTCAAGAAAATATTATACCAAACATATTATATTATACCTCAATACTATTAAAATATATTTGAATTATACTATGTATAGTAACATATTATTATACATATTATACCTTTGAAAATGAAATATACTAGGTATAATGTGTATTTAAAGAGAATAAATTAAAAATACGTGTTATATATATTGTATAATAATGGTATAATGTAAATTTTGTATTTAAATTAAAACATAAATTAAAATACATCCATTAGCAGTATCCAAATTATTCATCATCACCTTACAATTATACATTTTCTTTAGAAATTTTGGGTCTGAGAATTGAAATATATGCCTCCTTTTTCTATACGTCCTTGGAATCAGAAAATAATGGTGGTTTATTGGTTGAAGAAGAGAGCGGTGAGGAAATTAGGAGTGTGTTAGTTAAAGAAAAGAGAGAAATAAGGAAATGTGGATGAATCCATGATTTAGGGGAGATCTTTTTTCTTATACATATTTTCTTGAATATGTCAAAAATGTAATAAAACTTGTTCTTTTTTAAGATATGCTAATTACGTGCTTAATTTTAAAATTGTGACCAGCGGTGTAATTTTCTCTTAATTCATCTACCTAAGATTTGGGCCAAATCCTACTCCTACTTCCACAAAATCAAAACCCAACCGCCCCAGCCCAAAACCCAACCGTCCCAGCCCAACTCCCCGCTGACCGCCCCAGCCCAACTCTCCGATGACCCGACCCGGCCCAAACAACCTAAAAAATCAGCCTTAACCAAACTAATCCCTAAACTCCCTTTTCATCCCCAACCAAACGATCCTCTCTCTCACCTCCCCTCTCTTCAACCGACGCCGCCACCACCCCACTCCCCGTCACTTCCATCACTTCACCACCACCACAGCAACATCCCACAAAATCCGCTACCTACACCCCCTTTCTTTTCCCACACTCCAACTCTGAAAACTTGCAGCCTCCATGTGCCATTTCAGCCGATTTCTATATGTTATAAGTATTTTAAAAAAACCTTAGTAGATTCCCATCCCTATTTTCATCATCTCATCTGTTGAAAATATCTCCCAAAATTTCCCCCCTTTCCCTTATTTTTAAATTTCGAATTCTTGCTTCTTTGTGGAGCTGTTGAAACCCTCAGTTGTTACCTATAAATAGAAGCCCTTAGTGAGCTATTTGGAACAGGTTCAACATTGGAGAGAAATCCTATTCTTCATAAGTTTTTCTTGATAGTTAAAAATCCCCTTAAGTTCAAGAAAAACGAAAAATCCCTTTACTTTCACAAAGTTTTTTTTTTCAACGTTGAATTGAAAACCCTTTTATTTTGATAAGCCTTCATAAAATCCTTAGTTCTTCCTAAGTTCTCAGAAAATCCTGTTTTGACTCTTTAAGTTTTTTTTTTTGGGTTGCATAATTTTGGTGGTTCTCGGCTGAGCAAGGATCGCTTCGAGCGGATTCGGGGACTCGACGACGACAAATAGCCTCAGTTCGCTGTCCCGAAGAAGGTAATCGCATTCGTCTTCTCTTCGTCTTTAATTTCGTAGAAGTCGAAATGTAGTTGTTTTGCTGTTTTTTGTTGTTCGCTTGTTCGAATCTGCCCGTACTTTGTTTAAAACAAATACGAAACAGTCATGGCGATCTATTAGTGTTTGAGGAAAATGATCGTGGAACTTGCCAAAATATGTGAATAGTAGTGTCGCTTGTCTAAAAATCTGTTTGTGTGTAGTCATCATCTTAGTTTCAGTTCAGTTCCTCATGGTCATTTCGTCGCTCTGAAGTTCTGATTTGCTACATGAAATATGAGCACATTATTATTTGGATTCTTGGCTAGTTTTGTGTAGGTGAACATCATATATGGTTAGGGTTGTTAAGTCTCCATGTCTTGGCCCTGCCTAACTTGTAATATGGTTGATTTTAGTAGATTTGTCGAGCATCTTGTATTTTATGAAATCGCCTGGAAGTTGTTGAAATTAGTGGTAGATATGGTTGTGACATGTTAGGGATCTTAGTTTCTTCCTTGTGTGAAGTTGATATTCTAATTTTGAAACTATAAAGAAAGGCTTGAATGGTTGTCTGATGATGTTACAAACTCCTATCTGTTTGCCTTCCCAGTTTTCTAAGACTATTCCTAGATCATTTAGTGTTCAAATTTGAAGTGAAGTGCAACCTATACGATAACTTAACTCTGGACTATCAAGAATCAGTCTTGCTCCTCAAAATGTCGGATACAAATTTAGAGCTATGTTGCAATTGAACTTTTGATGGATTGCATGGTTTTCACATTAATTCTAAGCTTTAAATTATCATCTTTGGGCTGGAAGTTGTTTGGTTATTAGTTTTAGTAAGAATGAGAGTCTTGGTTCTTATAATACGGTTTAAAGTTTAAAAAATATCGATCTCAGTTGATTGTGCTTATATGAATGATCCTTTATGCAAATATGCTGTTTGTTAGTCTTGCCTTAAGACCATTTCCTGTAGAAGCTGAATTTTGAATCTCTCATAGATTTGTTTTCAACCAGGTAAAGTATTAGAAGAAGGGTCACTGTCCTTGGTTGATGAACTGGTTTTCTGTTTTCATTTGAACATTATCAAGGTAGCAATTCTGTGTGAAAATAGGGATAGGCATAGGCTCAAGATTAAATCCTTCATTTTCTTTTAGATTCAGCCTCCATGTTTATTTAGCTTGGAACTGTTAGTAGTTTAGGTAACTTGAGCATGCGATGAGTTAATCCCCTTTCCAATCCCTCTTTTATTCTTCCTTTTTTTATTTTTATTTTTTTATTTTTTTATATTCTACCATAGTATGCCATTATGTTATTCATAGGCTTTGTTTAATGTGTTTTAGATTAAATTAGATGTCATTGTTTTAAAAATAGCATTAACATAGTTTGGAGGCTGCTTTAGTTCTTAAAACTTTGAGGTAGCAATGTCTAAAAATTAATATGAATATTGTTTCGGAGGCTGATACACAATAGTGACAGTTTTATTGGCTTAAGATAATGTGTTGCTACATTCGGCCATAATTTAAAGCCTAAATCTTCTTTTGTGATAAGTATTTGGCGTGCTTCTTTTTGTCGTTCGGGTCCCGTGGATCAACTATCTTATTTGCTGCTATATATGCTTCTTTTAGAGTAAATAGAAATCTGTTTGGACAGCTTAGATATCATGCATAAAGTTTTTTCTTTTTTTTTGGAAATACATTGAGGTAGTTTTGTCCCAAGATAGTGGGTGCAAATTTAATGCTTTGAAGAATATGCGCGTGTTAAGAGGAAGGGGCTGCTTTGATGTAATTTGATTTTTTTTTTTTTGAAAGGAAAGCCATTGTTTGACTAAAAGGCTACTGTTTTCGGGTTAAAAAGTTACTGTTTTGGTTGGGGAAGATTACTGGTTTTTTTTTTTTTTAAAAAAAAAAAAATAAAAAAAATCCGAAACTGCTAAGGGATGTATTCGAGACTAAGTTACTATTGCGTCTTTTCTTCTAAAACTAACAAATGGGCAGGATAGTAAAATGGTCGCGCACTACTTAAGTTTGTGGAAAATTTATCTTAAATTGATGTTGTGTTATGTCAGAAGGTAACAGTAAGGTTCTGGTGTGAATTTGGAACAATTTATATCAAACATGTAAACACCCTTGTCCCTCATTTCGTTTCGGTTTGCAGAATTAAAATATAATCATTTGAGTATTTTCGACTTTTTTACTCAAGACCCTGCTAAGTGTATGCACAAATTGGTTATCTTGCCTCTATTTTTTATGAGTCGGTTTATAAAAGGCTAAAATAGACTATGGGCTCGTTATGATTTGCTAGAATAAAAGAAGAAGAGAATAGTTGTGTATTAATTAACGTGGGACTGTTTACTCTTTCGAGAGTGCATGAGATAAGTTGAAATATAAAATTGCCTTAAGTCAAATCCAGTTGTGACTTGGATCTGCTTTTGAACTACCTCCCCTAAAGTTGCTAAAATGCTAGGAGTATGTATTTGTCATCTAACTGTTTAAAAAATGAGGATGTTTGGTTAAGTTGTAATGCTGGGAATGCTCAAGATTACTTAGCTTGCTAACTTATAAATGTTGAGAGTCTAGTAATCATGGCTGTTCCTATTTGTTTTCTTGAAGTATGACATGTAGTTTTCAACAGTAAGTTGCCAAGGTTTCTCCCTAAGTTTGATTTAATTGTGGGTTGTTCATATTTTTCTTTCTTGGTCAAGCTGCTTGAATTAATTGAGTAATGCGTACGAGAATCAACCCCTGTATGAAAACTTTCAGTTGCATATCAATAGGATCGAATCCTAGCATAGCCTATAATAGTTACCGGTAACTTATCAAGAAGACAGCATTTTTAATTTTGAATCATTGTTTCAGCTACTTCATATGAAATATGACTGAAATTTCTAACCAAAAGAATTCACTTTTTCATGGAAATGAGATGTCAATAAACGGGATTGTTCCCCGGTGCGTTCCTAACAGCCTGAGCTTATAAAGTGTGATTTTTTTTGTGTTTAATAAGGAACATTGGTATGAAAGGACAGCAATGTTTAATTATGGCTCAAGGTCTAGTTTGTCGGAATTTATCTGAAGAGATCTTGTATGCTACTGAGTACATAGAAAATTTATTTGTATTCATATGAATGGCATATAAGCAGTAGATGATTCTTCTAGAGAACTTCCTTGAGATTCAGACCGTTGATTTTTTTAGAAATCATGTTCATGGAGATTACACTTTGTCTACGTTAATGTTGTGAATGTACAGTCGTCGAAAACTAATAGGTGCTAGTTAAGTTCTTCCCATTAATTTCACCTTCCTCAAATATGTTTCATCTCAATCTTCCCTAAAAGAGTTCTTTAGTTTACCTGAAAGATTCTCATGATTTCATTATGGTTTAAACTTGTTCGTATTAGTTGTTGGTAGGTGTTCTCCCACTGTTTTGGAATCTCGCAAGCATATTTTTTTTTGTGTTGCCTGAACGATATTAGAATGTTATGATAACATGTTTAGATGGACTCTTTGATAGCGTGAATTGATCCAATGTGTGAAACCTGTTGAGATTTCACATGGAACTTTGAGCTGTCTAAAACCGGTGCATCCCTTTTTTTTTTTTTTTTTTTTCTTTTTTTCTTTCTCTTTTTTATTTTTATTTTTTTTATTTCTGATTAAACTGTATGGGGAACTAGTTAGGAGACTGCACGTTTATCTTGAATTATCGCTTCATTTATCTCCAAAATCAGTTAGTTAGTGCCTGTTAATTAACCCATTTGGTTCAGCTTTCATTTTTGTTGGTTGTTTAAGTCTAAACATGTTATGCCGAGTTGTTATTCTGTTCGTTTTCAAATCAAACTAAGTCAGATTTTCTCCCAAGAAGGATAGGTGTTTGGCTCTGAATTCTTAAGCTCTGTATACTTTACTTTTTATGGCATGTTTAACCCATTTAGCTATGGACTCACTGTCCAGTTGAATTATTGGTGTAAGTCTGCAAACATAATGCTTGTTTTCATGGTTTCAACTAAACAACTTCATTTATGCAAGATTAGTTGAATGCTCCTCTGTTCTATGGTACTGTTAGTTTACAATTTGGGGTACTCTTTTTTTTAATTTAAGAACCAGAAAAGCTAAGACATGAATTCACTACGACCTACTTAAATATTTAGTTTGAACTAGATTTATGAATTTCACAAGAGCCGTAATGACGTTAGGATGCATCAGAAAACTACTTAGCCTTAGTAAACTTATGCCAAGTTTGAGTGTAACTGTATCCTTCATCTCCTCTCATTTAATAACGTGAACCTGCTCCAGTCATCTTCTCATACTAATGCATATCAGAATTGTTATTAAGATTTGTGTGTAGGACTGTAAGCCTTATAGTTGTCTGCTGCTTCTTCCTTCTTCTTCTTCGTTTTTTTTTTGTTTTGTTTTTTGTTAATCTCTTAAACCACCAGTCTTGCTACGAAAGTACAATAGTTGTTATATTGTAATAATGCATCTAATCTGCTTAAAATGATGAAAAGGTGGTGTTTTTCGTAGGCTCCTAACTTCCTGCTTAGTATTAAAGTAGGCTTGCATGATTCTAAGAATAAGCTCAACCAACCGAAATATGGAGAGGTCTATTGTTTACTTGTTTGTGGAAGTAAAATATGTGCATGACTCCAGTGACTATTTTCTTATCTGCCGTGAGTTGTTGATAACATGGGCTAGTAAAAATGTGTTAAGTGACTTGTTGAGATTTTTTCAAAGCTCCTGAGTATTGAAGACATGTTGAGTGGGAATTAATAGCGGTACATATTCCATTTCTTATTTACTGTTTCCTTTGTGGAGATTGCTTCTAACAACCCTTTTTTTCTCTTTATTGCATGAGCACACTTGGGAGAATGTTGGAGTTGTGGCAACTCTGATTTCAGCCCAGGCCGAAAAGCAGTAGCAGCAATGTCGTTCTCGTGTTTGACAGTCTTCGTTCGAGTCGCCGTCCCTCTTCCTCTCTATAGAAATTTTATATATATCTTGTATTATTATGCGTTATTTGCACCCTTTGACTAACATTTTTTTTATGGGTTTGTGTTGATAAGATTTTATTTCTTGCTTGTTTGTGAATTCGTAAATGGCCAAAGTTTGTCGTTGGTCATTTTCCCTTAGATGTAAATCTTGGTTTCCCTTTAACTTTGCGTATTTCACAGGTTATAAATACCTTTTTTACTAATAGATAAGGCTGAATTTTTCATTTTTCTTTCTTTTTCTCTCCTTTAAAAGTTAATTAACGTTCCTTTTTTTTTAAATCCATTTTAACAAAAATTAGCAATCTAAATCGGGGTTTCAAAAGGGTAAGATGTATATGTCAAGGGCAATCATTTTTTATTTGATGCTAACATATGGGGGAGGTCAAATTCTTGGAGTTTAATTAAAAACGTCATATTGGGCTTATGTATAGTGGCCAAGTTATTTTACGAGAACTACAAGGTACGTATTTATTATAATACACATATACTATCTTATTTTTTAATCAATCTTTTCATTATGCGTGTACTTACCTATATCACGATACTTATGCATATTATTATATTTTTCATGGCTATTTCTAAAAGTATACCTTTTACACTACATTCGTATTTTTATACGATTAATATACTTCATGTATATATTATTTTCTCATAAAAAATATACATTTTCATACTCTACATTATATATACTGTCCTTATATACAACAATCATATTATACCTCATCTTCTAAAATACACATACGTACTCTTTCGAAAACTATATATATATATATATTCCTAATACATATAATTTTACATCTTGTCTTAATTGCTTTCCTTTATTATGGGTGTACCAACATCTTTTATTTAAATGCTGTAAATCTTCCGTCTTATCTTATTTTTATTAATTCCCTTAGTCTCATTTTCATTATATGTACACATATAGTATTCTGGCCGTCATAACTATTTTTTTTTTTAAGCATTCACCTAGGATATACTATCACATATGTAGATTATTTTCGTATAAAAATATACATCTCCTTATTCTATATTATACATGTTATTCTTATATAAAATAAAAATGTCATACATATTTTTTCTTATGCACACATTAGCATTAACTACCTCCTTTATGTATATGCATTTATTCACATAATTACGATTACATTAAAAACCTTTTTTTTCATACAAATAGTTTTTGAGAGAGTAGTTTTCTTTTCAATTCTTTAAATAGGTGATAATAAAATAAATAATCCCCTCTAGTGTTAACTAAACTAAGTTTAAAAATTTATCGTCGGACGCTGCGAGGATCTAACACCTTCGCCATAGGAATAAATAAAACCACCTAGAATCTCACGGGTTTCAAAGACTAAAAAATGGGTTACATTTTTACATTGTTCTAATATTCCCTAAAATTAGGTGGCGACTCTGAAATTTACAACACCAGAGGAAACATAGTCATAAGTTGTGAACTAGTTTTAACCAGTTAAAAATAGGGCATGACAAACCTAAAATCATATAAGGATGGAATTGCCCTTATCTCGGGGGAGGGACCTTTGTGTGAATTCTTTCTTTGATTAAAATTTATACGGTTAAGCTATCCAATATTTATACTAGTAAAAAAGTTTGAGTACCCGATACACTAGACAAGGTCTGAATAAATTAAACTCAACGTAGTTATAAAAACATATTATTTTATATCTGCAATATTGAGAAAGAAATTGTCACATGGTGTCAGATATAATGCGAAAATGAAATATGAATTGTGAAAAAGAAAACAAAACTCTCCAAATAGAAGAAAAACATGTTAAGGATTTTTAAATTTGTTTGCAGAGCTGTCACTCCTAGCATCCAATGGTATGATTTATTCGTTACCATATACGTTTGGGATCCGTAAGTGAAGTTAGTGGCGCCTATAAATTCTTCACGAAATTATAGTATTGATGTGCAGAATTCAGTATCATCCTCCTCGTGTTGAACAAGTCAGATAGGTAAACTAAATTTCCTTTTAGAAAAAGTTTTAGGTTTTGCTTGATATCAAATATTTTTGTGTTTGACTTTGATTTCTTTATTTCTTCTTCAGAATGCCGAGCTCTTACACTACACAACTTCGATGCCGTATCCAAATCAATTGCACTTATCATGAGTTCATAAATCATGTTCTATCTCACCCAATACAGTTATAACTAGAGATAAACATAACATTCATAAGAGGTAACGGTGGTGGCCGGTGCGTGCAACCAAACCATGAGGGACAAATGCCTCTGCCAACAAGAAGAAATCGCGTCCAAGTTTCAAATCCAACAATTATAAACTTGAATGAAATTCCTTCTGAACTAACAAGACCTTTCATATATCAATTGGATGTTCCTTTTCGACCTATATTTTACTATGATAACGAAAACAATGAGTTGGACCTAACTTTGAGGCTTTGAGGCCAAGAGTATCCATGTCTGGAGAGGAGTTCGTTTGTTCTTCATATTATTTCTTTACTGGACAAAACGACAATTGTTTGAATGCTTTTTTAGACAGTCTTATTTTTCGTCTTCATTTTAGTTTTACTTTACTTTTAGAGTGCTATTCACATGGCAATAGAAAGTTTAGATTTTAATTTAATCTTTCTTACAATAATAACATTCTTGTTTATCATCAGAAACTAATATAATAACACATGAATAAACTAAAAATTAGTACAAATAGATTGGTACTTATCATCCAATAAATACTTTCACGCGTTACATTTTTGCCCTAAAATAATTAAATTACATTTCATTCGCTATAAGTTGTCGGACAGTCAAAATTCTTGAGAAAGATTAATCTAAAATAGATTCTGCAAATTTGATCTAATATTTACTCGATTCTGATGAACGACCAGTTACGATTGCATTCAAACACTCCATGGGTCGAATCTTCTCAATTTTTTGTTTTAGGGCTTTGTTTGTACTTCTTCATTGGTTGAATTTCCCAAGTGTGGAATGGGAAAAAACCTGGTTCAATTTTCAACTCACCATTCATAGATGGCTAACTAAATGAATAGATGAAAAAAAGCAATGAACCCATAAAACCACACTAACATACAAAGAGAAACTAACGCAGTGTATAGGTTTTGTTTTTTTTTTCCCGGGAAAGAGAAATTTTCTTTTATAGTTGCACATAGAGAAATATGAAATATGACAAATGGTCCCTTTTGTTAGGAGTAGGTTAAAAATATTCCCTGGCTCTGACAGTTTGATATTTTAAGTTTGCCAAAAGTAAGCATATTTGATTTTCGTCAAATATTTAACAAATTCTTTTAGATAGATTTGATGAACTGGAGAAAGATTAAACCATAAACACCTAAAAGGTCTCAACAAATCCTAGAAATTGCAACAACAAAAATTTCATTAATCCAATGATGAATTTCCCTTAGCCCTTAGGCTTCAAGCTAGACACTATAAAAAAGACCAAACATAGCAGAAATTGGACATAAAAATTTTGTAACACTTTAGAAATAAAGCAAAATTAGCAGTAATTGAAAAAACTATACTTTCCAAATATGATTTCCAACTAAATCATTTTTTTCTAGAGTTCCATTAATCTAATAAATAGAGTTTTTTGAATATTTGATAGAGATCAAACGTGATCACTTTAGCGAACTTAAAAGACCAAAACTTTTCAAAATATACTTTAGGGACTATTTTGAACCTACCCAAAACATGAGGGACCATTTCTATAGCGCACCTATATTCTTTTGCGGCGAGTGATGGATGCGTCATCTAATGCTATCACTAAAAAACCTCTCATTTCATCAAAGTTAATTGTTATTCAATCGTATCTTGATATGAAAGGCGCGAGAGATTTTACTTTTCTTGAGGTAAAATTGTTAATGAATTATATAGTAACAATAAAATTTAGTAATTTAAAAAAAAAAAAAAACAATTTTATCCACTTGTGGTGCAATTTTTTCTTTTTTATATAATAAAATTACTTATAACGGAATTACAAATAAACCTCTGTCGAAAAGATTGTTTGTTTAACACGGGCCTTTAGAAACTTTATTATATATATATATATATATATATATATATATATATTATTTTTATGGTTTTGAAGACAACTTTATATTAATATAAGTACAGCTGATGCCCAAAGGCATCTACATCAGTAGTAATAGTAGTACAAGGAAATTCTACACTAGATTAATGGGAGAGATAGAGTCCCATTCCTTTCCATTTAGACACTTTTTGCACAAAGGTTGATGACTGCGCAAAACCGACACCAAAGTTGGTGGGCGCCACCTCAGCCGCACATCAGCATGCTCTCCAAAAGCGCCAATTTTTAATGTCAAAACTGCATTTGAATTTACAAATTAGAGAACTTGATGAATTAAAATGAGGCCGGTCAAAAAATTTAATTGAGTTCCCACAATTTAAAAAATGTGCAAGCCTTATCTACAAAATTCTGATCGTTGTTTACATGACGCACTGCAAAAAGTGATCATGGAGTGGAAGAGGAAGGTACCTGCAATCATTAACAAGATGTGATTGAAGATGTATGTGCGAGTTTAGTGTTGACGACCTCTTGAGAATCAAGATTAATTTCTAAATTGGGATGCCTGATGCCCAAAGGCATCTACATCAGTAGTAATAGGGTAAGGAAATTCTACACTAGATACCATGGGAGAGATAGAGTCCCATTGATTTCCTAAAGGATTGTTAACAAAGGTTGATGACTGCGCTATTGAAGCTGTGGAGACCGTTGGTGTGGAACAAAAAGCCGTTGTAGCATGCTCTCCAATTGGTCTTTGATTTTTCACATGTCGAAGGTGCATTTGCCCGTCATAGTCATCCGAGAGAACTTGATGAACAAATTTGGGGATGCTGGTCAAAAAAAGTTATCCGGTAATCCAAATATCCATGAAGGAAAAAATGTGCAAGCTTATCCGCTACAAAATTCTGATCGCTGTATACATGACGCACTGGAGGATCATGGAGCTGGAAGAGGAGGTACCTGCAATCATTAACAAGAGGTGATTGAAGATGTATGTGCGAGTTTAGTATTGTAATGACCTCTTGAGAATCAAGATTAATTTCTAAATTGTTGATGCCATGATGTTAGGCAATTTGCAAGCCTCTAAGAAGGGCAATTTGGATTCTAAATTTAAGGGGTTTGTATGATGACCAATGCCAGAGAATCCCATTATCCATTTTCCAAGAGAGCTTCGAATGACACCTCCAATGCCAGCTTTACCTATGGAGGGATTTGGCGAACCATCAGTGTTGAGTTTAAGAGTTCCCTGTGGTGGGGGTTCCCATTTAATATACAGAGGAGTAGTAGCAAATTTGGTCTGTTGTTGCAAATCTAGGTATTGGTATTCTAGTACCAAGTTCTCTACTGAAGAGAGATTTGGTTGATGTTTCTTGGCTTTAAACAAGAATTTGTTTCTGGTAATCCAAATATGCCATAGGAGAAAGGAAAAACAGTTGAGGGGAGTTTGTTTGGAAGAGAAATGGAGTTGTCGTGGATGAGATCATGAAGCCAAGAGCTTGGAGGTTGTGAAGTGGCTGCCAATGCAGAAACTTTATCAATCAACTGAAGTTGTTGCCAGCAATGTTGGACATTTGGACAGGTGAAAAATAGATGCGCAATTGATTCAATAGAGGAATGACATA
The DNA here is from genome assembly GCF_029784015.1 of Lycium ferocissimum. Classification (NCBI taxonomy): domain Eukaryota; kingdom Viridiplantae; phylum Streptophyta; class Magnoliopsida; order Solanales; family Solanaceae; genus Lycium; species Lycium ferocissimum. The sequence goes on along the minus strand of NC_081342.1, from coordinate 12,057,641 downwards.
TTTGGCACAGGGGAGTAGGAATGATTTGGAGTTTGTGAAGATATTGAGCTGTAGTAAGCCTGTTATGGTTACTAAGCCAAAGAAACGATTTGATTTTAGGAGGTAGTTTAAGTTTCCATATCCAATCAAAAGAAAGTGGTGGAGTTGGGTTCGGGAGTTAAGGCTTTGTAACAAGTTTTGACAGAGAAATTACCATTGTTTGTGAGGCCCCATATGAGTTTGTCCTGACTAGGGGAGTAAAGGGGGCATGTAGATGGATTGAAGCTTATGAATAACTAGACGAGGAAGTTGTACTGATACAATAGAGTCTAGTGATTGAGTATTGTGTAATTAGAAGGAAACAGATCTGTCCTCTTCGTTAGCGTTCAACGGGCCTTGGATTTGATTTCTTAGGATATAGTGTGGCTGAATCCAAGGATCTGTCCAGAATTTAGTCACATCGCCTTGAGTGATTTACCAAACTATGCCTGGCTGACAATGGTTCCAGATTTTTGAAAAAAAGATTTTAGATTTGTTGAAATTATGACAATTGTTCACAGATTTTTGAAAAAAAGATTTTAGATTTGTTGAAATTAATTTTTTGTCCAGAATGCTTTGTAAAGAAATTTATGTGGTCTAGAATCGTTTGTGCACTACCTTCGGTAATCTGAGAGGTAAAAATGATGTCATCCGCAAATAGTAAGTGGGATATTTGAGGGCCATGCTTACAAGTGGTAATAGGTTCCCAAGTTCTATAGTCAACAACCTGATGGATGCTACGAGACATCATTTCCATGCATGGAATAAACAAATAAGGGGAAAGAGGGTCTCCTTGGCGAATCCCACGAGTAGGTTGAAAATAATATGTGGGGACACCATTCATAAGAATAGCAGTAGAGGGATTTGTCACACAAGACATGATTAATTTAATCAAAGGAGGTGGAAAATTAAAATAAATAAGAGTGTGATGGATGAAGGCCCATTCTAGTCGATCAAAAGCCTTTTCAAGATCAATCTTGAGAAGCATTTTAAGTTTTTGAGATTTCGAATGATGAAAATAATGCATGATTTCCTGAACTAATATAGCATTATCTGATGCTCGCCTATTTTTAAGAAAGGCAGATTGCGAGGGATTAATGATTTTATCGAGATGAGGTTTAACACGAGAAGCAATGATTATAGTATTACAAAGACTAATGGGCCGAAATTGGGCCGGTGAAGATGGGCTGTGGACTTTCGGAATCAGGCAGATGTAGGTTTGGTTGATGACTGGTGGGACCTCACCTGTAAGAAAAACGGAATAACTGAAGGACCTAAATTAGGCCAAAACTTGTGATAAAAGAGCGGATGAAGTCCGTCTGGTCCAGGGGACTTTAAAGGCTTAAAAAATTTCATTAACCATTAGAGGGAGAGCTAGTTGTTGCGACGCAGTAGAGGATAAAGCGTTATAGGGAGTAGTTTGAAAAGTCCTCGGAGAATAAACATGATCAGTAGTATAAAGGTCTTGGTAGAAGCTGGTAATCATGTTACTGATCATAGTTTGATCAAAGATCCAGTTACCAGAGGCATCTTTGAGGGTGTTTATACGGTTACGCCGTCTTCTTTTTAGAGTTGAAAGATGAAAAAAAACTAGTATTGGCATCACCATTGTTAAGCCACTGTATACGCGATTTCAGTTTCCAAAAATCCTCCTCTAGTCTAAGGTTTTGATTATACTCAGAGATGAGATCTTTTTCAAGGTTCTGGAGAAAAGAACTCGTAGGGTATTGAGGTGAAGATTGCAGTCCGTGAAGTCTGGCTAGGATTTGTTCATAAAAGATAAATAAGATAAACTTAGAGCTAGTTAGATTAAAGTCAGAAGTAGCAAGGAGTTGAGCATCCAACATCAATTAGAGCTCGATGATGCTCCACCACTGAATTAAGATAGAAGGAAGCTTCCTCTAAAACATGAAAACACTAATAATACAAGACAAGCCTATTGGATTTGTGACTAATCAGAGCTACAACCCTCAAACTGCAATTTTGTTGTCAGCTAGCTTATTAAATCAAAAGGGATTTTTTATAATTAAAAAAAAAAAAAAAAAAGTCAGTATTTAGAAGTGGCAAAATTAGCTCATGAAAATATGATTTACCCAAGTTTGCAAGAGTTAATGATCTGTCTATCCTTCATCAATTCAGTCCATTTTGACCCGCACAATACAACACATCTAAAATAGTGGGTTAATATGTCGTAGCACGAATTAACCTATGAGTTATCTTGTCAAAATACTTTAAAGATGACATCTTTTTGCTTGATATTTATATATGCGTATCATATTATATAATTAAACAAATTATAAAAAAAAACAAATAAAGAAATTAAATCAAGGTAAAAGTTAGGCGGATTGAGCTATGACCCATTGCTTTGCTCATTGTGATCATGTCCATTTCAACCCAAGTAACCTTTGAACGGGCATTCTCATTTATTAATCAATTCAGTCAATTTCAATCCACTCTAATTTAATTCAACCCATCTAGCTAATACTTGATCACACAATTTTCACATGGAAATAGGTAACATTCAATATTACAGAATTACTACTGATCTAGTACTAAATAATAAAGAACAAAGAGACACAACATTTCTAGTGTGGTAAAAAACGCAAGAAAGATGATTGTCAATTAGGTCGTTCATACAAAGGGTGTGTCATCTTCCAAATACGTTTCTGCTTAGCTCTATAAATAGAAGCCTGGCTATACTTCTCCCTTGGCACAAGTAAAATCAAGTCAGCTACTATTTCAATTTTTTTTGTCAGAAGTGTTTCTCAAAAAAATATTTTTAGAGAGTGTAATTTGTGTTTGGGTGATCAATTTGAAAAATACTTTTCTAAATATACCTTACAAACTTTCATGATCTTCACAGAGTCAGATCTAAACGTCGACATGCATCTACACGCTTTCTTTGTTGGAATCATTGGTGAAGTTGGTACGTTATGTCTAGTTTTAAGTTAACCAGACATAATGTATCAACTCACCAATGATTCCAACAAAAAAGCGTGTAGATGCCATGCTGATGTTTGGATCTGATGCTGTAAAGATCAATCAAAGTTTGTAGGATATATTTAGGAAAGTGATTTTTTTCAAATTGATTACCAAACATAAAATTACAACTCTCTAAAAGTGTTTTTTTTTTTTTGAAAAAACACTTTTGACAAAGAAAATGAAGCACGGAGGATGTGTCGGCCTAACTGGTGTATTCAACGAGCAGAGCCTGGTGTGGCTCCAGCAGCTTCTTGGAGAGGGTGATTCTCCTAACTTTAGTGAAAAGAAATATGAGATTAGTGAAAAGAAATTACTACTTACTAGTTTCCAAAGAGTTTAATTTGTGTACTCATATGTGTAAATAGTTAACCTTTTTTTCATATACTGAGTTACTCCGTTGACAATAAGCCTGGATTGTTAACATGAAAACAAAAGAAAGAATAGTTTTTTTTAAAATAAAGAATAGCTACTCCGCTAAAAGGCGGAATAGCTTACTAGGCTCTTGTACTTGTCCATTTTTATCATTCCGGTGTTCGTATTTACGAGTTTGCCAACTAAATCCTTCTACCATTTAAAACTGAGCATTTTAAACCCTTTTTCAGTCCGGTCATAGTAGAAGGGTCAGTTGGCAAACTCATAAGTACAAACACCGGCATGACAATTTTGGACAAGTACAAGGCCTACCAAGCCATTCCACCTTAATAAAAAATAAAATACTCCTAACATGTTATAAGCAGTTAAAATATATAGTACTCCTATTATTTTAGGGTGAAAAGGAGAGACGAATCCACAATTTTAACTTAATGAGTTTGACCTTACTTTTAGCACTAAACTTATTGTATTTTCAGAATTATGAGTTCAGATCTAATATTTATTGAAAATTTAGTAGATTTTCACATATATATTATGTTTCCTGTCAAAAATAATGAGTTTAGATGAAACAATTTTTGAAAGGCTAGAGTATACCCTTATCAGTGAGTATAATTTTTTAAATTATGTAACTTTTTAAAATAACATACTTGATTTAAAGGGAAAATTCAAGTCCTAGTTCTGGATACATCAATTGCACGATTGTCATACATCAGTTGTACAAAATTTATCACATTTTAAAATTATAATGTTAGAACAAAATATTATTCCCAAAAGATACGTACAAATAATTAAAATGTAAAAGTATAAACACTATCAAATACCTAAATGTTATTAAGGAGCCATTTAATTTATTGTGAGAATAAAATGAAAAAAAGGACAATGTCCCAAAGTAAAAATTAATCAAGTACTCAATGTTACAAAGTCTGGGTCCTAGGAAAAAGAAATTCATAGCTCAGGACAAAATACCGCACCATTGATAATGGCATTCAAGAAATACTAAACTTTCATGCGCACATAGGAGTTGCCGAGTTGGAAGGTGAAAACTTAAAACATGTAAACTCTAAATCCTTATGCTTCCAAATGTGGCAAAATATATATATATATATATATATATATATATATATATATATATATATAGACATATTAGCTCATTCAAAATTTTAATAATTAAATGCAATATCCTAGATTTAAAACATTAATGGCAAATCCAACATGGATGTATATTTATGCTGATATATTTTAATTTTTAATTATGTGGGTATTTATTACTAACCTAATTTAATCTAAATTGATTAATATTAACGCTGAATGAAAAGAGAAATAGATAACCTAACTTGTACATCTGGACAAAACTTTAAAAGAAGCAATATTGTCACTATAATCCTCTAGTTTGTACATAAACTCACCATAGATTGATATAGTAACATTCTGCTTTTATTAATTAAAAACGTCAGAAAATTTAAAAGAGATTCGGGACCTCTATAGTTCAAATAAAGAATAATATAATATCTTTCTTTAGATTTTTTCCAATTTATAAATTGGGAGATTAATTAAATGATTCTAAATATAGGAGAAGTAATTGAATGACTATTCCTACATATTAGAAAATAATTATAATACTACTTTGTCTAGCGTTTTTTTGTTTTTGTTTTGTCTAGTGTGAACTTTATTTTCAAAGGGTAAACTCTATTTGTCTAGTGTGAATCCAACTTTCAAAGGGTAAAAAAGGCGAATAATATTTCGTTAAGGGTGTTCGTGCTGTTAATATAATATAGATATAGATATAGATAATGAGATATAATACAATAATGGCTGCTCACTGAAAAGAAAAAGTGAATAAAGTTAATACTTAAACTATTTATCCTGCAATTTGATTGTTGGGAAAAATATTTCAATTTGCTAATTTTTTTTTCTTATAATTTTTTCCTGCATCAGAGTTTACAAATTTAATTTATCCTTTCAACTAGTCAAATTTTGACTATTAAAATGTCCAACTTGCATATTAAAATACTCTTAAAGTATTCATATAAATGACCAAAAGACTAATGTTAAAATGACAATTTTGCATGGTTTAGACCTAAAATCATATGAGAATGGAATTGTCGTAATCTCAACGGGCAGATACTGTGTGAATTCTTTTCATCGGATTAAAATTTATAGGGTTGAGTTACCCAGTATTTATATTAGTAAAAAAGTTTGTGTATCTAGTATATTAGACGAGGTCTGAATAAATTAAATCCAGATAAACATATTTATAAAACCTATTATTTTATATCCGTAATATTAAGAAGAAATTGTCATATGATGTTCAATATAATGCGAAAATGAAATACGTATTGTGAAAAAGAAGAAAAAAACTCTCCAAATAGAAGAAAAAAATGTCAAGAACTTTCAAATTTGTTTGCACAGTTATCACGCACCTAGCACCAACGGTACAATTTATTTTAACAAACTTACCATATATGATATCACGTCTGGGATCCATAAGTGAAGTGAGTAGTGCCTATAAATTCTTCACAAAATTCTTATTATTGATGTGCAGAATTCAATTTCTTCATCCTCGTGTTGAATAAGTCAGATAGGTAAAACTAAATTTCCATGCAGAAAAAATTTCAGGTTTTGCTTGATATCAAATATTTTTGTGTTTGACATTGATTTCTTTTTCTTGCTCTTCAGAATGCCGAGTTCTTACCCTACACCGCTTCGATGCTATTTTTGTATCCAAATCAGTTTCACTTATAATGAGTTCATCAATCATGTTCTATCTCACCCAATACAGCTACAACTAGAGATAAACATAACATTCATAAGAGATAACAGTGGTGGCCGGCGCGTTCAACCAAATCGTGAGGCACAAATGCCTCTGCCAACAATAAGAAATCGTGTCCAGGTTTCAAATCCAACTATTATAAACTTGAATGAAATTCCTTCTGAATTCACAAGACCTTTCATAGATCAATTGGATGTTCCTATTCAACCTATAATTTATGATGATAACGAGAACAATGAATTGGACCTAACCTTGAGGCTTTGAGGCCAAGAATATCCATTCCTGGAGATTGAAGTTCCTTTTTTCTTATATTGGACCGGGTGGCAGTTGTTTGAATGCTTTCTCATACAGTCTTATTTTTTCGTCTTCATTTCAGTTTTAGTTTATTTTTAAAGTGTTATTTACATGGCAATATAAAGTCCAGATTTTAATTTAATCTTTCTTACAATTATAAAAATTCCTTTATAAAGTCTAAATTTTAATTTAATCTCTCTTACAATTATAAAAATTCCTTTTTATCATCACAAACTCATACGATAATACATGAATAAACCAAAAATTAGTACAAACAATATTAGTACTTATCATTCAATACTTCCACGCGTTACATTTTTTCCTTAAAATAATGAAATTGCAGTTCACTCGATGTAAGTCAGCGGAGGGTCAAAATTCCTGACTAATATGGATCTAAAACAGATTCTGCAAATTTGATTGAATATTCACTTGAATCTCGAATATATATTACGGACTCGATGAGTCAAAATGCCAAATTAAATATTAAGAAAGACGTGAAGTAAGTACACTGAATTATTTAAATTTGAATTAACCAGAAAGAAGCAATTCCAAAAAAACCTTATTATCCTCTTATTTTATTCCTTGCTTCATTTATCCAAAGTAAACTTGATTTTTTTAAAATTTTATAGATGCTAAACCATTTTCAATAACTTTTTGAAAACCTCTTTAGATTTTTATCAGTTTTAAAAATTAAATTTATAGGTTTGGGATATTCATATATTATAAATATAATGTGGCATTTCAATTTTATTTTTTTTAAAAATATTTTTAATTAAGGGTATGAAATATTTTAGTCTGAAGCATAAGATTTGACTATTGAAATGGAAAAAGAAAAAAAAAAAAAAAAAAACCCAATATCTCAAATCGTTCAAAATCCCACACTGAATTATCTACACATTTACTTAATATGGTGAATTATTAATTATTATATAATACAAAGCATATTTTACAGCGCAAACTGTTCACGTCCTATCTTAAATTAAATTCAAACGTTTTAGAAGATAAAGTTACACGATTCGCTTCGACTAAGAATCCGAGGTAACTGCGGGAAACCAAAGTTACATAAAAGTAGCGGCTCTACATGTGATTTTTTTGACCTGTGCAAGCTTCAAGTTGTTCGCTCATACATTCTAAAAACAATATTGGCACAATTTACACCTTTAATAGTCCTTCCTATAGTAGACGTATGTTAACCTTAATCTACGTCTCTATAAATAGCCATGGATGGAGGAAGAGAAAGAGCATGTGATCGACCCTGAAAGAATCCTATTACTACAATGGTAACAAAGCAGCTTCAGATAAGTGAGAAGCAGCTAAATGAAGCTGGAGACACAACTATGAATCCTAAACAACAGCCGAATTCAACTACTGAGACTTTGCGTGGTCCAACCAATGAAACGGTGCATGATGGAGCTACTGATAAACCAACTGAAGCACTGTGGACGAATTTTTTTTTTTTTTTTTTTTTTTGGTGGTAAAAGGATTAATATTAAAACGCACTTAAAGTACATACAAACTGAGGCATCTCCCATTACAACCACTGAGTTGCTTCTTCATGATGAAAGTTATTATGTGTTAGTTCAAAAATATGGAGGATCTCAATATAATATTTTATTCTAGACTATAAAGGGTGAATATAGAGCCAATGATACTTAAGTTCTGGTCACCAGGCCTTGATTTCAAGTTTGAACTCCTATAGAAGTACCATTGTGGGTAAAAAAATTCAAGTAGCCTGTGAGTGTTGGGGTAGTGATTTACTAAGTCGATTGCAAGTACACTATCCATTTTTTGCTGCTGAGTGTACTGCAAAACAATTCAGGATCTCATATGAAAAAAGGCAAATAAAAGTAAATGTGACTAAAACCTCTTCCTACAGAAATTACTGTCATGGATCCTCATTGAGTAATGTTTCAAGAAGTATGAATAGACACCTGGGTTCTGTACTAAATGTCTCAAAGTGAGGCATGATTTTGTTAAACAAGAGAGAGCAGCTTAAGAACATGAACAATCAAATCAAATGAGGAAGCAACTAAAGATAGAATATAAATGATAACTTAGGGAACTAGCTTAGAAGATAGTTGCTAGTGATGCTACTGCTGATCAACAGAAAGAGCAAAGGCTGAAAATAACTGATTGCTAAGATTTAGAAATGACCACACATCGGGGCAGTGATGTTTTCAAGCAAAATGAGATATGGAGACTGAGCTTAACAAGAGATATATTGATGAAAGAAACATTGGAGCTTTTATTTTAAAAATATTTTTAAATTAGTGATTTTTATAGAAAAATCAGGAAACAGGGCGCTCATACAACAGTGCAGACAGAACAAAATCAGAAAATAACATCAGAGGGATTTTCAATCATTTGAACAAATGAAAGTGTCCACAAAATTTAACCCACAAGTATCCTTTATTAATCACTTTTTAAGATGTGCATAGTACAAAATTTTCCATGCGGCAACCAAGTTGATTTAAGAATTGCTCCAACAAGAATTGCTCCAACAACGAAAAAACAAGATAAAATCGCAATGGATCAAATTATATCCTTGTTACTTGAGTTTCTCAAACAGCTTCGGGGCAACCTGTGAAAACAGTTTCAGGAAAAGATTAAAAACGACAAACAAACAAAAAACTGACCAGAAAACTAAAATAAGGGCAAACAAACAGAGAAGAAACAAGAGGCATTGCCAATAATCAAGGGAGTGTAGAGAAAAAGAACTTACACATTTGTCAATGCATTGCCAATAATCAAAATACTGTCCAGTGCAATGCTTGCTACCTGATTCATCGCCTTCTATCCTTCTACTACATGCCTGTAGGATGCAGATTTCCAAATTAGAGCCACAAAGGCCACTATTAATTTTGAAGGCATTTGCAAAAACTCAGGCAACTATTCGGAAATCCATCATTGTTGAGGAATAACACAGAAGATTAGATGCAATTGTTCTGAAGATCAAATGAATGCTACTGTATTGCTATCTTAGGTGGAAGTTAGCACAAGTGAACAAGACATCATTGTTCAGGAATGATACAGAAACCAAAATAAAAAACCCTTCCACTTTCAACAGAAAAAGAGACTGAAATCCTTTCAAAAGTTAGAAACCAATATTCCCCATATCCAAAGCACATTCTTTACCCAAACAATTAAGTTGGTCACAAAGATGAACAACAAGAAGTCGAAATCCAAAAACTAACTTGGAAAAGGTTCGCATCAAAATTACACTCAAGTTTTGGATAAAGAAAATCTTACAGCACACAGTTCTTCATCAAAAACTGTTACAGCAAACTGTTGGCAATACAAAGAACAATGGACCATAGAAAGCTATGATACAGAAAATTGAGCAGGGTTAAAGTTCAAACTTCAAACTGATTGAATGTTTGCAGTTCCTCTTTGATCTAAGAACATGCTACACATGGAAAGAAAAAGAACATACAAATACTAGCATTTTGCTGAGTGCTAACCAGCTGAAATCTGGAGTGCCAACATGAGGGGGGTACTTGAAGGCCCATATACGTGCTTTTTTGGCTACTTAGAAAGACCAAACAGTTACAGATTAAGCCCCTAAGTCACATGTTGCTTCATCCCACCAGAGTAACATATCAAGAAAATTCTCCTGACTTACTATATTAGTAGTTGATTTGGTAATTCGAGTAGCTGATAGTTGAATTGATACAAACTATATTAGTAGTTGATTTGGTAATTCGAGTAGCTGATAGTTGAATTGATACATACTATGTTAGGTCATATGTCAGCGAAAATATTTGATATTTTCCGAATTTTCAGGTTTAACATGCTCATCCAAGATATTTTGTGTCACTCTGAGTTCTTGTGGAGACCATACATGATAACGTTAACAATTATAAAAACTAGCCTTCCACTAACATAAACAATCAAGTCTAGGTTACAGATCATCCCAATATTTGGTTTAATCAGCAGAACACCCAAAAAAGGACATAACTAGTAGTTCCAATAATTATAAAAAGGGCAGCCCGGTGCACTAAGCTCCCGCTATGCGCGGGGTCCGGGGAAGGGCCGGACCACAAGGGTCTATTGTACGCAGCCTTACCTTGCATTTCTACAAGAGGCTGTTTCCACGGCTCGAACCCGTGACCTCCTGGTCACATGGCAGCAACTTTACCAGTTACGCCAAGGCTCCCCTTCAGTAGTTCCAATAATTATATAAGAGTAAAAGCCTTTGGAATAACTGAAATGCTGTTTCATTATGATGGTAATCACCTGATACTCCTTTAGTTGTCTGACACACTTAGGCTTGCAAGTTACTTCCATTGTAGCCTTTGGGTCAACAACTTCCTCGTCCGACCTGAAAAAAGAAAACCATCAGCAATATATCTTCTAAGAGATGGCAATATTAGCATAAGCTCACGCTTGGAAGATAATATCCTGCATGTAAATCATAATATACACCAAGACAAAGAGAGTGACGCATACTTCAAAAAGTTCTTACGTTACTCATACAAATTTTACAAATACAACTAGTGAACTGGAGAAGTGGTACTATGGGAGTGTGGACTCGCCACATTTGCATTTCCTCTTTTTTTCAGGTATCACACCAAAACAAACTCAATAATCACTGAGTTGTCACTTGTCATTAGTTACAACAGTCTAATTCCGTGTTTGTAACATGAGCTAACTATTTGTAAGTCATGGAGATGATTATCGTCTAAGAATAATATCAGATGTTCTGACATAATAGTTATTAGGAAAAACAGCATGAAAATGTTTCTCCGCCTATGATCTGCAAGGAATACAAGAAAACGTTGCTTCACACTAAAAACAAATCTATAATACTATCCACTACGGGCTAATAAATGGATAGAATTGCAAACCAATCCAGGACCAATCCAACAGGGCAAAATAATAAGCTGTTGCATCAGAGAAGGTTAAGGATTGTGTCAAAACAATTTTGACTAACACATAAAATTAAGTAGAACTTGTTGAAGTTTTCAGTAAGTGTGCATTTGCTCGGCATTGCGCCATAAACAAGGTAATCGCCTAGGGTATACACACACACACATATTTATGTGTTGGAACCTGTGGCAAACTTAGTCTGTGCATATTATGAAAAAACTTTTAAGTATTTTTCATTTTTAAAGATAAATAGCTAAGATCTAGAGAGAATTGAAATTTTAAAATGTTTTATGCAACAAAAGAAATAGAAGATAGCATGGCTAGAACGGTTGAAAGATTTTAGCCCCATGACATTGATGTTGAAACTTGAAAGTTGAAAAAAGTTTCCAATTTAAACATTTATAGATAACACCAAGTTAGCTATGCAGTGGAGGGCCTTTATTAGTAGTTTAGATTACAGTCACTACAAAGTATAAACTGATAATTATAGATAATGGTAAAGTAAGGCAAACTTCTAATTGTTGAAGGATAAGGTGAAGTCTTAAAACTAGTAACTGAATCCAAATATAACATGATAGACTTGGTTCTAGGACACTCGCATCCACTCTCCAATCAAGCCTCGTGAAGGTATTCTAAATATGACGTACTGCTTCTCGGAGAGATACATAATTCATCCGTCTGCTTGGAAATATTAGGTCGCTAGTCATGTCTTTCAAATAGATGTGTTAAAAATGGTAGTTCTTTGCATATTAAAAAGCTAACAACATTTTGAGTATAATCAAATTATTATTTTTTTTCTTATAACAGCAAGTATAATCAAACTACCAGTTTTTCTACATTATCTAAACAATGGGGAAAATCACAAAAAATTATTTTATGATAGGATTCCATCAACATCATTTCTCTCAACGCAGAGGTCATTAACAACCAAACTCAAGTTGGTTTATGCTTAAAAGCTATTTTGGCATAAAAGCACCTAAAATAAGCCAATCCAAACAGGCTCTTAGTTGAACACCTCGCTCTTTTACAAAATAAAGATGATGAGCCTGTTATCTTTTTTCACCTTTCCAGATCAAAATTTTCTATAAATTATTTTTGCAAACTCAATTTTTCACAACCTATAGCCGCAGTTTATAATTGAAAAACTAATTAAGAATTACCCCCACACATATGGTATAGATAACACCATCATCTACAATAAGATTCAATGAATTACTCATAACCAGCGACATCCTATTTGTAAATTACAATTAATGCAATTTGATCATACAAACAAAATGAGACACATAAAGCACACAAGGCCAGCTCCAAGGCCAAGCGAGCCAAGCGGCCGCTTTAGGCCCCAAAATAACCTTACATCATTTATATGGTTTATTTTATTTTTAATAATTGTTATTATAGATGAAAATTGTTATTATTATTAGTGATTTTTAACGAAGAGTGATTTCTGGACGATCGCACACATGATCTTTTTAGGCCACTTTTTAAATTATGCCCCATTGATTTAGTGGGTTAAATTTGTCTAAAAGAAATTCATCCAATTAATTTTCAATTTGTACCTTTCTAGTAGGTTGTTTAGTAAATTGTCCTCTTTCTATTTTTCTTGCAATTTAAGTGTCTGTTAATCCACGGTGTAAAGATCCTTTTTGAGCATATTAAAAATCTTATAAGAAAATGTTAGACTACAATTTAAAATTTTGTAAGTTATTGCAAAACATCAGACGATGGTCTAATGTTTTGTTTGCAAAATTGAGCTATACGTGGACAAACATACGACTTGAATATAACATGGTCCTGAAGGATATATTTGCATAACTTTTAAAAATAGGAACAAAATCTAAATAGTGAGCTAAATAAGAGATTTTTGCGTAAATTAACCACTACTTTTAAAGACGAAATTAGCACAATGGTTAACAAGTGATAGAATTTAAAAGCGATTTCGAAAAAGGTCATACAATGCCAATAATCCAACGGAAGCTCGTCCATAGTCTCTAAAAATTTATCTGAAATTCATCCATACTATTTTTTAACTTTATGTTATCTACTTTTAATCCAAAATTTTCACTTTTTTATCTTTTTCTTCATAAATGTTTATCATTTTTTGTTATTTATGAGAATTTAATATGTCAATTTCAAATATAAACCTGATTATTCAAAACTCAAAAATATAAGAAAAAACTAATTAATTAATTACGTTGAATCTTAAAAGGCTATAAAAATAAGCTTCAAATAAGTTTAAGGCTTTTTATTGAAGTTTCGCTTTAGGCCACAAAAGTTATTGAGCCGCCCCTGAAAGCACATCAAAAGTAAATCTAAAATCAAATTACTAATGAAGAGAGAAACAGTTTCATTATCAATAGATCAAACAGTACTCACATCGTAAAGATATATTGTAGACAAACACTTTGATTCTACAAATTCACCTGCAAATGTAATTTTTACACTAATCAATACAAAATTAACCACCTAATAAGTGGTAAAACGATAAAAATGCTCATAATTCTCCATATGTACGGAATAAACAAAATAAATGGAAATAATAAAACCTAAATATACAGATCGGAAGCAAATCAAATGCGTAGAAGAGGAGCAACCTGACTTTCTTCTTAAAATGAGGTGCTAATGGCAAAGAGAAGACAGAACAGAAAGACTTTAAAAAAGCCTTTTCTATTGGGCTTTTTGAATTGGCCTTCTAGCTTATGGCAGGTATGCAGGATGAACATTTGCACTTTTGTCACTATTTTGTGTTGGTCTTTAATTTTTCGTCCCTCAATACAGAAACTTTTTCGTCGAGCAGAAATTATATTTTTGCATCATAGTGTCTCATAAACTATGTCCCGGCCTTTAAAGAACTTAAGCTCCGTTAGGTATAAATTCAGTTTTGAGGACAAAAATTAAAGACCGGCAGATTTGAAGGGAAAACTGTACAATTTCTTCATTGTCCAAATTGGCCTTTAAATGGAATGGTCTTTAATTGTTGCCCTTTAGCAATCGAATTTATGTTTAGTGGGGCATTAGTTCTTTACGAAAAAAAGTCACAGGGGGCATAACTCGGATATTATGATACGAAAATATAATTTTTTACGTGAAAAGTTATTTGGTAAGAGGCCAAAAGTTAAAGACCAGCATAAAACAGGGACAAAAGTGTAAATGATTCTGAAGGTTACACTAGGTTTATGGCCCCAATGGTAGAATATCTAACAAGAAAGTTGAAATTTCTTTTTACTGAAGTGTAAAAAAGAAAAAGGTTGGATGCACAGACGACTACCTTAACTTGACCACAATTCTCACTTAGCTACTTAACTGAAACTTGTATCTATGAAATTACTTTAACCTCACTAAATGTGTCCTTATTAAATACAGAATGCTGACAGCCCAAAAAAGTGTTTCTCACCTCTTTTAGACGCGTGAGAAATTCACACTTTTTCTTTTTAAAAACTAATCTTTTCCAAAAACCATCATATACACCATCCTATTGCATCTCATCTACCACCAGTCCACCACTACCACCGTTATTATGTGGACTTGGCATAAACCAGTCATTCGGAAACAATGGTCCTACCTTGAGTAGGAGTAAGGTGTCACAGCTCTGCACCCTCTTCGCATTTGTGAATTTCTTTGGATTGTTGTTGTTGTTGTTGTTGTTGTTGTTGGCATAAACCAGTAATGCTTGTATAACTAATCATCTATTCTAAAGTAATCGGATTTTTTCTGACGTGATGGCAAAAATAATTAAGATCGCTGAAATATGTACATTCGCTTGTTTTTTTTGGCCGCTTAATAATATCTAAAAGGAGATCATTTGCCTTGTCCAAATGTTGTTGAATTATGTCTAATAGTCTTGTCAAAAGATTTAAATTTTTCTACTATATTAGAAGAGTGGGTTTGGTCGTCAACCCACTCTTCTAATATAGTAATAAAAAAATACAAAAAAATTAAAGTGAAGCTCACTCTTCTATAATAGTAGAAATTAAAAAAAAAAATTAAGATGGGATCCACGTGAAAAAGTAGGAGACAATTGCAAAAAAAAAAAAAGGACATTTAAATAATGATAATAAGTTCAGAAAATGGTAAAGGTACACTTAGAGAAAATTTAAAAAAGAGAAATTCAGGAAAAAAAATAACGATTTAAATTGAACACAGAAACCGCTAAACGCCTCACACAAATAATGAGGAATAACATCAAGAAGACGAAATATAAACAGTCAAGAAACTTATACACATATTTTCTTAAAATGATGAAGTTAGTCTATACTTAAAAATTTAAGACTACAACATATGCTAAACATGAAAAGTGCTTTTCGGTGTTCTTTGAATAGAAAGAAATGATGACATGAAACTCGATAGGAGAAGGTGTATTTCAAATCTTTCAATTGGAGAACCAAACCAGGAAAGTCATATATGGGAGAAGCGGACTAAATAAAATAATTTATTAATATTTTCAATTACTTGAATTATAATACTTTCTATAATAAAAATTCCGTAATTATATTACCAAAAGATACTCTCTCTGTCCTAATTTATGTGGCATAGTTTGACTGGGCACGAAGTTTAAACAAGAAAGGAAAAATCTTTAAAACTTATGATCTAAAACAAATCATAAATATTTATGTGAATTTAAATCATTTCATTAAAGGTAAAAGGGAAAATTTCAAATTAAATGATTTCTAAATAAAAAAATATATATTTTTTTTAAGACAAACTAAAAAGCAAACTATGATACTATTTTTTGTGTTAGGCCCGTGCTAACACAGACTTTCATCATCTAGTTAATTAGAGATGAGACAGTTTCATTTATTGATTTGCAACAATTGCATTTTAAAGCCTATCATGCGGTACCTATACCGTAGCTCATTTTAGTAGCATAAATATGGTAATATCTCTGGTTGTAGGAAGAAGTTTCGCTTGAGGTTTCCAGTCCTGATCGTATGCTTTTGTGGATCACTATTTTGAAAACAAGATATTAGTCTAATCTATTTACCACATGGCTATATTTTTAGCCATGTTGAAACAAGACTTGGTTTGTAGAGTGAACTGATTCGTTTTGGATAAGATGTCTCTTTTCTCTCTCGTCTTTCTAAACTCTAATGGCTATACACCATCCCCAGCCTAGTGTTGGGATGAACACCCCATCCATCATTCACCCAATACTTAAAACCTCCCCATCAACCAAATAAGAAGGAACTTAAGGGTCGTTTGGTACGCTGACAAGCATAAATAATCCTGAGATAAATATTTAATACTACCTTATCCCTTACTTAGTTACTAATCCTAGGATAAATTAGTTTCAGATTGGAAATAGTACCAGGATAAGCTACCCAGAATTTGTTATCCCTGAATAAAACAATGAAAATGACAAAAAATACCTCTGAGGTCCCTCACACCCTCCGACTAAATAAGGTGGAGAACATTTTTGTAAACAAACAATTACTTAAAAATTATGCAATGCATATTATTTATAATACAACAAACCAAACAATCAATAAAAGATAATATCAACACAACTAATTCCAGCATAACTAATCCTAATACAACTTCCAACATAACTTGTCCTAAAACCAAACGACCCCTTACAGTACATTGCGTAAAGTGCGAAAGGAAACCCACAAATACAGTGGGTAAAGCAAGCAGCTAACACTGGCAGCTGACTACGCTTGCACTTCTGTCTACTGAACACTCAAAACAACACATCTATCAATATTCTCAACCTAAAAGGTCGCATGCAAATTTCAATGCAACTAATCCACGAATTCAACCATTAAACATTCAAAACTACAAAGAACTGCGCTTCAATAAATAATTGATTTATGACTTGCCCGTATAGGTGCAGGATTCAGTGGGCATCAGACGACATTTTCCCCATGAAGCCATCAGGAAATAGGGTGGATATATTACAGTACGGATAGAACAAAATCAGGGAATAACATCCGAGAGATTCTCAATCATTCGAACAAATAAAAGGGTCCACGTAATAACCCACGAGTATACTTTATTAATCACTACTTTTAAGATGTGCATAGTTCAAAATTTTCCATGCAGCAACCAAGTTGATTGAAGGGATTGCAAGTCTGCAGCACAGGAAGGAATAACATGGTAATGTCAACAACGAAAAAGGAAGATAAAATCGCAATGGATTAACAACTTATATCCCTGTTACTTGAGGTGGTCAAATAGCTTCGCGGCAACCTGTATATACAGTTTCATGAAAAGATTAGAAAACAACATATAAATAAACTACAACCAGAAAACTAAAAAAAGGCAAAACACAGAGGAGAGAAGAAACAAGAGGCAGCACATGGAGCACTGTCAGGCCCCAACTAAGCTGGCTTAGCAACACCCCACCCCCCACAAAAAAAAAAAAAAAAAAAAAAAAGAACCCCTACCCAAAAAATGCTAAACAGAGAGCTTACACATTTGTCAATGCATTGCCAATAATCAAAATACTGTCCAGTGCAATGCTTGTTCCCTGATTCATCACCTTCTATCCGTTTAGTACATGCCTGTAGGATGCAGATTCCAGAATTAGAGCCACGGAGTGAGAAACCACTATAAATTTTGAAGCAAGCATTTGCAAAAATTGAGGCAACTGAAAAAAAGCTGGCCTTCTTCAGACCTCATTATAATCTACCCCCACCTCGAAACCCCCTAAAGGAAGGGATAAAAAGGGAAGAAGGGGGTTATAACAAACAGAAGGAAGTTTGATGCTATCGATGTATAGGGCAGCAAAAACAATCAAAATATTGCAAGCCATAAATTATCGTGACCGCAACAAATGACAAATATCTGTTCCATTTAGGAAGCATTAATGTGGCATTCGCCCAAAAGAATTGTCATGTCAGATAAATAAAGCAGATCAACAGTTAACCATCATAGAACGGTAACAATGTGCACCCGACAAACAACAAACCCTAGCTAAGCAAAGTCCTAATTGCCTTTAACGTTATTTTTTGGGTTAAATAACTCGATTTCTTTTATCCCTTTTTCAGTGACTTAACTATGTGCACTTGTATTCAATAGTACCTGTTTCAAAAAAAAAAAACTATGTGCACTTGTATAAATAATAGTTCACATACTAAGATATTACAATACGAAAATTAACATAGTGGGAATCTATAGATATTATATTATAAAATAAACTGATGTCAAATCTTAATTAATGTCAAAGATTTTCTACAATTTGTAAAAGATATTGATCAGTACTAGGGGGATTTCCGTCATAATGCCCTAACTAGATATGAAAAGACAACTCATTTATTACTCCAACACATTTTCGAAAAATTACAGAGTCTATTAGCATAAAAAATTGAAGGTAAGTTTATTGATACTTGTACCACTCAAGAAGTCACCTACTGAACACTCAATACATATGAAGTAGTCATATCAAAAATTTCAATTTCCCTCTATATAATGTTGTTACATACACAAGCCTTGAATCATACATGCAATACTTTATACACTCAAAATCTCATTTCTGATATCACTTTTTCCTTTAAGATATGGAACACACACCGAAAAGAAACATCTTCCACCCTAATGAAGATGCACCAATCCCAGCATCCCCCTCTACACTGCACAAAATGTACAAGCGCAGAGACGAATCGAAAAGTTTAGGGAAGAACGTTGCCCATCTCATGGTGCGGTTGAAACAAGAGGTGGGAGATGAGGGCACTAAAGGAGCTATTATTCCGAGATCCTCCGCTATTAGCGTTGTATGAAATCTCCACTGCACCCAACTCCTTTACTCCCTCATCTCGCACCTCCTGTTTCAACCTCACCATGAGATCAGCAATGTCCTCCTTTAAACTAGTCAACTCATTTTGGCTCCGCTTGTACATTTTGTGCAGCGTAGATAGGGACGTTGGAATTGGTGCATCTTCATTCAGGTGGAAGATGTTTCTTTTGGTGTGTATGTTATATCTTAAAGAGAAAAGTGATGTCAGAAATGAGATTTTGAGTGTATAAAGCATTGCAAGTGTGATTCAAGGCTTGTGTATGTAACAACATTATATAGAGCGTAAATAAAAGAAAATCGAAATTTTTTATATGACTACTTCGTATGTATAAAGTGTTTAGTAGGTGACTTCTTGTATGTACTTGAGTGGTTACGAGTAGAGGTGACAAAATTAGCCCAAACACATTTAACCCGCCCAAGTTTTAATGGGTTTGGTCTTAGAGTGATTTTGAAGATAGGCTGATTTGGGCTAGCCCAAGTTAATCCATCACAAATCATCCCCAAATCTAACCCATCAACTAACCTCACCTCAAAAGTGTAACAACTACGAAACGTGGTTAACTTATTTTCTAATTATTTTTTTATTTTTTATTTTTTAAAATATTTTTATTATTTTTAGTTATTAAATTTTTATTTTTTATTTTTAAATTTCAATTTTTTAATATAAAAAAGTATTTAAATTTTATTTTCAGAACACCGTTTATTTGGAAAAACATGAGCGAGAGAAGTTTTGCAATCTAAGAAAATAATATTGATATTTTTAATTTCTCAAAATGTTTAAATAGTGAGTTAATTTGGGCGGGTTGGGTTATGACCCATCATTTAACCCGACACAGCCCATCTTAGCCCAAACAAGCTTTGGGCAGGGTTGGGCATTGGCCCATCTATTGATTCAGCCCATCTTGACCTGCCCAACTTCAGTCCAAACGAACCATTTGCCACCCCTAGTTACGAGTATCAATAAACTTACTGTCAATTTTTTATTGTAATAGAGTGTAGTTGTTCTAAAATGTGTTGGGAGTAATAAGAGAGTTGTCTTTTCCTCTCTAATTATGGCATTCTGGCGGAAATCCCCCTAGTACTGCTCAATAACTTTGGCAAATTGTAGAAAATCTCTGACATTAATTAGATTTGATATTTGTTTATAATTTTATATAATATCCATAGATTCCTATTATGTTAATTTTCGTATTATAATGTCTTAGTAGGTGAAGTATTATTTATACAAGTGCACATAGTTAATAGCTTGTTTGGCCAAGCTTCTAAATCAGCTTATTTTGAAAAGTGCTTTCAAAAAAGTACTTCTGATTTTTCAAAAAAGTACTTCTGGTGAGAAGCAGTTTGTGTTTGGCCAATTAATTTAAAAAGCACTTTTGAGCAGCAATTAGTGTTTGGCCAAGCTTTTAAAAAGTACTTTTATCTGTATTTTTTCAAAGGTGCTTTTAGGAAAAGCAACTTTTTTTAGCTTCTCAAAAACAACTTTCAGAACTACTGCTGCTACTCCCAGAAGCACTTATCTTCCCCCAAAAGCTTGGCCAAACACCTACACTTTTTAAAATTAAGCCCTCTCCGGAAAAAATAAGCACTTTTGGAGGCCAAAAGCTTGGCCAAACAGGCTATAAGACACTGAAAAAAGGGATACAAGAAATCGAGTTACAAAACTTGGAAGAAATTGAGTTACAAAACAAACCATCAGATTGCATTGGGAAGAAACATACCGTTGTATTCCATTTAAAGGCTACTTATCACACTAGAATGACTCAAATTCTCAGACAAACAGAAGAATCAACCCATCTACGAAACAGTACATGATAATGCTAAAAGTTAAAAAAAATTAGCCTTCCATTAACAAAAACAGCGTTATAGCTCGTCCCGATAACTAGTTTAATCAGTAGAACACCAACAAAAAGGAGATAGTAACAGTTCCAACAATTATATAAGAACAAAATAAACTTTGAGATAACTGAAAGGCTGTTTCAATCTGATGGGAATCACCTGATACTCCTTTAGTTGCCTTACACACTTAGGCTTGCATTGTACTTCCAGTGTCGCCTTTGGGTCAACAACTTCCTCGTCCGACCTGACAAAGAAAACCATCAGTAATGCATCTTCTAACAGATGACAGTATCAGCAAAAGCTCACACTTCGAAGAAAAAATCCTGCATGTATTCTTTTTTCATGCAGGATTTTTTTTTTTGGGTGTATGTTAAAAAAACCTGCATGTAAATCATAATATACACCAAGACTTATAGCCTGTTTGGCCAAGCTTATTTTCCCCCCAAAAGTACTTATTTTTTCAATAAGTGCTTATTTTAAAAAAAAACACCAAGTTTTTGGAAGAAAATAAGTGCTTTTAAAGAGCAGAAGTAGCAGAAGCTAAAAAAAATAATTTTTACCCAAAAGCACTTTTTTGAAAAGTACTTTTGAGAAAAATACACATAAAAGCACTTTTTATGCTTGGCCAAACACTAATTACTGCTCAAAAGTATTTTTTTAAATTAATGGCCAAACACAAACTGCTTTTAGACTTTTTTGAAAATACTTTTGAAAAAGTACTTTTTAAAATAAGCTGTTTTTAGAAGCTTGGCCAAACAGGCTATTAAAGAGGGAAGCATACTTCAAAAAATTTCTTACGCATATGAAATTACAGATACAACTAGAGAAGTGGTATTAGGGAATTGTGGACTAATGAAATTTGCATTTAAGCTTTTTTCACGTATATTACCAGAACAAATTCAAAAGTCTGAGTTGTCACTTGTCATTAATTACAACAGTCTAACTCCCAGTTTGTAACATGATCTTGATATTGTAAATCACTTAGGTGATAATTGTCTAAGAATTGTCCCGAGGGTCTACCGGAAACAGCCTACCTACCTCCCAAGGTAGGGGTAAGGTCTGCGTACACTCTACCCTCCCCAGACCCCACTACGTGGGATTTCAATGGGTATGTTGTTGTTGTTGCTGCTTCTGACTAAATTAGTTATGAAGAAAGCAGCAAGAAAATGTCTCTCCGCCTATTAGTCTGCAAGGAATACACGCTTACAAAGACAACCAACAGACTATTTCTCTCTCTTCTGCAAAACGTTCTCTAATTTGAGTAGATTCATCTAGAGAAAGGTGTGTTTGTGTTAGCCGGAGGTTATTTCGTGTGTTCGATCTGTTCTGTTTGACACCGTTTAGTAATACTCAGAAGAAGAAATCAGAAATGGCAGGTCAATCAGAGAATGTCGGAATTGTCACCGTTGAAACTTACTTCCCTCCTACTTACGCAGGTAATTTCTCTCTCTCTCTCTCTCTCTCTCTCTCTCTCTCTTACACACAGAGTCTGACAAGCAATAAGTAACTTGTGGTGCTTCTGCATTAATATTAATGTAAGCTTCGTAAAAATGGATATTAGTGTGTTTTTAACAGCTAGCAACATCAACAAACACGCAGCACAAATAGAGAAGTATAGCGGATATCAACAGAAATACTTGTGCATTATTAAAAAAAAAAAAAAAAAAAAAATCAAATAAGTTGAGACTCTGACAAAGCACTGCTAATAGATTTATTGGAAGTTTCAACGTGGAATGTACACTAGAAAACGTTGCTTCTCACTAAGAACCAATCTATAATACTATCCACCACAGGGTAATAAATGGATAGGGGAATCGCAAACCAGTCCAGAGCCAATCTAATAGGGTAGAATAATATGCGGCTGTATCCAAAATATTAGAATTGAGACATGAAAGTATTCTTTAATACATGAAGTTGCACCAAAGGAGGGATGAGGTTTAAAAATAAGCAGTTGCATCAGAGAAAGGATAAAGATTGAGTCAAAGCACTTTGGTTTAATATGTGACATTAAGAAGAGCTTGTTAAAGTTTTCAGTAAGTGTTGCATTTGCACAGCATTGGGCCGTATTGCCTAATATGTGAATATATACACATACAGACGCGCTGGAATTTGTGGCACAATTCTGTACATATTTTTAAAAACTTTGTAAGTATTTTTCATGTTTAAAAATAAATAGCCTTTTTGTCCTGCTAAAAAAAATAGCCTAATTATTTAGAATGAAATGAAATTTTAAAATGTTTTATGCAACAAAAGAAATAGGAGAAAGCAGACTAGCATGGTTGAAAGACTTTAACCCCGTGACATTGATACTGAAAGTTGAAAAAGATTTGACTTTAAGCATTTACAGATAAAACACCAAGGTAGTTATACAACGAAGCTGGGCCTGTATTTGTAGTTTAGATATACAGTCAACTAAGTAAGCTGTAATTATAAATTAAGGTAAAGTAAGTTAAGCTTCAAATTGTTGAAGGCTATGGTGAAGTCCTAAAACTAGTAACTAAATCCAAATATAACAGGACAGGTTCGGTTCTAGGACACTCACACCCAATCTCCACTCAAACCATTTCCAGCCAAGATGCAATGCTTCTCCGAGAGAACATAATTCATCCATCTACTTACGACTATTAGGTCACTAGCCAAGTGTCTTAAATAGATGTGTTAAATTGGTAATTATTTGCACATTAAAAAAACTAACAACAAATCAGTATTCAGTACAATCAAACTGTTTTTTTTTTATATATAATTGTGGTGTCGGGGCCAGCTTGCGCGCACCTCAACTAATTCCATGGGATACGTGCCACCTCCCACCAGCATCAGGTACCAGGTAACTGTGTTCAGCACAGACCGTAAGAAATCACCTAGTATTTTGGTCTCCGCTGGATTCAAACCTGAGACATCATGATTATCCTCCCACTTCATTGACCACTAGGCCACAACCTTGAGTCCAATCAAGCTATTGGTTTTGCATGCTATATTATATAAACGACAGGAAAAATTACAAAATATTACTATTATATATAGGATATCCATCAACTTCACCTCTCTCAACATGTAGTTCCAATTAACAACCAACCTCAAGTTTGGGCTCTTCATGAAAAAAAAAAAAAAAAAAAAAAAAAAAAAAAAAAACTAAAGATGATGAACCCATCTTTTAAATTGTTCCAGACCAAAATTTTCTATAAATTTTTTAATGAAATCCCAATTTTTAACAACCTACAGCCACAGTTTATAATTGAAAAAACTAATTAAGAATAACACCAACACATATGGTGTGGAGAATACCGTCATCTAATAGTAAAGATTCAATTTTTACTATTAAAGTAATTTGACTGTACAAACAAATGAAACACATAAATAACAACAAAAGTAAATCTGAAATTAAATCACTAATGAAGAGAGAATAGTTTCATTATCAATATATCAACAGCACTCACATGGCAAAGAGATATTGTAGACCAAACTTCGATTCTACAAATTCACCTGAAAAATGCAATTTTTATACTAATCAATAAAAAATTAACCAGTGGAAACACCAATAATTATCCATATGTATAAACAAACAAAAAATAGAATGGTAAAACCTAAATATACAGATCGGATGATAGGTAAAGAGAAAACAGATCAAATGGGTAAACCTGAATCTTCTAGAATGAGCTGCGGATGGGGAAGAGGAGAAAGAACTGAAAGTTTTAAAAAGGCTTTTCCTATTGGGCTTTATGATTGATAGTTGGTCATTTTTTTGGGCAATTTGCAGGATTGTCCTTCAAATCGGTGGTTTTAAGTTTTGTCCCTCAAATTGGTGGTCTTTAATTTTTATCCTCTGCCTTTGCAAATTTTGCTTTAAGATAAAATGTAGCCTGTTTGGCTAAACTTCTAAAATTAACTTATTTTGAAAAGTGCTTTTCAAAAAAGTATTTTTGACGAAAAGTAATTTGTGTTTGACCAATTAAGTTAACAAGCACTTTTGAGGAACAATTAGCCCTTGGTCAAGTTTTTAAAAAGTACTTCTATATGTATTTTCTCAAAAGTATCTATCACAAAAGTGCTTTCGGGAAAAAGTTATTTTTTTTAGCTTCTGAAAAATAACTTTCATAACAACTTCAGTTATTCCTCATAAGCACTTATTTTCTCCTAAAAGCTTGGTCAAACAACAACACTTTTTAAAATTAAGCACTCTTTGAAAAAAATAGCTATTTTTTTTAGCTTCTAAAAAACTGCTTCTGTTACTTCCCAGCAGTACTTATTTTCTCCCAAAAGCTTAGCCAAACACCTCACTTTTTTAAAATAAGCACTTATTAAAAAAAAAATTAGTAGGCTTTTGGGAGAAAATAAGCTTGGCCAAACATGCTATTGATCTTATTCAACCAAATAGGATGTTTGCTTAAATATTTGTATTTACCTTACTCCCGCAAGACTTGATACAAAAAATTAAAAGACCATCCCTGTGTGGATGATGAGAATTTACATCTAATAATATTTTGTAGAATGTGTATAATAACGCACGCAGTCAAATAGCAGTTCTTTCATTTAAATTCAAAGTCTTGGACAAAAAATCATACACTGTTTAACTTTTTAATAGTGTTTTTAAACAAATGAAAACTCTTAAAATATCTCTATACTCTTTCAAAGTTGTATCTTTTTAGTAAATTGTTGACATGTTAGATTTATCTCGAACGTTGGCATATTGATTCAACATATATTAATTGGACTATCAATAACATTAACATAATTGCTAAAGCATCTCTATAATATAAAGTTTTGCACATAGCGTAGCAATGCAAGACTTCTCATTACTACACCATTACTATTTATCTTCTTTCTCGTTTTTTTTGCTATTTTTCCTTTATATTCCTTTCATTCAATCTATTTAACAACCAACAATATCTCTACTAACTAAATGGAGTAATAAAGGAAAATAAAGCCACAGCAGTTGCCAATCATCAATTAAAGAAAAAGGCTCAAAAAGTCATAAAGTATTAACTAGGAAATTAAAGCCACGTACATAGCTTGAATGAAGAATTCTTTCCATTAACGGAAAATGGGAAGACTCTACTTAATTGTGGAATTTAAAAAGGTTTCACCACTCAGGCACTAAACCTTGAACTCCTCTGTATATATTCACACAGCCTTATCCTTCAGCTGGCTTTTGTATGTTTAAGTGGATTTCATGTCTTTTTGTCTTCGGTTAATAATTATTAGGTATAAACATTTCTATTTCTTTCATTGGAAATAATGGTAATCTTTTGTTTTCTTGTAGGTGCATGATATGAATATATTCATGTTGGCTTCTTTTTAATTCAGCAGTCACAATCTATGCGCTACGATGACATACTTTAGACACTGATCAAATGTCGAGGCTTTATGTGTAAGTACAGTAATCTTACTGCCCAAAAACCTATCAATAGTTTCACTATTTCTTTGTTAAATTATTAATATCTATTTATCTATTTTAAGGTTTCAAAATTTTTCTCCTCCCTCATTGCTTATATATTAGATTTATTAACATCTCACTTTTGTGTTTATTTAGTTAGCATGTTTCGGTAACCTCTTGCAAGTTTAAAGAAGTAGATTGAGAAACATAAGTTAGTGAGCATAGCAACTACTTTTACGAGTTTTTTTTTTTTTTTTTTGGCTAATATGTATATTTGTGAGTTTTGTAAGAAGATATGTGTTTCTGATGCTTTTGAATAAAATAGAAGTTACATGTAATGTGATTTACATTTTATCTCAGGATGAATTTTTGTCTTTCTGCTCTTCTTAAGAGAGTTTCAAGTTGTGCCTAAATTAGAGTAATATGCAGTAGATAGAAAAGTGACGGATTTTTTCAGAACATATACTTTTAATTTGAAAAATATTTTGATATTTGTGAACGCTCTCAATTAGTCTATTTATTGATGTTGGGAGAAGTGACAAAAGAGATTTCATAAAATTCAATTTGTGTTGTTGTTGTTGGTTCTCTTTGCCACTTTAAACAAGGAGAAAATTATGAAAACTCTGATTCTCAAAGGAACGCAAAACTGAATAAAGAACCTCAAATGCATAAAATTTTGTTTTTCTCTAATAAAAGTAAAAAAACGAGTCAGATACTTGTATGTGCATATTTTCAATGTACAAATGTAAATTCATGTTTTTAATCTTTAAAATATGCAAATAAAAGAATCAATATTTCTTGAAAATCTTTTTTTGATTTACAAGCTTTCTAAGAAACGATAAGAAATATAATTTCACCTTTATAAACTTATTTAAAATCAAGTATGTTCACAAGATTAAAAGTTCTAAGCAGTGAAAACTCAGAGAAAAATACAAGAAAAATTAATGTCAATACTAATAAAATGGGTTAAAACTTGATATCTAATTTATTTGGGTTCAAAGACTATAAAAAAAAAAGACATAAGATAATTTTAATATGCGGATGCTAGAAAATAATACTTCATATATAAATTTAATTTGCGCGGACAAATTCTCTAGTAGAAGTAATAATGGTGGGGGTTAATTCCACCTTGCATATGGTGGACAATATGGAAAGAAAGGAACAATAAATATTTTGAATGTACAATGTCTAATTCCATTCGATTAAAGAGAAATGCATTATAACTTTTTATTTTTGGTGTAAAGAATAAAATATAGACGAAGCTGTTACTGGATCATTTAGGATTCTTATGATTGGTTAGTTTTTGTTTTAGATCAACATTTTAGAGGTCTCCATCATATCCTAAATGCTAAAGAATATATAACTTTACCAGTTTTTTATTTTTTTTTTATTTTTATTTTTAAATAGAAGTAATAATGAGAAAAATCTTTGAGTGCAAAATATGTGGGAAAAGATTCAATAACGGTAGAAAACTTGGTGGGAATGTAAGTCTCGCTCACTATGAAAGGAAGGCCCACCGTGAAAAAAAAAAAAAAAAAAAAAACACTCATGCCCCGTTTGTAAGAAAATGTTTAAAAGTTTGTATAAACACTTAATAATGCATAAGGCCGAAGAGAGAATGGGACAAATGAAACTAAAAGGTGAAATTTATTCTGGTCCTAACCGATCGAGGACCGAAATCAGACCATTAAGGGACCAGATCGTTAAGGCCCGAATTGGTCCAAGCCATTAATTACTGAATTGTGTATTAAATTATTTTTTATCCAGCACCAGCTTGCTTCGCCATTGTGAGTTGCCAATGAGATGGGGGCACCTTGGCTGGTGTGCTAAGCGGTCCTCTTCCTCCATAACCGAAGCTCCACATTTTTTAGGGCACAAAACCTAAAATTTCTTGTGATTTTCAGTAACGTGTTTGACAAACATTGCTGAGCTACTGAAGCCGTAAGTACATCCTTCACTCTTGAAAGCTGTTTTAGCAAGTTTTTTGTCCAGAGAACGTGTAGAACTCATGTTTGCAATGCAGTTTGTGTTTTTTCTCTCCTCTCTACAATAATGATACATGGATCACATCACTCAATAAGGAAAAGAGTAGTTGAGTTTTATTTCTTTTCTTTCTTACCGCTTCCACAGTATTCACGTTAGTTGGATTATTATTATCCGTTGATGTAAAACACTTTTTGTTATTTCATATTTCGTATCCGATATTTTGGGTGAATATGTACTAAATTGTATATTAAATTATTTTTATTAGTCTCCAAATAGTTTATATAGTTAATGAACTTATTGTATTTTGTTGGATTAATTAGTTAAAATGTATTCAGTAATTATATATGTTAACTGTGTGTAACATGTTCACTCAATATAATCCATGCGTGAATAATATATGAACTAAAAGATCCCAAATTTCATTTTGTTTTATCAAGGGTAAATTATAAGGCAAAGATGACATTTTCTGTTTAAATTGGGACAATAAGAGGAGGGAGAATGGCAAAATGCAAAAGGTCGAACAAAACAACGAAACGCTGCACATCTATATCTAGCCTCTTCCCTCCCATCCATAGGGGTAAGATTGAGGATCTTTAATATCACTTAATGATCATTTTAGACAACATGATGCTTATGCACGTCAAGTTCGTGATTCTGCTTTCTATTTGCTCAAAGTCCAAAAGATTTTTTTAAATGCTACACAATTATTGAAAGTCGTTTCTGGTTGCTCAAATAAGCATAAGACAATAGTCTTAATGCTGCGTGTGTGTATGTGAGTGTGAGTGTGTGTGTCTATATATATATATGAGCAGATAAACATTGTTCTTCCAAAATACTCGTGGTACTAAGAATTCATTCAATCGAATATTTGTAAATTGATATCTCATGTGGACTAAATAGATTTATAATCTTCTAAAATATAAAGTAAAGAATGATTTAGTGAAAAACCTTTAAATTGACTAACGAGGGATACTAATATGTATAAATAATAATTAAAAAAAACTTAAAATTCTTATTTTAAGAATAAATTGAATAAGAAGTAAGATTTGTTTAACTCAACAATTAATAATTCGAAGGTGTTTGCAATCATTTACATGATGCAATACATGCAACACACACATATATTGCTAATATACATATGTTTATTCCAAATTAATTGAGTACAAAATAATTTAGAGACTACAACAAAATTAATGCATTATGTATGCAGAATACCATTTTTTTTAAGAGTTTTAGTTTTGCGTGCTAACGATCCATATATATTTTTAAAAAATTACGTGACATGGCAAACATTTAGACTGTATTTACAACGCGTAGCTATAATTTTAAGAAATTATGAAACGTAACTCTCTCGCGTTATTTACAGTTGATACAGTTCGCACTGATCCAACTGATACTCGTCTGATAGTGTTTTTCCGCCTAATATATCAACTATAGCTACGTTTCTTAAATATATATAAATTGTAGCTACATTTCGTAATTACTCTCTAAACTTTAGATATTTATGAAATTTTATCAATTTTTCACATCAATTAAATTATAAAACAAGTGATTATGCATATAGCATATTTCCTTGAAAATTAGAGTAATAATTTGTAACTAATTAAACTTTAACTATCTATAAAATCCATATTTAAAGCCTTTTTATGAAAGCCACACGAAGTGAAGCCGTGGTGCGAATGGATAAACTGTGTGGTGTGCTATGGTTATGTTATGAAATTTGGACATGGCCACTGCAACTCTTCCCTCTCACCGTCTCCATTTCTGCTTCTTCTCTTCATCTTCCAATTTTGCAATTACTAGACAACAAGTATGGCTAAATTACACAAAAAGAAATGGTGTTTCACTAGTCTTTTGTTCTTCTTCTTCTAATTCTACTTCGCCTCAAGTGAGTGAAGCCACTCCTCCCACGGCTGAGTCTTGCGTCAATTTTGGCCTTGATCTCTTTTCTAAAGGACGGGTATTTTCCTAATTCTTTTTCAGTTTTATCGCAGCAGAAATTCTTTAATTGTTATTGTTATTGTTGTTCTTGTTTGTTGTATACATCAGATAAATAAATTCCAGGGCTTGCTTTCTAACAGTTTAATCAGAGGCAGAGACATGATTTCATCTTTATGGTTCTGGATTTTAGAACGACGGCTTCAAGTATTGAGTAATAACTGGGTTCTAAACTTAACATCTGTACATATAATATAATGAATTTCTTAACACAAATACACTTTAAGAACAAAAGCTACTGGGTTTGGCCGAACCTATATCCGGGCTTCTAGGTCCGCCCATGAGTGTAATAGCCTTTTTGGCCTAGCTTCTAAAATTTGCTCATTTTGAAAGTGTTTTTTGTAGAAAGTGCTTTTCGAAAAAGTATTTTTTGGAGTTAGCAGTTTGTGTTTGACTAATTTATGCTTGACCAAAGTTTCAAAAGCGGTTACAACAACAACAACATACCCAGTGAATTCCCACAAAGTGGGGTCTGCGGAGGGTAGAGTACCCTGAGAGCTAGAGAGGCTGTTACAAAGTTTCAAAAGCGCTTATGGGGAGAGCGTTTTTTTTCCAGCTTCTGAAAAACAACTTTTGCTACTACTCAAAAACACTTATTTTTTCCCTAAAAGCTTGGCCAAGCACTTGAACTCTCTAAAATAACCACTTTTGGCTTCGCAGAAGCTTGGCAAATAGGTTATGAATCTAAATGCATGCAATTAAATTTGATAATGGAGGTTTTGATTTCGAGTTTTACTGTCCCCATTACTTGATCGTCTGAATTCCTATGATTCCGTTGTGCCTGTTAGCTAATTTTCCTGAGGTGTTCTCCAAGGGCCGGAAATGAATGTAACATTTTACTTTTACTCGAGATAGTTTACTAGTTTGTCATGTATTTTCGATTTTTACCCATTCGGAGCAATCTTATGGTAACAGTTATACTTGTGTAGAACTGAGTCAATACTTAATATCCACCCTCATGATGTTTGTAGGTTGAATTGCCGTTTATTTCTGGAAAAAAATTGTCAATTATTTGATCGTATTTCATTTTTCCTTTAATCAACATTTTTTTTTTCTGTGAATTTACAAATTTAAAACCTGTTAAGTTGGCTTTTCTTGTTATTTCCCACTTAATTGTGTTTTCAATGTTATTTGTTTGGGTTTGTGTAACAACCTTCCTGCAAGTTGCTTACAGACTCCTGTGGTTTGGATTTCAATCTGCAATATGGGCAACATTTGCCATCTTTGTTCATTAAATTTGAATTTTCCAGGTGAAAGATGCTCTTGCGCTGTTTGACACAGCACTCACTTTAAATCCCAACCCTGTGGAGGCTCAAGCTGCATTTTATAACAAAGCATGCTGCCATGCCTACAGGTATATTTCTCCTTTGCCTCTTTCATGGTTAAATTGATTAAGCTGGTCAAAGAGTAACTTGTCTGGAACCATGTCTAGGAGAAACATATTTGTGACTTTCTTCTCTTATAAACTGCAAGTAAAGGAATCTAAAATTTCTTAATCAGTTTAACTTTGTGAACAGCAAGTAAAAGAACCTACAGTTTCTTAATCACAGTTCTTAGCTTAATTGTTTCATTGGAAGGATCACTAAGAACAATATTGAAACTTCAATGAGCGTCGCAAAGGAGATTCCCTTTTTTATTCTTCTTCACTCTTTTATTATTTATATATTTATTTATTGATTTCCTTTGTTTACTTAAGGGGGGAAGGAAAGAAAGCTGCTGAGTGTTTACGCACTGCTTTGAAAGAGTATAACCTAAAGTTTGGCACAATCCTTAATGATCCAGATTTGGCTTCCTTCAGAGCATTGCCTGAATTTAAGGAACTACAGGAAGAGGTTTGTTTCCCACTGATGGATATGGTTCTTTAGTTTTCGTCATGCTTGGATGTATGAACTATTGCCTGTTTGGCCAAGCTTGTGGGAAGTCAAAAGTGTTTTTTTTAAAAGAATAAAAAATGAAGTGCTTATTGTAGAAAGTTGAGGTGTGTGCCCAAGCTTTTAAAGAAAAAAAAAAGTGTTTTTGAGTAGAAGTAGAAGCTGTTTTTCAGAAGCTAAAAAAAAGAAGTAGCTTTTCCTCGGAAGCACTTTGGGAATCTTAGTCAAGCACAAAATTACTGCTATAATATTGGCAAAAGTGCTTTTCAAATTGATTAGCCAAAAACGAACAGCTACTCTCCAAAAGGCACTTTTCCGAAAAGCACTTCTGACAGAAAGTACTTTTCAACATAAGCAGATTTTGGAAGCTTGGCCCAACAGGGTATTAGTTTCAGTTCCTTACCACATCGATTATGTTACAGTATCTTCAGAACTTAGCAGGCTCTAGCTTTGCTTCATTGTTTCTGAATCTCATAGTCTTCTATTATCTCACAGGCTAGGTTAGGAGGGGAAGACATAGGATACAGTTTCCGTAGAGACCTTAAGCTCATCAGTGAGGTACAAGCACCATTTAGGGGGGTCAGAAGATTCTTCTACGTGGCATTCATCGCTGCTGCTGGAATTTCTACATTTTTCACTATACCTAGGTTAATCCTTGCAATTCAAGGTGGAGATGGTGCTCCTGATATTGGGGCGACTGCAGGAAATGCTGCTATAAATGTCGTTGGTAAATATCGACTACCTTTGATTGTGAATCATTTAGTTCAGTTCTGAAGTTCTGTAAATGATATTTGCTTAACACTTCTTAAACTGTTCGTCAAAAATGATTAAGCTCTTGAACCAGCACTCTGCAGGTATCGTTGTTTTTGTGGCTTTGTTGGTTTGGGACAACAAAAAAGAGGAGGAACAGCTTGCACAAATATTGCGTGATGAAACACTATCAAGGCTCCCTTTGCGCCTTTCAACTAATAGGATTGTTGAACTCGTCCAGCTAAGAGACACCGTGAGGCCTGTTAGTGAGACAACTTCCCCTTTACTCATCCTGTTTTCAATTTCAAGAAGTTGAGTGGAAAACATGGTCCTTCAATTTTTCACTTAAAGAATGAGAAGTCCTGTATAACACATGTCTAGTTTACCTCCCTCGTCACATCAAGAAGAAACCTTTTTTTTAATCACATTTACATTGTCGGAAGGATGATGAAGACAGAAAAGTAGTTCCATGTTTTGCTAGGTTTGCAGCAAATACCTTTGTTTCATGAGCAAAAATATTTCCTTTTACGTATTTGTTCTCTTTTTTTTTTTTTTTTTTTTTTTTGTCTTCTGAAATACCTGACTCGAACATATGGTCTCCTCTTAGTTTGACCAGTTGCTTGTTATTAGGTTATTTTGGCTGGAAAAAAGGAGACAGTATCTCTGGCTATGAGAAATGCTGAGAGATTCCGCACGGAGCTTCTTAAACGTGGAGTCCTTCTAGTTCCTGTTATTTGGGGTGAAGGTAGGGAAACAAAAATAGAGAAGAAAGGTTTTGGTCTTTCTCAAAAGGCAGTCGCTTCCCTCCCATCCATAGGGGTAAGATTGAAGATTTTTAATAGCAATTAATGATCATTTTAAACAACATGATGCTATAGCATGCACATCAAGTTCATGATTCTGCTTTTCTCTTTGCTCAAAGAACAAAAGAATCTTATTTACATGCTACTGATTATTCAAAGTCGTTTCTTGTTGCTCAAATAAGCATAAGATAATAATCTTAATGGTGCATGTATCTCGTTAAGGTTTTCTTATTTTTCTCCCATTGCTACTGCAGGAAGATTTTGACCAAAGAACTCAGTCAGTAATTGCAAAATCAAAATTGAAGTCAGAGATCCGGTTCAAAGCAGAGGTTGTTTCACCTGCAGAGTGGGAAAGGTATCAACCTGTTCCTAATACACTTGAAACTACTCACCACATCATCTTTATGGGCATTTATGTTTGTGCCATATTTATCTTAAGGACATCTAGTCGCACAGTTTGATCGACTGATTTTTTTTCCTTGTGCACATACTGGAAGGCTCATTGCTTATTGAGATGTATTGTTCAACCTCAATCTGTTTCAGGTGGATAAAGGATCAACAGAAGTCTGAAGGTGTTACTCCTGGTGAAGATGTTTACATTATACTTCGTCTAGATGGTCGTGTTCGACGGTCAGGAAAGGTCAGAGCTGTAAAATTCTTTGTGCTGCAATTCTCTTCTCTGCTCCATTAATATGCCTATGTAATTAGCATATAAATTGCTCAAGACATGACATAGATGACTGTAAAATCCACAAGTCAAGTAAGACGCCTTTGAGGTGGCGTACAAATATTCATGTTTGTGTTGCTTTATGCTTTACTTTTTTTTTTATGGGTTAATTCATTGTGGAGTTATAATATCGACCAACTCTGCAGGGGATGCCCGACTGGGCTCAAATTCTGAAGGAGCTGCCTCCAATGGAAGCAATATTAAGCAAGCTAGAAAGATAATACAAGTTTCTCTGGTTGTGTGCTAAAAGCTTTTAACTACATGGTGTATTTTTGGTTAGCCTCCTTTCTTCAAATAGATAAGGCACTAACTGATGCCTGTCGAGCTCTTGTCCGCATTACATTCCATTCTTTTACGAACATATGCTGTACTATAAATTGACATTTGCCAAATGAATATCAGAGAAAATGAAATCTAAACAATGGAACTAAACTTACTCTTGTATGATCTATACCGTCAATATTGATATAGTTATTCATCTATTGTTGAAGCAAGAGGTGGATCCATGATTTTAATTCAATCTACACGAATTGCTACTGTACTCCTCACTATATCATGACAGTGAATCTGAACTTAGCGAATGTATATTTTGGGGGGAAAAAATCAATATATATGTAGTTTCAGTAGTACTTTTGTCATACAAGCAGTGCGTAGCTACGTATGCCAAAGCATGGTCAGTTGAACAACCTTCGCTGGAAAATTAAACTACATGTATAGGTCAGAGTGTCTTGGTTTTTATTTCCTTGTTAAATGTTGGGACAATCAACTGAACACTGAAGAAAAATAAGAGAAGCATTTCTAAGGCATTTTTTTGCGCGGATTGCCCTTCTTTTGGGGTGGTCTTTAAATTTTGCCTCTCATATTTGTGGTTTTTAAATTATGCCCCTCATATTGCTGGTCTTTAATTTTTGCCCTTCGCATTGCAACTCTGAGCGTTCAAGCAGAAATCATGAGGTTCTGAGTTCGAACCCCCGCTCAAGCATAAATTAAAAAAAAAATTGCAAGGCAAGGTTTGGGTCGCGTGTATGCCGGGCTCGGCATATACTTGTTAAGGAATTACCAAATTTATGCCGGACCCGACATACTCATGCCTTATGGGCAGACTTGGCATAAGTATGCCGAGTCCGGCATAACTTTGATAATTCCTTAACAAGTTTATGCCGGTGGGGGCATACTTTTAATGGGCAAACTTTTATGCCGGACCCAGCATAAACTTGTGAAGGAATTACCAAACTTATGCCGGACCCGGCATAAGTTTGTGATGGAATTACCAAACTTATGCCGGACCCGGCATACTTATGCCGGGTATGCCGGGTCCGGCATAAGTTTGGTAATTCCTTAACAAGTTTATGCCGGTGGGGGCATACTTTTAATGGGCAAACTTTTATGCCGGACCCGGCATAAACTTGTGAAAGAATTACCCAAGTTATGCGGACCGACATACTTATGCCAGAATGCCCATAAGGCATAAATATCTGGTCCGCATAACTTCGTAATTCCTTCACAAGTGTATGCCGGTGGGGGCATAGCGAAATTTAAACTCTGCCTTGCGATTTTTTTTTTAAAATTTTGACTGTGTGGGGGTTCGAACCTGGAACCCTTGGGGTTTAGCCGAAGGGCAAAATTTAAAGATTTCAAATATAAGGGGCAAAAGTTAAAGACCATCCCAAAAGAAGGGCAATTCGCAGAATTGCCCTTTCTAAGGAGTAGGGGAAGTAATTTCTGCTATGGTAGTTGACTTATCTGAGAAATATTATTATTTTCTTGCAGACGTTCAAACTGAGCTTTGGTTCATTATTTGATAATGGATCGATCTGTTTTTAATATTAACTAAGTCTTTGTTTTAATCAAAACGAGAAAAGAAAAATATTTAAGCTGGAATGGTTCCAACAAGAAGATAGTCTAAACCTACTTCAATAAAAAATAATAACTCTGCCGGGAAGACTTCTGCATCAAACTATAAGGTGAAGGAACCAAAATCATTGCAGATTTTATTATTCCTCAGAAAATTTGCGTCCCTACTTTGCCTGCACGGTCACTCTGCTTGATGCATTTTTATAGAACTTGTGTACTCAAAATTTGAGCAATTTCTATTGGATTATGAAAAAATTATTGTCTGCTTTATAAAATAATTAACACAATATTCTAGTTAAAACCTCAAGGATGATTGACTTCTATGTGACGATTTACTAGTGTACAAAGCACCTAGACATATTTTCTTTCAAGTATTTCCCCGTGTGACTATGTCCTAAAGAGAAACTCTGCTATCATTTTGCTTGAACTAATCAACTAATATTTCAAATAATTTAAACCTACACAAAAAAGGTTCTATTAATCACGACATTATTATTTAAAATATGTTTAAATTTGGTCTGAGAAAAAAATTGTTGACTCCATAAACAATATAGTGTCATATAATGACAGTTCAAACTAATAGGAAAAAAAGGTTAAATTTGCCCTAGAACTATACAAATTGAGCAACTTCGTCCTCCATTAGCTATTTGGTTTAATTTTACTCCCATTATTAGGGTAAAGTTTCATTTTTTGCCTTGACTCTTGACGGAGCTCTATAATTTTAAATCATAATCAAAAGTTGAGGGGGTTAATTTGGACATTTCTTCTTGAAGAATTTGGACATATTGAGTCTACCCATATCACGCTGGAGCCAGGGGCTGAGGTACAATATTAGGGATGAATTCGGACAAACTCAGTGGCTTTTACTTAGATCATGTATTTATATTAGAAAATTTATTAAATAAATGTAAATATTTAATTCTGAACCAATGAGTAATGGGTTGGGTGACAAGTTTAAAACCATAAACTTTAAATTTTGCCTTCGCTTCTGCCTGAGCCTAATAATCATGACATAGACAATTTACTAACGACATCCGTATAAATAAACCAAACAACTCTTGTAGAAGAAGAAGATTCGATGACAAGATGGCACCGAGTAGCTTTTTATAATAATATAGAAGGATTGACATCATTTTCTTTGGTAGGTTTTGAAAGGTTCATCTGTTTGAGGATATGACTAAACTTTCCAACAGCAATGAGGACGCGTTTGAACTGGTAAAAAGGAAATCCATTAGGAAAGAAGGTTCGTTTGAATATATACACAATGTCTCATTATCATATCCTTACGTCAATTGAAATATTATTTCTTCTCCAACGACAATCCTTGATTTGGTTTAATTCGAACATCATTATTATGATTGGGTCTAAGATTAGGACAACTAAACTGTTGTACTAAATCAACATGACGATAATATAATCTCTACTTTCCCCGAAATACCCTTTTTTATTTTTCAAATTATAATCGAAATAACTTTAGATACAAAAAAATTGTTCACATTCAACGTGTATACGAAATCGCATAATTATGCCATGGTTATGGATAAATAGGAATGAGAATACAGATCATTTAACTAATGTTTAATTGATAAATATTTGTGCAAAAAGTATACGCGATTTCTTTCATTTGCCTAAGTCTCGAGGGACAGAGTTACTCGATAGTAATGTGTTAGTGCGAGCTTGGGAGGTACCAAATACTCGATGAAATAATCGAGTGCGCACAAGTGTGAACATCACCACCATAAAAAATTGTGCCGAAGACATGATATGTGTAAAAAATGTGTGCAGAAGACATATGTGTTCATTAGTTGGTGCTGAACCAATAAAGATTTCTTTTTCGATTCATTCCTGGACAATAAATGGGGATAAATGATTTCTTTCATGTACCCTTAATCCCTGATTTGTTTTTGTAATTAGCAACACGTTGTTGATACAAGTGGTCCATGTGCATCCTGAGAGTGAAATTGTTTTCGAGAATGTTGGGATTATAACTACGACGGTGTAGCCTTTGGATCAGAAGTCAGAACTATTAACAATTTTGTCACCACATTTCTTCAATTTTTCCCCCGTTCTCATGCTTCTGCCATTCTCAAAAACTCAAATAACCACTTTTTTTTTCTTTTTTGGTACCACCCTCGAAGCAAAACGACTTTGAGAAGCTAAGCATCAGAACTCAACATTACACTTAAACCCTTCCCACATAATTATACCTTGCTTTTCCCCCATACTATATTCTTATATTTTTGGCTCGATGTCAGGAATTCATTTTTGCTACCCCAATTAATCCAAATTTGCATGGACCGCGCATAAGATTTGTTAAAAGGGAATACTTCTTATAAAAAGAAAACTCATTTTCAGGGCTCGAGCCTTGGACCTCCTTCCAGTATATTGTATTACATATTCCATCACTAAAAGAAAGTACAGAAATGACAACAACTCTTTGACAACAAAAATAATATTGTTGGCAAAATTCAATATTTGACAAAACTTAATTTTATTGTTGGCATATATGATGAAACTTTTAAAAATGCACTTTTTTTTGTTGCCAAAAAACTTAATTATGTTGCCATATATTGACTATTGTTGTAAAAAGTACTTTTGGTAACAACAAAAAAGTTGTTGCACGTGTAACAGCCAACGGGAAAAGTTTATGCAATAACAAAAAAATGTTGTTGCCAAAAATACTTTTTGCAATAATAGTCAATACTACGAGTCTATGACAACAAAAGAATTTTGTTGGGAATGCCTTCTTTCTTGTAGTAGTGCATGTCAAAGTATATTACAGAAGTTGGATATGGGGTTCAAATTTCGTCAAAAGTAATTTATTCTTCCTTCTTTATCTCCCCTTGTTAAAAGCATTTCTACTCACAAAACCATCTAAAGAAAAAAAAGAAGAACGAATAAAAATAAGGGAATGTAAACTATTTTTTTGTATTCCAAAAAGAATTATCTGCCTTAGAATAAGTTGGACGCCAATCTTTCTAAATAAAATTATATGTGAAAAGTGACATAAAAAGTACAATACATAAAATATTTTACTTTTATCGTTTAAAATACATATAGTTAAATTTGAATACATTTATAATCTGAGAATGGCAGTTCGGTAATTACTGGCAACATGAACACTGTTTCACCAAAAAAGCCAAAAATACTTTAAAATGCATAGTGTCCCCGATCCCGCCCTACTGTCGTTGAACTAAAACAGTGACATGGTATCACTAGTAGCAGTAGTAGTTAGAACTTACAACAAAAAAATAATCAACTTGTTAATTTTTTCTATATATATATATATATGTACTAAGAGGAAAAGAAAGATAACACGTATCAATTAGCATTAACAAATTGTAAAGACAATGGCAAAGTCCTCTTGCTCCATTTTCATCATCTTGTCACTATTAATCGCAGCGTTGATTATCTCCGGCGATGCTACCGACTTCGGCATGAACGGCTGGATTCCGATGAAATCCGCCGACAACTGTCTAGGTTCGATAGCTGAATGCTCTGAATTTCCTACCTTATATGGATTCTACCTTAATTGTGTTTTATTTCAAAATTTCTTGGTAAAAAATATTTTCTTTTGGCAGACAGAAGAAATTCGAACACCCTTGACAAAATTTCTAGCTCAGCCACTGATTGTGGTAAAAAATGTTTTACCTATTTGGATCTTCTATTCATACTACAGCACAACAGTGGCAGAGCTAGAAATTTTTTCAAGAGTGTAATTCGAATACACTCTTAATATATATCTATTAAGGGTGTTCAATATGTAATATATATCTATAATACGTAAGGCTGATCGGCTCCCTTGTTGGGTCCTTGCTAGGTTGTGGCTCCGCCACTGCCACAGTGTGGTCGATTAAAGAGTCTTGGTTATGGAAGATTATTCTCTCAATAATTTTTATGTTTTTATATTAGTTTTTCATACATATATCAATTGATCAAACCATATTATTAAATTATTATATCTCTTTTAATAGTTTGTTTTTCTTTTGTTCCTAATTTATCTTCACTAAAATTTATAATTATTAGCTTTCGCATGACGCTCTTATTGTTCCGATCCCAACAGGTTCAATAGCGGAGTGCATGGCCGCCGGTGAATTCGAAATGGATTCAGAGAGCAACAGGCGCATTTTAGCAACTACTGATTACATAAGCTATGGTGCGCTTCAGAGGAACACTGTTCCGTGTTCTAGAAGAGGTGCTTCGTATTATAACTGTGAGACAGGTGCTGAAGCTAATCCGTATACTCGTGGTTGCAGTGCTATTACTCGTTGCCGGAGTTAATTACGATTTATCTTGTCTTTGTTAATTAGTAAGTACTGTAATTGTTTTGATTAATTTGCTGTTTGAATAAGTGGTAGTGTTTTGTGGTTTTTGGTTAGAATAAACCTGGTTTGAATCCTGTGTTTATATATACTACAGTAGTACTATTTTCTTTTCAGTTGCTTCTAATAAAGTGGTAGTGGTGCTCAGGATGTATTATTTCTGTTTAATACAATGTTTATTGGTGCTAACTTGTTAAGTTCATGTTTGAATTGAATGCTTTTGAGTTGTCTATGAAAATCAGATTCTAATTGGTATGATACTTTGCTTCAGCTTTTAGTTTAGAGGGAGAGATGCATGAATTATTCTCTTCTAGAAAATTAGTATAAAAATATATGTGGCAAACACTATACCCCTCTCGAAATGAATGGCACCATTAAAATTAAGCAATCAAATATTTTTTTCTTCAACTACGATTTTCCAGATACTTTTGAACTAATTAAATTTTCATAGTATATGTAGTTACAAATATAAAGGAAAAATAAAGAAATATCATTCACAATTTACACGAAATTAGATATATTAGTTTGTCAATTGAGATGGATTTTTATGGGATTTTCTACTTCTTACCTATTTACTTCTATTTGAACCGTTCGACGAACGTCATGTAACCATCTAAAAAAATCTTCTCGTTCAACAGTAGTCAACTTGTCAGCCGTTACTCAGCATTCAAGCATCGGGTCAAAGCCAAAAAAAAATCCGATGAATAAAAGAAAAGATCATAGAGATAGTCAAATATAGGTGGAATCTGTTGATTAGTAGTTTTACACATCAAACGGTCAAAGTGTAACTGAAGAGAACAGTAAGCAGCAGAATAAGGGTTAAGCGCCACATCTGTTTGCTTTCTCGCCGATCTTTTTGTGGTAGCCTTAACGTCATAAATAAAAAAGGGTAGTGAAGTTGTTAGCTGAAAATTAGAAGCATGAGTTATCAGGAAACATAGCTCAGCAAGGAGGGGAACCGTTTTTTTTTTTTTAAGGTCGTCAAACTTCCCAATTTTATAGCTCGCTTAGCTTAATCAATTGAAAATAATTGATAAGCAGCAACTGTTAAAAAGTAGTTTCAAATATAAAATTTATAAGTTTTTATTCCATTGGGCTAATAAAATTCATTTTACAAACCCAATTTACTCTTTTCTCAAAATTGGCGAGGAGATTATAGCAAGCAAACACTTGCATTCATCATAACTGAAAAACTTGCTGAACATGACAAGAAAGTTGAAGAACAGAACTATTTAGCAGGATTTTCTATCCACACATGCTTTGATTAGCTTGTTTTGAAGAGATACATATGACAGTCCCACCGCAAAGAAAGATTCAGTTGCATCAAAGACTTACAACACCATGCTATAAGTATTCAAAAGCTGAGCTTGATAATGAACACACCATACACATTTAAAGGAAGAAAAAAGCCTGACCTAAATATCCAATTCCAATTCAGATTTATGGAACTCCTTAAATGCTGAAATATTTCATCCGTGGGGATGATCAATGAGGGGTAGCTTGAAGAGCTTTTAATTCAAATCTAAGGAGGTTGTGACCAGCTTGCTGGCTTTGTATACTATCTAAACAATGTAAGTATTAAACTATGAATAAAAACAGAAAAACAAAAAAAAAACTCCTCAGTATAACCAAACGACGCGTCTCAGGTCAGAGCATCAGGGTTTAACACTGGCAGTCAGAGACGAGGGCAGGTAATTTTGCATAACCACTTCTCGGAGGAGAGAAAACAAGTAGTGCTCATCTGGCTTTCTTCTTAGATGTTGATTTATCAGTTGTTTTTTCTACATATGGATATTCTGGTGAACTTATCCATAGACCACCTAGTATGATTAAATGGGCACAGAGGAGGAGGACTGATGAGTAAGAGTTGGATGGAAAGACATTCCAGCAAAATTCCACAACCGCGAACAACAGTAAACTGCAGAAGAGAACAATAACTTGTTCATACCTGGAACAGGAAATACCATATAACAAAGCAAATAAAGAAGCTTGAATATCAGATAGTGTACCGTAGGAGGGTCGGAAATGGTGTTTTCCACAATAAATATGGTAAGCAATAGAAGTACCTGCAAACCAAATATAGGTCAAACACTAATAGTCTTTTCTTAATTCAATTGAAACTTTGACAGAGAATCCAGGAAAACAATGAAAGAGCGAGTAATTTTTTAACTTTCCATCTGCTTGGAAAATGTTAGTCAAGGCTTTTCATGCCTTGCTTTGGTGCCATGCTAGCAGGGGAGAGAGGGGGTGATTTTGTGATATTCTCTTCCTGTAGAACTTTGTGAGTCTGACTCACTGGAAGAAAAGTCCACGAAACAGGTGCTCAACTACTCAATGAGCAGTGGATAAATAATATATTTCTCCCTTTAAGCACCTGCTGCAGTCCTGTGAACTCATAACAAAATGTATCCCAAAATTCTTTGTTCTTCAATGGGATGTC
This sequence comes from Lycium ferocissimum, assembly GCF_029784015.1. Classification (NCBI taxonomy): domain Eukaryota; kingdom Viridiplantae; phylum Streptophyta; class Magnoliopsida; order Solanales; family Solanaceae; genus Lycium; species Lycium ferocissimum. The sequence goes on along the minus strand of NC_081342.1, from coordinate 12,014,646 downwards.
GACGCATCTGAAGTTATTACTATGACGGTCTGAAACACTCTATACATTTTAGTATGTCGCACTGATTAAATTAGAAAGAAATCATTAAAATAAAATCTGATAATACATTTCAGTTAGTGTTTGGTAGCTCATAAAAGGATGTTCCTATTGAATTATGTCCTCATGAACTATGTTATCTACTTTTATGAGCAGTTTCGCCAGACCAGAGAGCAATACAAACATGCATCTATCACAAGCTGAATGTTATGTTAACTATTCCAACAATCAAACTAAATTATCATTTACTAAAGCTTTTCAAATATTTAAAGATATGAAAAGTTGCAAATTTAAATACTTTCTGTAGTTTATTTATTTTGAACAAACAATTTAATCTGCTTTTAATTCACTCCAAAAATTAGATTAGTTAACCCTTAATAACCGCATCTAAACATTTGCTTTAAGAGGTACGAAGTATGAGATAGAATCCATGATCTAAAGAAAAAAATGAGCTGCAAAACTTACCAAGAGTAAAATTGGTAATGGAGGGATCGGGCACATATAATGCCAATGAAATTCCCGACAAACATTGTTGTCACAATATCTGAATGAAATAGACACAGACCCAATTAAGGAACCATAAATCATGCCAATTCAAGATAAAACTATTGACACTAACAAACTTGATGGCCTTTAAGTATTGAAAAACCCAAAACAGATTGGGCATGTTGCTTACGGTCAGCTTGAAGGACTTTGTTGGTTGGAGAAGGATTACTCTGAGTAACTCTAAGCTTCAACTGAATGAGTTTAGAATGCACAACAGCAAACAGTCCCCCTTCATGCCTGCAAAAGATGAAAAAGGATAAATGCAGTCCAATGGCCGCTAACTTATACCTATGTGTGTAGAGAAGAAAAAGTCACCTGCACCATCTGTAGTGAGCAAAAACCAATAGCAGACTTAGATGAGCAACTAGCAACGAGAGAGCAAAAGCTTTAGAAACAAAGATGTCTTCAGGAACAAATTTGAAGTTAACAGACCTGCAACAAAGCAGAGAGTTGCAATAAACATGTATTTTCTCAAGGGATAGGAGTAAAGCATGAAATGAGCATAATGTTACAGTAGCACAGATGGTAGAAATGCAGTTCTCAACTGTCAGATTATTCTAAAAGGCATGCCGAAGACGAATTAAAATCCAAAAGGATCAGAAACTTCCTTTGAAGATCACAGTAGGCTTAGGGTGAGAAGTGGCCTATTTAAGGGAAATGGGGAAACATAATTTTGCTGTCTGCGTCCAGTGAAATAAAATGAGCCCACTATCCACCCAAACTACAAAGGGATGAGATAGAGAACAAACTACAGCCAGCACGTAAGACCATGCATCTCCTACATTTAGCAGACACCACCAATGTGTTGTTTAATGGCATTTCAGGGAAAATAGTGCATGAATAATACAACAATGTTGTTTTATATAATGCTAACGTACGTTTATACAACAGCGTGTCAAGTTGATAGTTACGCAATCTCTTATCCCCATATATGCTATTTGTCTTGCACTGTCAAATAATTTTAGCAAAATATAAATAAATAGATAAATAAATCAAGAAAGAAGGAAGACAGCGATGTTAAAGTTGCATGAAATTTTCGACATGGTGCCTCAGAGCACCAATTTTGCATGTATTGTGTTTAAGGAAGTACCAGAAGTGGATGAAAACACGACCAAGATTGAAAGCTTTTGATATATATGAAGCTGGATGCGACAGGATAAAAGGAAGCCCTATGAGAATCTGCACCAATCATCATGGTCATCAGTATACAATTTGATCAGAAAAAGCTCCATTCAACAGAATTATACTTGTCACCTGACTCACCTACGCATATGAACCACAAACTCATCAGTGGATCTCTGAGGAAAGAATACAAAATATATTGTAATAATTAAAAAAAATGCCCAAGAGCATCAAGGATGGAACATATAGATCAAGCAAAAAGTTAAAACATCATGTGCCGTTCATGAGTAAGCAGAAGAAAGTGATGCCTTGATCCTGATTCCTTACTAAAATAACAGGACATGCTAAAACTATTTTTCCAAACAACGTTCACAAAGAACACAACTGCAGTAATGAAGACAATAATAAAAGTAAAGATGAGAAACATCATGCTGCCCGCTGAACATGATTGCATTAGGAATTAGAAAGGGAACTTGGAAAACCCACCTGCACTAATGCAGCACCTGCTAAGGCAGACATTACTCCAACAATATCCATTGCCTGTATTTCAAGTTTCCACCATATACACAAAAGGTAACTCAGAAATGCAGTTCAATGTCCTACTGAGATTTTTAATAACCTAAATTGTCCCAGTAGTATACCTTCACCATCAGGAGCAACAGAGGTGGTGCATATAGGAGCACATTCATCTTTATAGAAACAGCTCCGCTGTACTAAAGAAAAGACCATTGATCAATCTTAACTGATGGCTTTTAATCAATGATATAAAGTGAAATCAATCCAAAAATAAAAATGTCAAAGCAAGTAAGAATATACCTGAAAATTACCAACCCTAGATGCCATTTTTGGTAAATAATTGAGACCAATGCAGCATGGAGGAGAGTAGTGGCAAAACAATCATTAAATAATCGAAGAACAAAGATAGAGTGAACTCTTTTAGACAGAGAAAGCAAGGAGAGGGCCCACCAAGGTACCTGCAGCGCAGTTTAATCGTCAACTATGTTGCCAATTACTCATAGCATATCTCAACTCCAAACAAAAGCGGTTTGTCCATTTAAAAGATTTCCTACTTAGTACACAAAGTGGACGAATTCTGAATATTTACTGAAAGACATATTGCAGACATTTTCCTCTCACTAGAGTTGAAACTCAATCCTGATTCAGTGTGAAAAGACATTGATTCCCAAAACTTCAGTCAAGACTCCGCTTCACTGAATGATATTAATTGTGGAAATAACTTGAGCAAAAGCTATTGATCTCCTTGGCATAAGATTTGAATGATATTGATAAATGATCTAACTACAGTCTCAGTTTTTTTTCTCTTTTTTTTTTTTTTTTTTTTTTCAGAAATACCTCCCAGAAACATAATAACTTCTCGGCTTCATCATATTTTTCCTCCATAAATCCCGTTGAAGTCCAACTTTGATTTATTGTTTACCAAGATACCTCCTTTAAAAAAAGATCATCTGTGACTGCAGTAAATTCAACTTAAAGAAGATGCATTCTGTCACCAGGTCTCAAATTGATGTCTAGAAACTCATTCTCTTTTTTCCTTTTTGAAATGATAAGGTTTAATTGATAAGAACACTAAGATTTTGCTGGAGATCAGCCTATTGTGGCAAAAGTGAGAAGACACACAAAAGTACACCCCTGTCTAAAACTGTAGGGACCTAGAAACTCAATCTTTTGAAAGTCCAATTTCTTCAATGACATGAATAAAAATAGACAGTCAACACTAACAAATTTCACCAGTGGTTCCAGTCTTACAAGAGTCACAATACAACTCTTTTCAGGAATATATTAGCTTGAAAGGTTATCCACAAAACTCAGAAGAGCCACTCATATGAAGAGGACGCCTACCACATCAGTCTTCAAGTAGATGAACACGACAATTGCTAGATCCAACATGTAGAGAAAGCCAAAAAGAATCTGCACTGACAAGGAAAGATAGAAATCAACAAAGTGGTGATCTTATATTGAAGGCATAATAGAGTGTGGATTATCCAATGACAAGACGAATATGCCCACATTATTTCAAGAGTCACTACTAGTTAAATAAACAAGTGCCTACAATTATTCTGTATAGTGTGAACTATTGAGAACACGCAAAACCCAGCAGAAGGTTAGTAATTTTTTTCTCATTCTAGAATCTACTTTTAGCTTCCACCATGCATATAAGCATCGAAAGTCTGTCATTGCATTTTCTTTTTCTGAATAGCATACAGTAGGAAAACCAAATATTTGCTTCAGATTGTCATTGTCAGGAAAAGAAACACCCCAGCAGATTGTATACTGCCCAAATTAACAGAAGCCTCAAAGAAAAGTGCATCACGATTCACAAGCATGAAGAGGTAGCTGGAGTTCCAAATATTATGAAACAGGGTTGAAGGTAAGCAAGAGTTCAGCCTGTTAAAATAATTGCTAACAAATCAGGGCCAACACTGGAAAGCACCTCCTCACGATCTATGCCAAGAAATTTCAGGTGGATTGCAGCTGGGAGTTAGGAATTGGGTGCTGCACCAGAACTTGAGGAGAGATACAGATACAAAAGCAAGTTTCGCTAAATCCAGGATGATATCTGAATCCTCCATATTGTTCCGCTCTACTCAAGTCCATTTCATTCCAATACTAAATAATTTGCCTTCTAATATAAATTAGGCTTTTGTAATCTCACACTTATCCCTGCACGAGTAACTAGTTAGCATTGTCTATACGGATGCTATGTTTCCATTGTTTTTATTAGTTAACTCAGAAAACACAAAGTACATCTCTCTTATTGTTGTTTCTACGATAGAGTCTGTCACTTCAAATTCAGCAGCAAAATCTAATCAAATATGAAAGGGTACAGGCAGTTAATGGCATTTGTGTGCTCTTTCAAAATCAGATTCATGCTATCACCTTCTTATGTAAGTTTACTGGCAATCACTGAAACAATGATTGTACCTTCCGGAAATGGAGAAAATAGGAAAATTACCTGAGCAGGATAGACTTGACCTCCGGTAACATATTGTATAGCAGAGTAAATATAAAGAAAGCCAGCTGGATAAACTAGAGGCCCCGTGTCACCTTTCAAGTTACTGTAATCCCTTTCTCCTTTGAGAAAGCCAGTAACCTATAAACCAAAAACAACCAATCAATAAAACACTATAAAATACATATCAATCAACCACACTATAATGTATTAAGCCAATACTGGCAAATACTCCCTCTGTTCACTTTTACTTGTCACATTGCGCATCACGAGAATCAATTTGACTAATCTTCGGAGCTAAATTGAATTTCATTAATACAACATTTTAAATTTTAAATTTAGATGTTCATAAAAATATTACTTTAGTTAGAAAAATATCTTCTATGTCCATTATATAAGTTGCAACTCATTTTCATATTAATAAGATGAAAAAATACATCACCTTTTTAAAAATGTTTTTCTTTATTTGAAAAACATGCATTTGGACCTGAAAATTCCAAAAAACGTCCTATAAGGAGTATTTTTTTTGTACATTATTGACCAAAGTAAATTAAACTGGAATCTGTGTTGCATTACTAAACTGGAGAAACATACAGATCAAAATGTAGAAGTAAGATTGAACTCTCACCTGAGACATATAAGCATCCCAATCAATTTTCGTATCTAAAAAATAAAAGAGAAATCAAGCAATCAACCAACTAATAAAATTGTGATTTGATCCACATATAAGAGAAAAAAAAACTGGAAATGAAGTTTGGGAAAAATAAAACATTACATGGAACGTAAGCGATGACCAGAACAACTAGGATTGAGTCAGCGATGAGTAATGCAATAGCAAAGAGTAATTTAGGATTTTGAATTAAATTGTTTGATTTATGTGAACTTTTGGCTGATCTGGCAGCCATGGCTGTTGGAGCATGAAAACTATGGATTTCGGGAAAGACGACGTCTTAGGATTCGAGATTTCTTTTCCTGTTTCAAAACGCAGCGTTTCATGGTTATAAAATATAAATTATTTTGACAACCCTTTGGACTAGGGTAAATGCGACTCGACCACTTCATTTTTTGATTTTTTTCCTTTTGGGACCCCAATAATTACTTATTGGGAGTGTTCAGACTTAAGAGCTCGTTTAGTAGGAGGTTTTAGATAAAATAGTCATTGTATTATATGTGGCATGGTTGACATTTTGGGCATATATAACTATTTTATGTGGATTATGTAATACACCAAATGGTGTATTATCTTATACCATTATCACCATAGGATACCTTATCCATGGATAGCTCGTACATGGATAAAAAATTAAAATGACAAACTAACCTTGTTTTGTTTCAAGAAACCTATAAAGGTCAAGCATTCAAGGGTATTATTGTAATAATTTATTTTTTAATTTTAAAAATAAATAAATATTCAAATTGTATTTTTGCTCCAATTTTAGTGCGATGAACCAAAAACAGGAAAAAAACATTCTTGTATTATTAATCTCTACATTACTAATCAATGTATAAATTGATAATTTCAAATTAAAAATTATACTAAATATAAGATAAAATAATCTCATAAATTTGTTTTCAGATTATAATCTCTTATTTCATCAACTAAATGGCTCCTAAAAGGTTAATACCTGCTTCAAAAATCAGGATACTACTAATCAAATTGTAGCCTTTCAACTATTAGCTATTTGTAACACGACAATAAGCAAAGATCTCACGGTACATTCTTCTTATTCATGTTTTCACAACCTCTAAATTATTACTAAGTTGTGTTTGATTGGACATCTCATACTCCTATATTAACGACGTAGCAGAAGCAAACGGCCGAAACATAAATCTGGTGAATAATAAATGTTTAAAAGTTATTTTGATTTAAAAGCACCTAAAATAAGCTAATCCTAACATGCTCTATATAAGTTGGAGGCAAGATAAACAAACAACGTGTCCAGTGTCCATCACTTTTCTCTTCACAAAAGGGAAAAAAAAAGTAGAATTTACGTTTGGGGTTCGGGGGATTCTTCATTTAATTTTTTATTTTGTTAGTACAAGTTTAATAATTTTGGATTCTCTTGGGGAGATGTGTTTTTTTCTCTTCCTTCTTTTCCATTTTCTCCTCCTCTTATTTTCACCTTTTTTCTCATCGTTTATTTGTGATTATAATTGTGCAAAATTCATTCTACTGAGTTTATATTATTAAATTGGTTTAGTTGGAAAAAATTGAGGAGCTGTAACTTGTCAAAGAAGACGGATATGTCTATTAATTTATGAAGGTTTAAATTGATTGTTGGGGTTGATATTAAAAGGATTATATCAAGTTTGAAGTTAATTTGAATAAATTTTGAAGCAAAAAGTTGTTGGTATATTTTTTACATAACAAATACAAGGACCCGTCAAGATCTTGTAAGCAATTTTTGTCAAAATTGAGGATGATTATCATAACTTGTTATTAATGCAAATTTTATAGCCGAAAAATCTTGGCGATTCTTCAAAATTTATGCCCAAAATCGTGATGATTACCACAATTTGTTACTAAAGTAAAAGTAAATCTCGTCAAATACTACATTTTTTTTACAAAAACAATTTATGTTTATACCTTTTTTTAAACGATGTCAAAATTTAAACTATAGGCTATAGCATCCAAAAATTCTAGTTGCACAAATCACCCTAAGAAAATCTTTTGTGCCTTATATTACGTGTTAGTATGGCCACTTGTTCCATGCAGCGTGCAACATCTGTATCGTAGTAGATAAATATATGATAAGTACGCCATGCTGTTCCTTTGACCCCAAAGTGTTTTTTTGATATAAAGAAGATAACAGCAGCTATCCTTGTTGGCACTGACTTCTCACCACGTGTACTACTTTTTTCCACTCGTCATCATTTCTTTCAGCCATCTGTCCTTTTTCTCCCAAATGCTAATGTTCATCTCACTATACAAACTTCACGCTTACAATGATCTAATTTATAAAACAACACTCTAATTTCCATTGCATTTTCCATGTAAAGATATTCTTCAGGTTTTTTTTTCTTTTTGCAAATAGCTTTACTTTTTAGGAAGAATTACGCGACATAAAAAATATTTAAACTATATTTACGATACATAATTATAGTTTCAAAAAATTAAGAAACATAGTTATTTTTTAGGTCTTATAGTAAATATACCAATACACATGCATAACTATATGCGCCTATACAAAATTTTCGCGCGATTTCAATTGATCGATACATTATTTGTTGATACACGCGATTTCATCTATACACAAACTGGAACTACGTTTCGTAATTACGCTCTAAACTAGCTAGTTATGAAATTTTCTCTCTCTTTTTTTTTCTTCATATCTTAAGTTATGAAATTTTCTCTCTCTTTTTTTTTCTTCATATCTTAACTGTTTATCATTAATTTCGACACTAGTTTCCATTAATTTATTTATAAATTCTGCTATAATATTAATATTTATCTTAATACTTATCTTCTAATCAGATTATCTAAAACATAATTGCACTATTTGGACCAATTTAGTCGAATTCCAGTTATATATACTAGATTATTCGTTAAGATAAAAAGAATTAAATACAAAAAAGAAATACTAACACGATGGATATAAATAGTGGTTCCTTCTGCTCTCAAAATCATTCCATCACCTGAAATTTCTCTCGACCCTTCTTGTTCCTGATTCTACTTCCTTCTATACCTTGCACTCTCTTTTCACTTTCTTAATAGCAATAAAACAAACACTATTATCGGATCATGGCTTCTCAAGATCAACTCAAACACAGAAGCACCACCAAAGTACAACAAGATGAACAACAAAATGAACCTCTACAAACAGAACAATACCAAAAAGCTGATAACGATGATACAAAAATGAACAAAACCATCAGATCATCAACAAGAAAACAGATAGCCAAACGAGGCCTTAAGTCATTGGGAATAGCTTTATCCATCCCACTATTATTAACTCTCCTAGACATCTCCTTTTTTGGTTCAAGTTACCAGTATGCAAAAATGGATAAGCCTTTTTGGATCCCACGTTTATGGGCTTTACACTTGGCTTGTTTGGGTTCTGCTTTTCTTATGGGCCTTTCTGCTTGGCTTGTTTGGGCTGAAGGTGGGTTTCATCGACAGCCTATGGCTATGCTTTTGTATTTAAGTCAATTGGGCTTGAGTTTGGCTTGGGATCCAGTGGTGTTCAAGGCTGGAGCTACTAAGGTTGGGTTGGTATTGTGTATGGCTTTGTTTGGAGTGTTGATTGCGTGTGTTAGAGCTTTTAAAAACGTGAATCCTACAGCTGGGAATCTGGTTAAACCTTGCCTTGGATGGGCTGTGCTTTTGAGTCTAGCAAATCTTAAGCTTGTATTCCACTAGGAAACATACAGTCGCTATATGCACTTGTTTTTTTGGGCTGTGATGCTCGTGTACTGTAATTTACATGTATCAGTGTTCTATATTTCACGTCCTAAACTGTATGCACTGTAGAGTTCTTAATTGCATAGGTCCCTTTCTGCCTTGTCACAGTAATTTTTCACATGTTGTCCACTTTTGATTGATGAGTTGCGTTTTTCTGTTTGTATTACCAGATATTTCTATCTTCATAATTCATTTTTTAGTGCTGTCAAGTCAACTGGTGCACACCTCAGCTTATTCTTAATAATTCCAGAGCAATTTAAGAGGTTTTGGATCGATGGGCGAATGAAATTTATCTTAAAGGTTCAAAAAATATAAAAAGCGATAAATGAAGAAAATTTAAGGGGGATTAACGTTTACTATATATACATAAAAAATAATTTTCACCTTGTATATCAGTGTAATTTCGAGGGTTCTGAACCCCCTGGGCTCTTACTAGGTCCGCCACTGGTTTGGATAGGTGCGACAGAAATCACTTTGATGTTTCCGCCTATGGAGAACTCGGGATTCTCAATCCACCCCCCTTTGAGAATGGTGCGACATTTATGCCCTCTCGAGGGGTTTAACCATAGAGGTTCAATTTATTTATAAATCACGGCCAAAAAAAAAAAAAAAAAAAAAAAACGAGTGGCACAAGAACTTGATAATGTTTTGCAGGGCCAGGTGGTATATTCTAGAATAAGTTCTTTGAAACATCTTAACTTGGAAATTAAAACAGATACTCTAATTTTACTAGGAGACAAATGTTTTAAGCATGGTCCTTACCTGGCACACCAAGGACTACAAACTTGTAGAACACATACAATATCATCTTCCGGGTTTCTCTTGAAAATAGAAGAATGCATGAACCCTTTCAACAACAGAGCCAATAGTTTGGAGTTGGGAAAGCCGCTTTAATCAAAATGACTGCCAGCACAACCTTTGTTTTACCTCTAGTAAATGGTTGCTACACACTCATAAACTAGAGAAAATGAAATTTCTTCAAAAAATGGACGGTGTGTTCTCAAGTAAAATCTGCAAAAATGTGCTGATGCATGTCCATACTCGTATCATAAGCCTTCAATTCTTCAACGCAACAAGCTCCTGCCTAAGCACCAAGAACTTTGTAATGGTTAGAACAATAATCAAGACAGGTTACTTTAGTCATCCCCCAAGCGAGAAAATGCCGAGGAGCAATACCATCACAGCACTAAATTAATTTTTAGTCAGTGAGACCGAGTTTCCTCAGTGTCACCGATATCCTTCTGTTCTGGTCAATCTCTTGGCCTTCCCATATTTGAAACCCAGGCTTTCGATTTATCTCATGTTTCCAAAGATAGCGTGCTTCTCCCCACATCAGAATAAGACATCCCGGTGTCAAAAGCACAGGAACTTTTTGTTGTGGATCTTGGGCTTTGCATGTTTCACTCTTGACTCGAGAAAAATGCATCACGCAGGATGACTCTAGAGAAACGATAGCGATTCCATCCTCAAAGCGCATTAGATCAACGTGCGGACAGATTCCCTGCTATACAGCAGTACAACTTCATTACCAGGATATCACTATAATCAGGAAGGCACTTCCCAAATTAAACTATCGATGCAAAATCAACAAAGCTTATCAACCTAAAATACAATGTGATCAAAGCTGCTGACAAAAAAGACATGCTTAAATAAACACTATTTATCGACCTAAAATCCAATGTGGTTGAAGCTGCTACGAAAACGACTCCAGAATTTGCAGTAATATTTGACTCAAAATGAGGAAAAGGGGAAAAGGAAAATCATGAATCGATGTCCAGGATGAAAGAAACTTGAAAAGCAAGTATAAGGAGATTGAAAAAAAATAACATAATTATGCACAATATTATGAGAATGGTATTCCTTATGCCTAAAAACGAAAACCCTTTGGAAAGACTCGAGAGGAACTGATGTTAAGCAGCAAAGCCTAGATGTCAATACCAGCCCGTGTTTATGTACTCCAGCTACACAGTCTATTATCCATTTGCCTGGGAATCGATCAAACTAGTTTGATGTCAAAGACCTCCATCCCCACACTAGACCAAACCATTGTGTTTGATGTCTTTCAGATATATGTCAAGCACATCTTTCAACTTACAAAGACTTCTGTTTGTACAGTCATACAAGAACCATGGCTATAAATGTAATCTAGAAGATTTGACCCTGTGATATGACCCTACTAGACACACTTCACTTGAAGGCTCACATTGAAGACTAAGGCATGGGACTCCAATTCATTCAAGCTAGGAGGATGACCAAAGGAGCATTGAAGACCCATGGAGAGGCATACAAACCCCATAAGAAGGCCTATGAAGTATGGAAAGTAGCTTGGAGAGGAATGAAAGAAGAAGCTACAAGAAAGAAGGCCAACACTTAAAGTGGCTAGAGTCGCAAAGGGACAGAAAAGCAAATGTGGCTAGACGTGCAAAAGAAGGGCCATAGATGCAAATGGTTATAATTGCAAGCTTTGAGGATTGGATGATGGCTATATGTGCAAGAGGAGCCTTTTCGAATTTCAAGCCAACATCCAACTAGCCAAACAAGGCCCTTGCCTCATTAATGGCATTCTTGTAATAACTAGCTTAGCTCTTAAGTCTCTTAGTATAAATATTAGACTTAGTAGGCTTTTGGCCATAGATACCAAAAACAAATTCACTTTTTTTGGAATTTTTGAAGTTGGAGTTGGAGTTGTGTTTGGCCATAGTTTTTGAAATTGTAGTTTTTGGTGAAATATAGTTGTAAAAAAGTGAAAAAAGTGAATTTTTTTTTAAAACAAGTTTTTTGAGTTTTTGGTATTCCGGAATACAACTTCAAGTTGTATTCGGAATATTTATGGCCAAACGCCCAAAAGTGAAAAAAGTGAAAAAAAATTCCGGAAAAAAAGTGAATAATTTTTATGGCCAAACGGCACCTTAGGTTATTTTCATCTTTAGACTTTGTTGATGGATGAAACTCTTATGAGAGATTATTTAGTGATAGTTTTAGTTTAATATAGTTTGTTTGGTTGCATAAATCTAAGTGTGATTCTTAGTTGCAAAGTGAATTGTTTATTTTCCATCGAATTCAATGTTGCTCATTTGTGGATTCATTTGAGTCGTTTGTTGATTCCTGTTTAAACTTTAACTGCAAGCATGCATTTGGTAGACTACACATAGTACTATAAAATCAAAATTCAATTTCCAGGAATTTTACAACAATTACCTAAATTTGTTAAACAAAATTAGGATGCTGATCCTTTTTGTTGGCATCTTATACTGCATCATCTAACTTGATGGTTGTACTAGTTAGACAGTAGCATTCTAGCAGTGTTATTTTACTATGTCAAAACACTTAGCCCTGAAAAAACAGTTCTGTTAAAGGATAAAGTCGCACCTCACCTGGTTGATACATGTTAACTATAAGCTGATCAAATAGGGGTTCCCTCCATAACAGATCTTGTGGAAAAATACAAGCTTCCTTGCCCTTTTCACAGTTTTCCGACTCTGCAACATAATTATCAGAAACAATCACCTCATGGATAGAGCTCGATAGCTCAACCGCCCACCCTGGTAGGTCACCAAACCTCATAGCCTGCAAGATAAGAAAATACATGTGATCAAGTGCATTGATAAGTGACTCTAGGTCGAAAGAGCCAAACAGGGTGACCCCATTAGGAGAAGAAAAAAAATGTAGTTGGTTCAAACACATTTTAAACTTAGTCACTTAATCAAAGGAACATAAATTGTTAACCAAAACCTTCTGTTCTGTCCTTCTTAGAGAGAACTGCAGGACAAACTTTTCATAGATCAAGTAAATGCCAGATGTGCTTTGCAATATGCTCATTCTAAGGCCAATTAACAACAATAGGGTAAAAGGAACGCTAAACTTTTTCCTTTATTAAACTAAAAGAAAATGAGATTACTCTGAAGAACTATTACAAGGAGAACGGAGAGTCTAAAGTTTTTGAATTTCAAAAGAAGGATATTGGTTTGATGCAAGAAATAACCAACGAGTCACCACTTTTACTGATTTGTGCTCCAGAATCTCTCCCTTTTTTTTTTTTTGGGTAAAAGTAAATACTTGAGTGTCCAGCTTTTTGGCTTATATATTTCTTTATCCAAAATCTCTTAGTATTCAAGTCCTTCTTTTGATAAGTCTCCCCAGATTGAATACTTACATACAATTATCAACTGGAGACAAATAAATGTAAAACGCCAAGATTATTCCATTTACTATATTCGGAGAGAAGTGTCATAAGTACCTCCTCTGCCTCAAGTGGCATTCGTAGTTCTCAACTTAAGCTTTAGGGACACTAAATACAAAAGTTCACATTTTGACATAAAAATTACAGCAATCATCTTATTTCAAATGAAACATACAGTGATTTGCTACACAATTCAAGGGCATAAATACGGAAATTAAAGTCAGACAATATATCCTTCAGCCAAATGACACATGAGAAAGTTTTTGAATCACATATGAATCTACAATTCTCAAGTTGATATATACGGAAATAAGAAACAACAAGTTAAAAGGGAATAAGTGTATTATACAAGAAGGGTCTGAAAGTTTGAGGATCCAACAAGACCTGATTGCTTGAAGACTCAGCAAACCATCCTTCTGCAGCCACAATCAAGAAGCAAATATAAAAGCTTTGCCTGATCAAACAAATTTGTCTTACTTCTTTTACTGATAACACAACTGCAGCGCAGTAAATTTACTGGGAAACTATAATAAGGAGCTCCTGGGTGACTGCTTAAATTGTTTTCTCCCAAAAGAATTGAGCTACAATTAAAACATAAAGTTGTTGCAGCTGTTTTAAAACAAAAATTTCAAGCAACATACCATGAAAGGCAGTGGCAGATGTAGCCTATGACCTGTCTATAACAACATTTCACTATAACAACCAAGTTTATTTGGAGCCGATTCTTTATGTTATGTTATATTATATTATATGTTCTCTATAATAACATTTCGCTATAATAGCCAAAAAAAATATCCAGACAAACAATGCCGTTATAGATAGGTTTGACTTTATATGTTTACATAGTTGACAAATACTAATTAACATATACATGCATAGATATAGTTTCTTTAAGATAAGTGTGTGTAAGTGTCTGTATATGTAAGGCCCAAACTATGTCTAGAAGAGTAGGAAATGAATTATTAAAAGTTCTAGATCCTTCTCTGCCTAGGGCGAAGTCATGAACTAGAATCATTATTCAGAATGAGCACTATCTAATCATACGTATACATTTTATACGACATTCTTTCCTATTTAGTTAGTCACGAAAAAAATGACACATTTCTAGGTTTAGTAACAAGTCAACTTTAAATTTACCTATCTTAATAAAATGATTTATAGCCATACAAATTTCTTTGATTATTTTAGACCATCGGTTTCAAAAGTATTTCCTTATTTCTTAAACTTATTGGCTGGTCAAATACCCTCTTATAAAATGGGACAGAGTCACAGAGGCAATAACTAGAGTACATAAATAGGTTCTCAAACTTGGCCTCAACTCCAAAAAAAGTATGCCCTCCAACTTTGAACGTGCACAAGTAGGCACCTCAACTCGTATAAAATTAAACAAGTAAACACAAATGTTGATGTGAAACTGACATGGCACATATATTTTGAAGGTGCCACGTCAGTGCCACATCAGTGTCACGTGAGTATTCGTGTTTACTAGTCCAACTTTATACTGATTGAGGTACTGCTTACGCACAAGACGGCATCTTGATAAGCATGTAAACTGGAAAGCAAGTTCAAGCTGAGGCCAAGTTTGAGGGCCTATATATGTGTTCTGCGTTCTTCATATAAATACACACATAATTTAAACCGAAAATTGAACCACAGGATCCGGCCATCCGCCCTAAATCTACCTTTACAGGAAAAAAAATTACCTTGATGGATTGATGATAACAACATTGATTGTTGATCACTTGATAAAAAGTCTTTGCACAGCCAAAGACCATTAATTTCACTGATTTTTTCCCAACTGTGACTTTCTCCAAACACTGACCCGGATAGGGCTTTTACATTGACCCGATTCTCTGCACAATGAGCATGGAGAAATTGTTGTTGTTCTTCGCCTTCGCTGTCTGATGAATCGCCAAACACTTCCGTTAGAATCGTCTGCAGTTCTTCCATATTGTTCTTAAAATTGAGGCTCTTTCCACTTCAATTTTGCTTTGCACTTTGCATAGTTCTAGTTTCAAGCTTTTCTTTTTCTTTTTTTTTTCTTTTTTCTATTTTTGTGAGGGTTAAAAATCTATCTCCGTTTGGTCATAAATTTTGAAATCAGTTTTTCAAAATATATTTTTAAATATCTGTTTTGTCATAAAATTTTGGAATATTTTGAAAATCAAATCCCAAAATGCGTCAGACCTGTTTTTAGATAAAAATTGGTTTTTTAAAAAAACTTTAAAATTTTCCCCAAACTTTTGTATTTTATTGAAAAGCCCCGATCTAGTTACTAATGATATTATTTTTTCTTGCACCGATGGATCTTTGTAAGAAATTATAATTTGACAAATTATAGTAGTTAGTAATTGTGTTATTAGCGGTATGTTTGTTTGGTACGGTTGAGTATTTTGATAGTTTTAAAATTTATATGTATAAGTCATGTTTCATAGTTTTTTTTTTAAAGTGAAATATGTTTTGAAAAACTATAGCCATACATTTTTAAAATTTGAAAAACTTTAGTCAAATTAAGTTTTTTTTTTTTTTTTTTTTTTTTTGAAATCTATGGCCAAACGTTATCTTAATACTTTGGGAAAACCATCGTCTTGGGTAACAAAATTTGGTTTTTGTAGTACTAACAAGTAATATCGAAGTATATAATTTACTTTCGATTAACTTCTAAACGCTCAACTTATAAATTGTTATAAATCTAACAAAATTTTTAACTTAAAGTACTAAAATACGCCCTCCTGGCTAATTTTTTTATTTTTTTATTTTATGTTTTTACCTCTTTAATTTGAACTAAAATAAGCGGTATTTTACATAATAAGAAAATATTAATTTTACTTTTCAAATGTACTCTTATTTACCCATTCCAAAGAAGTCTTTCTCAATTACAATTTTCTATGAATATATTAGAGATGCAATTTTACTATTTCTGCAAAGACATTTATTGCGCGTATTGCTTTCACACTAAATAAGTACGTTGAATAATATTTTGCTGCTTCCATAATGTAAGTGTAATTACCATACGCCTCAAATCCAGATGCTATTTATATCTATCAACTTAGAAAGATGAAAATTAATTAAGAAACATCTAAGACTAAATAATTTCTTAAAAGAGGTGTGCCAAAAATAAAAACATCTATGACAATATGAATCAGACAAAATAATTCTTTCTCTTAGCATTGAGATTAAAGACGTGTTTTACAATAGGCAATTTGCAGGATTACGCTTCGCTGCCCTCAAATCAGTGGTCTTTAATTTTTGTCCTTCGCTACAAGCCTCTTGGTTCCAGGTTGGAACCCTCGCCCAGTCAGAAACAAAAAATTAAAAATTCGCAAGACAAAAATTGGGATTCGCAGAGCATAAGTTGGTTTTTTTTTTTTTAATTATGTAGGGGATAGGGGAAGAAAATTACAATGTGGGGATTCAAACCTTCACCGACAAGATAAAAGTTCAGGTAGCCAATCAACTGAGCTACTACATCCCTACATAAGTTGGGTTTCAAACTCTGCCTTAAGGCAAAAAAAAATAATTATTTTGCTGAAATTTTGCAAACTCTTGCCTTAAGCCTTAAGTTTGAGCATAAATTAGGCCTTAAGGCAGAGGTTTGCCTTTAGGCCTAATTTTGGATAAAAGTTTGCCTTCAGGCATGAGTTTGGTCCAACTTATACCCTGCGAATCCTAATTTATGACTTGCGATTTTTTTTTTTTCTGAGCCTGAATTTGAACCCAAGACCTTTGGGTGTTAAGCGAAGGGTAAATATTAAAGGCCACCAATTTGAGGGACAAAAATTAAGACCACCCCAAAAGAAGGACAATCCGCGCAAAAATTTCTTTTACAACTATTAAGGGTTTTAATATAGAAAGGGCCCCAAAACTTGAAAGACCAGTTTTGAAAGTATTGGACCCAACAAAGGCACAAAGCCCATATATTGGAATTACATACGTAAGTGCTCATAAGAGTACCACATCGTTATGTAAGTGAGCAAGCGAAAAGCTGGAAGCAGTATAAAATGAGCTCGTGGAATTTCTGGAAAAATCACGCAGCCACGCAGTGAGCACATAGCGAACTATTCTTTCGCCTTTTACTAAAGAATACCGTGTGCGCGCTGCAATTAGTGGCATACGCCAATTTTTGAAGGGATTTTCTTAATTGAAGATCCCACAATTCTAGTTCAAAAAGAATTGCGCTCGCTTATGAAACTCGTAAGTTTTCTTATACACAAGGGAAAAGGTAAACTTACCAATGGGAAGAAAACCTGCGATGTGGTAAAACTGCTACATGAACATGATGTTAGGCGAAGATACTTTTTTCATTATTCCTTGGTACCCTTCAATAAGTGAATGATTCGAAGTTGATTTCAAGGCAAGCAAGGAGTCCTGATTAGAGATGGTCCAAAAAGTTGTATTCAAGGGTAGCATGAAGCCTAAATTAGCTAAGCAGATTTAGATCTTTGAATTATTAACTTTAAGCTTTGGCTAGAAGTTTGATTTTATTAGCTGCTGTGGTATCTTTGTTTACTGGTACTTGGGGCTACATGTCCAAGTTTCCATCTTGTTTTATTCTGTACAACAATTCTCACTTAGCAATAAAACCTTTCTGAAAGTTGATTTTTCTTCCTATTATAACTGAAATTCATTTTGACTTTTTTTGCTCTTATTATGTTCAAGAATTCTCTACCTTTTTGTAGTAAAAGAAAAAACAATTGGCGAAAATTAGTTTTATGTAATATAATTGAAAACAGTTACAAATTTAGACTAGTCTTGTTAGTAACCTAGCGATGACCATATTTTTACCAATCGATAGAACTCAAGAACTCTTTTACTAGCAAATGGAGAACTCAGGTGTTCAACGTGAAAGTTGTGCACCCTTCACCAACTGCGATAGTAGGGGCATGAATAAGTTACCTCCACCTTTAATTAGAGATTTCAAGTTCGAATTTCATGTATGAAAAAGATTTTATTAGGGAGAAATTTCTTATTAAATGAGTCTTACGCACCGTGAATTTGAATCAATTGAAATTTAACTTCAATGGAAGTACCGATTTGACACGGGTGGAAAAATAAAAGTGAAAGTTGTGCACAAGATAAGACAACCTATTCGCAATAAATTTTGCTAGCACAAAATAAATAATTGCAATCATAAAACAAATGTGAGAAAAAATTATTTTATTGATTATTTTGTGAGTACAACTCTGGATGTATTCCTTGATTCGAGGGCCAATGTAGCGTATTTCTCGAATGAAGGATGAACTTTTGTTAATGTGTTGAAACTTTGAAGAACTTTGAGCAGCACTATGGATTGTTCTTGAGGGAAGACGTCTCTCGAACGCTCCTTCTTGTTGAAGACCTTTGGAGAAGACTAATATGGATGTCGTTGCTCTCTTTTGCCTCTAGTCAAGATACTATGCAACTTTCAAGATGTGTTTAAAATGGGATATGTGATCCCCTTATATAAGTGTGAGCTATAGCTTGGAGGTATTTTGGCCTCCAAGTAATTCTAGCGGACCATGGGCTAGAAAGATGTGGGTTGGGCTCGTTTTGTAGAGGCGCAACTTAATGGACTAACCGTATGTAATTTGGATTGGACAATTTGCAGGATTGTCCTTCGCTGGGGGTGCTCTTTAATTTTTATCCCTCAAATTGGTGGTCTTTAATTTTTGCGCTTCGCTAAAAATCCCTTGATTTCGGTTTCGAACCCCGCACAGTCAAATTTTTTTAAAAAAAAATCGCAAGGTAGAATTTGGATTCGCAAGACAGAGTTTTGCCATCAAAACTCTGCCTTAAGGCAGAATTTTGCATAGGCAGAGTTTTGGCCTGAAGGTAAAATTCTACCTCAAAACTCTGTCTTGCAAATCCAAACATCTGCCTTGTGAAAATTCTTTTTTTGTTTTACTGAGCTGAGGTTCGAATCTAGAACCTCGGGGTATTAGGCGAAGGACAAAAATTAAAGACCACCAGTTTGAAGGGCAAAAATTAAAGACCACCCCAAATGAAGGGCAATCCGCGCAAAAAAAAAATTGAATTTCATTCAAATCATGTAATTTTGACTTAAATAATTAATCCGACTTTATTAACCAAAATTTGACTTGGTCAACATGAGCTTAGAACCTAATCCAAATTTTGTATGGGTTAATTCAATCAAAATTTCGATGTCTACACAACCAAATAAAAAAGGCTGATCAATACGTGAACAGCCTCTTAAATTTTTCAGTAATTTTATTTAGACACTCGAACTATGACATATCCAATTGATCGAGCACATGAACACATAGTATAGTATTCTTATTAAACACTTCCGACTCATTCCGAAAAAAGTATTAATCTACACATAATCTTAATCGAACTAAATGGTAGTTTGTGTAGGATATTTTGGAGCATTTTAATAATAAAATAATACATTTGTTTGCTGCCTTTTCATTCCCCACGCCCGGAGGCAGAATGTGGAATGGGGTCTTAAGTTTGGCTTTGACCACATCTGTTAGTGGTAATAATATGTCCATTATTTTGTTTGTAACCTCCTATCATTAATCACCCATATTCATCCATTTGGTCTCGTAACTCACATAACTTCTAAATCATAATTCTCCATTATTTACCTACTTTACTAACTCATTCATATCCTATTCAATTCAAAGATGATATTTCTAGCTATAAATAGTTAGTCATATTTATTTTATGGTGTGTAGAGAAAAATATGAAAGAAATATTGTGTTGTTGTTTGAGAACTATGTTGTAAAGTGAGGTTAGTGTAGCGAAAGAGAAAGTTGAGAGTAAGTCTCAACTAATTCACTACAAAAAAAGAGTAATTTTTTATGTTGAAGGAAGGTATTCTTACGGGCTGTTGTATCCTGAAAGGGACAAGTCAAAGTTATACTGCTAAACCCGTGAAGATTGTACCGCAGTGGGCTTGAATCTCCTTAAAGAGAGCGAGATATTCACGCCTCAGCCTGAAGAATATTTATTACTTTGTTCTTCATTTTGTTTTTTCAACTATAATTTATTGTAATTTGTGGTATGTTCACCAACAGGGGTGGAGCTAGAACATTTGATAAAAGGGTTCAAGAAAAAGGGACTGGATGAAAAAGGGTTGTTACAAAGAATCAAACCCGCAACCATAGGCTCAATAGTAGGCACCTCAACCACTAAGCTAAGTTCTCTATTATGTGAAGGGGATGAAATATTAATATTTATACATGAATTAAAAAATTGACCCCATATATATAGTCCAATTTTCCGACGAAGGGGGTTCGATTGACACCCCTTGCACCCCTGTAGTTCCGCCCCTGTTCACCAACAATTTATATCTCTAAATGAAATTTATTGATAAATTTAGCATTGATGTAGTCAGTCAAAGAAAGAATCTTATCGCTATCCTATCAGCAAGTCACAGTAGGAAACGATCAAAATGAACCCATAACCCTCTAGAAGGAGTGTATTTTGGACCGATGGAAAAGATGGGATCGGAAGGAGATTACAGTAAGTATAAGGAGATGGTGAGCCAGTGGGGCATATATACACCAATCTCGATTACCGTGCCGTGGCATTATAATATTATAGCCATTGTCCAACTTCTTCATCAATCAGTCGAGGTAGTGGGACCGATAGCCATGCACTGATATTATATACTCCGATCCTATACTACTCCCATTCATTGTAATTGTGTGGTTTGGTTGGTTACAGTTACACACAACTTGTAATGCAGGTTTATTTGTACGACAAGTAATAATCAGCAAATTGGGGATCGTACATAATTGACTATTATGTAGAATTTTATATTTCATATCATACGTTAACGTTATACTCTATTCATTCACTTTTATTTGTCAATAATAAATTGTGCATTTTTTTTTTAAAAAAATAATAAATAAAATGCATATTTTATAATAATACCATAACTATTATCATTTCAAAAAAAAAAAAAAGAATTGGAAAACAATACTCATAGTTAATATTAAGTGTAAACATGAAAAAATAATTGTTTTTCTCTTGATATGCTAAAATGAAAGTGTTAGAAATGAAAGTATAAATCAAGACCCAAAAAACAAAATTGCAATCACATTTAAAAAAAAAAAAAAAAGTACTCCATCTATCATCTTTACTCGGTTACTCCCAATAGGCCGCTTCAATATATATATTTTTCATTAGACTATTGTCTCAACAAGTTCGCTCTGTGCGTATCGAATCATCTTTCATTTAACTTTAATACAAATTCTCAATACGATTAGAAAGTGAAGTCTTCAAACTTAGTTGTGCCAAGAGATTGAAAGACCAATTCAAAAGTTGAGTTCCAGTGATTCCCCCATAGTATTGCTGCCTAATTAATTTACTTTTGCTTAATTCCCTGTTAACAATATAAAAATATATAAAACAAAACCTCAACCCAAAGAATCCATGGGCATTGTACCATCAAAATCATTAGAAATAAATGAGACGAACTCGGGTACAGTTGACAACATATATAAACTTTAGGCTACAAACAGAATTCAGTTGCCTAGCCATTTAAACTCGAGAAGTGATACTACAAATAGAATAGAACTTTGGTTTAAAAAATTATAGCCAATGGAATCAATTATAAATCTAAAGAAGCTAAACTGAATCTTACTAAAAGTTAGTACCCCGAATCCGATCCTGTTAATTTTAAATATTTTCAATTGGTAAATAAAATATTGAAAATGAACAGGGAATATGCGTGACACTGTCAAGATGCTGGAACAGCTATCTAATCACGTGAGAATAACGTACTTACTGAAAAAGTGACATGCACCCAAAGGTGTAACTTAATAATAATCAAGTTTTACGTTTAAAAAAAAAAAAATGAAGCCGAAAATATTTAAGGATTTTTTTTCTATCTATTCAAATCTTATGGGTCGTTTGGTAGCTAGTTAGGAGACAAGTTATTCATGTATTAAATTTTGCATAAGTAATGTCATGTTTGGTAGCTTATTAGAAGGTAAATTATTAATATATAATATTACAATGTTTGGTTTGCAGTTTAGAAATCCACATAACTACTACATGCAGAGTTATGAGGAAATCTATGTATTGTTTTATGAATGATAGAAGATAGAATAATTAATACATAAATAACTAAATCCTGCATAAAATAGTACACAAATTCTCTCATAACTAACCACTGCATTACCAATACATGCATAACTCTAATCGGCTGCCAAACGACCCCTTAGTAAATAAAGTTAGCCCTAAAATTAGTCAAAATACGCACAAACACCACAATAAAAAAAATAAAAAATAATAAAAGAAAAGGTAAAACATCCTCAACCCTACTACCCTAGGATGTTTCCATAAGGTAAATTTTCATCGAGTTCTCCGCACACGATTATTACGTGCCGGCTCCGCTATAAAAAGGGTCTTGCTAACTACCTCCCTTTTCGAAGCTTCCCTTGTACCAATTCCATAAAAAGGGGTTACTTCTCTTTATCACTCTCATTCTCATTTTCTGCACCATGGCCGAGGCAGATGTTAGGCCACCTACTGATTCAGTAAGTACACTGCCTCCAACATACTTCTAGTTCTAATTTTTCTGTTTTCTCTAATTGGTACTAGTATTAATGCCTTCTTAATTCTTATGATCATGATATTAGAATCAAACTCATCTCTATTAACTGGTTTTTCTCCCAAATACGTTGAGGTGTAGCATTTGACTGGACAAGGGTGTTAAACACTGTTTTAGTGTGCGCTGAAGCGCTCATGTTATATTGTCCACGCTTCATATCATTGGCGGATCTAGGCATTACACTGTGTCCTAGGGTCAAATTTGTGTTTTATATATATATATATTAAATGTTGAAACCCCTTGACACAAGCCGAAAGCCCAGCTTAGCAACAAAGGCAGGGGCGGATCTAGGAGGGGTGAGGGTGTTCACCTCGGCAAAAAGTTATACTGTATATATAAGTTTATTTTTTTTTTATGTACATATATAGAGGTTGGCTCATGGATTCAAAATTTACCTTGAGCTTTCAAGTTCAAATCTGGGTTCAAATTCTCTTAGAGGACACAGTTTCTCATTTTTTTTAACTTTCAGTACTTATAATCTTTCTTTTAAATCCCGTTGCAAAAATCCCGCCTCCGTCACTACTCCATATATTTAGATGTAAGGTGTTCAATTACCCCATATTGGTTAAAGGAATAAGGTTATTGTCTTTATTTTGAGGTGTTAAATTACCAGGGAAGGAGGCAATCTTTATCTCATGGTTAGCTTGAGTTAAGGCCAGATTCCATTTTCGCAAACACATGTCCTACATGAATCCTTATGAACAAAGGCGATGCTCTAACAACAGAGCTATGTAGAGTAGTATACTTTGTCGATTTTAATTACCTTTTTCCCGGTAAGTTTGTTTCTTAAAAGGAGATATGTTTTATCATGTCAATCTCAACCTATAAGTGAGATTCAGAAGTTTACTTTTTTAACTTTATAGATACCTAATTGTTTATAATTGAAGGTAGCAGAAGATGAGAAGAAACTCAAGTATCTAGATTTCGTTCAAGTTGCAGCGATCTATGTGATTGTTTGCTTCTCAACTTTGTACGAATACGGCAAAGGGAATTCCGGCCCGTTGAAACCTGGTGTCCAGGCCGTAGAAGCCACTGTTAAAACCGTCATCGGACCGGTTTATGAGAAGTTCCACGACGTCCCTTTCGATCTCCTCAAGTTCATCGACCTAAAGGTTCACATTCTTTTCCCAGCACCAATTGATAAATGAGTCCACACCATAAGAAATGTATGTATTAGCTTATTGGCATTTAGAAATTGTTTTCTCCAATGTCTTGAAATCTTAGATCTATCTCTATTGGATGAATATATGCAGAGGCGAATGCACCTTACAAATTGATGTTGAGACTGAGCATTAATCTAAGCGATAATGGTCAAAAACAAAACTAAACTATCATTTATTTGTGAGTTTCACACCCCAATTATCAATTGTTCCCTTTTCCTATCTGAACTATTACCATCTATGTAAACAAAACATACCTAGTTGAGTTTTCAAGTAGGAAAAGGAAACTACTGAAAGTTGGCTTAATCAGCTTTGAGGTGTGTTTTAATACATAGATGGTGATAGTTCAGCTAGGAAAAGAGAACAGATAATTGGGGTGTAAAACTCGCGAAACGTGATAGTTTAGGTGTGTTTTTTACCATTAACTCTAATATAAACGGGAAATTTCACTAGAATGTACTAATAAATATTAAATTCTGAATGCATAAGCAATGAACTCAGTGGCAAGGATTTGAAAGGTTTGAACATGCAGGTTATAGAGTTGATGACAGAAGTTGATCGCCATGTGCCTTCTCTACTAAAGCAAGCATCAAGCCAAGCTCTGGTAATAGCTCACAAGGCACCAGAAATAGCTCGAGATCTCGCCAGCGAGGTACAGTGCGATGGCTTAGTGGACACAGCTAGTAACGTAGCTAAAGCACTCTACACAAAGTACGAACCCACAGCCAAGGAACTATACACAAAATACGAGCCAGTTGTCGAGAAGAACGCGGTTTCAGCATGGCGATCTCTAAACAGGCTTCCTTTGTTCCCTCAAGTGGCTCAGATTTTGGTGCCCACAGCTGCTTATTGGAGCGAAAAATACAATCAAGCTGTGACCTACGCGTCCGAAAATGGCTATGTGGCGGCGTATTATTTTCCGATTATTCCTATCGAGAGGATCGCGAAGGTGTTTGAAGGCACCCCCGCCACTGAGAACGGGCATTCTGTTTCCGCGATTGACAGTACTGTTGCCTCGGCGCAATGACCATGTTGCATTGAGGAAATTTCAGAAGCCACTATAGTTTGGTAGCTAATTATCAACCGTAGCTATAGTTTCAGTAATTACCTTTCGTAGCAAAACTTCAATTGTCATTGGGGATGGGCCCATTGGGCTTAATGGGCCGCAGGGGTTAATAACTTGGATTTTGTTGTCGGTTGAAATTGTTCATCTTTATATCACAAGTCATTTGTCTTAAAGTCCTTAATATTGTACTGTATTTCCTCTGTTTATTAAGCTAGGAGACATGGGCAAGCTCCATAATTTACGTTTTGGGGTTTTACAAAGTATATTATTTATTAATATTCTAAGTCACCTAATTTTAGATTCCGGAACCCATAGTATATCAAGTTTTTAATCAATATTTAGAACGAAATATATAAGAATAAAGAGGTTTTAGGGTGTATATAGCAAACATTCCAAGGCATTAAAGTGTCACGGGTTGAACATCTATCGAGACATTACTCTCATGAGATTTAACACTGAATTTTGCCGACTTATAGACTGCATAGTAAATGATCAAAGGGAACAGTTCAGTAAATAGACACTCTTGGTACGACCATAAAATGTTTTTCCTCTGTTACCTTTAAATGCTAAGGAAATGAGATCTTTTACCTTCTTACAATTTGAATAGAAGAAAATGTCTTTTTCAAATCTCTTATGTGTTTTTTTCAAATCTCTTATGTATAAAAAATGAGATCCATAAAACTAAAATAAGTTGGTAAAGAGCCAAAAAACCAATTCTCCCTGCTGAATGTTGAGGAAATGTTTGGTTTGGCATAAGTTTGATAAAATAAAGTAACACAGAGAGTTAGTTGCTATCTTTATAAGTAGCGAAGAATAAACATAAATTTTCATGTAGTAGGAGCAAGTGTATGAAGAAGCAGCAAGAACATAAAAATGACTATCATGGTGGTTAGTTGTTTCTCCCATTTTGCGTAAAATATACAAATAGCTAATGCTATTTACTACTAGAAAATGATTAATTGCTTGTGTGAATATCTAGACTAGAAAGTTGTCAATTTTTCTCTTATAGTAGAGCAAGGTAAAAGAAAAGTTTGTTTTGTGAGTTTTAAGTTTTATGCTTTAATGATATAAAACTTTTTACACCATCCAGCCACTTATAAGATTAACCGCAAATACATATCACGATAAGCACTACTTAATTACTTGGTAAAAGTGATAAAAACCTATTATAACGTGTTAAAATACACTGATAATGTAAAACATATTACTTAAGTCCTATTTTTTGCACGCTTTTATTTGAAAGGAAAAGGGAAATCTAAACATTTTTGGAATAGTTTGTACAGAGTTCTAAATGCTTTCCAAAGTTCATGCTTTATAAAAGCAGAAAAAGGTCGACCGGTTAACCTTTTCTCCCACCTCCTTGTCCTTTATGCAACACACCCTAAACACCTTTTGAGAAATGAATAAATAAATTGGCATTATGTCCAAACACAAAACTGAAAGTCAGCCACTGCCAAAAATGTCATAGAGCAAGGAGTCAAATAAATCTCATAGACATCTTTAGCTCTTATGCAGAATAGTCATGTAAGAGTAGGGCAGATCAACTCATTAGCTGCTTGCTTAGTGATATTCTTCTTGTTTGGAATTTTTTGCACCCAAAAAAGAAAATCAACTTAGCTTTTCAAATCTTTTCTTTTAGAAATAAACAGGCCAAACAAACAGTCGTTCCAAAAACCCAAAAAATTGAATTTGCAGACTCGGTTACGGAAATTTTTCAAACATATGCTTCTATGACACAATCCATTTAACATGTACTCTCCCAAGAATAAGTCATAAATCTGCAAGACTTTAGTATGTGACAAGGATGGCAGACCTAACCAAGTTCTCCTGAAACATCGGACCTTGTAATGTGACCACTCAAAAAGTGTCAATTGGTTCAATTAATATCATCTTATGAACAATAAATATCAAAAGAATCAAGGAAGCTCTTTGTCATTTCTCTGTGGACCCTCTTTGTAAGATGTGTTTGAATAAAAGTACATTAAATGATACTAACATTTTAAAAGCTTTGGTTGGACCTTCCATACACTCAACCAAGAAAAAAATTCAAACAGTTGTTCAATATATTGCACTAAGCATTTAAGCAACAACAACCTCTTGATTTCATCCGGCAAAAAGTACATTCAATCACGCAAAAGTGACTTTTAACTCACAACAATAGGAATCCTAGATAGAAGGGAAAATAACATAAAGCATTATTCAATAAAATGACAAGATAACATGCCATCATAAAGTCTAATGAACCAAAAATGCAATGCTGATATGAAAATGAAATTTAGTAAATTGAGTACTTCTCGCCAGCATCAGGCCAAAGCTTCCTGTAGATAGCAATTGCAGTTGGAATAATAGCAGTAAGTGCAAGAGACAGCTGGTCTGAACTGCTTGTTCTCACAGTTACTTGCCCACTCATCTTGTTATTGATACCTGCTCGAACAGCTACCTTCGAATTACGTCCCACTGCGAATTGCGCCATACTGTTGAACCCTAGAGCCAAATCACCTCTCCACTTTATAACAGACAAAGACAACGTAGATTGCACCTGACCAATGGGAAAATCTGCCTCCCTCCTCTGCACTTCAAAGTTCGCACCATAAGCCGTGTCACTCTGAGATCGAACAGTGCCAGCGCTGCCAACTAGAACGTATTGCTTGCCTAAGATGATTTGATCTTCAACTTTAAGTCCAGTAACCACATTTTCACCCAGAAAGGTAACAGAAATTCCGGCAGCAGTCTTGTTCTTCTTCAAGTTTTTGAATTTGGTTTCTCCTCGGACAATATAGGCAAGTTGTTTTCCGATACTTTGAATATCAAATCCAGCCATGGTTGATCCATTATCTCCGTGCTTAGCAGAAACAGAAGAGTCCAAATTGATACTGAAATCCTTCTTATCTTTGGTGACTTGCACAGTAACTGCAGCAGGGAAACGAGTTGCAATGGCTAAACTCTGTTCCACATTAACACCATCATAGCCACAATCATGATCCCAACCATGCGTGTCCAGAACAGGCCTTGCAAGGAACTGCGATGTGGGCTCCAAAAAGCGGTACCTGTAAGCAGGATTATCGCTGTCAAAAGAAGGTGGGAGGACCATGTCCGGTAGGGGAACTGCTACAGGAGCTGCTGCGCCTCCATCAGCTTCTTCCTCTGCATAACCATACTCGATTGCCGCCTCTTTTCCCTTATTACTTTTCATTTCTTTCATTCTTCTTAACTCTTCTCTAACCTGTTTCTTCTGGAGGAGCTTGACCCTATAATCATACTCCTCAAAATATGCCTTCCTCTGTTCTTTGCTGAGCTTAGCGAGCTGAGCCTTCCGAAGAGGCTTAAAGGGAGGAAGCTGGTCATACTCATCTTCTTCTTCTTGGTCAGAGTCAGACAAATCATCCAAATCGATGTCTGAATCACCATTATCACCACCTTGGTCAGCAGAAAGCTTTGGATGCGCGCGTGACTGCAACATTGAGGAAAGCATGTAGGGAAGAGGGGGTGAGCGTGTGCGGAAACCAAAGAGCTTACGGTGATCAAATGGATCTTCAGGCTTTGAAAGTGCACTTGCTTCAGATAATATCTTCATTGAGTAGCTTAATAGCAGTAATTGAGGCCTCCAGCTCTGGCCATTAGGTAGTATCTTCTGTCCTTCCCTATTCTTCCTACAAGATGGATGATTTTCTACCAGAGAGACAGGATTCATCAAACTTGGACTCATCATTCGTAAATCGCCTACTGCTTGCCCGATAGACTGCTGAACAACATGAGATCTTTGAGTCACAAACACATCAAAACTTAAAGGGGATCCAGAAGGTCCATCTGGAGGTGCAGAAGCTCCATGTGTGAGGGTGACTATCGCACTTCGCCATATTGAAGGGCCAAGACAACTTGTGATAGTCTTCAGCATAGGAAGATCATTGAGATCTCTAGTTTGGGCATCTAGCCGATCAACATAGAGGAAAATATCAGGGGGATTCTTCTTAGTAAACTTCTTTACTGAAGACAAGACATTGCGATTGAAACCCTGTTCCATCACAGAGGATTTGAGACCAGGTGTATCAAATACCCGAATCTTAACACCATCTACAACACCACTAATCTCTTTCACACTGGTGGTAGAAGGTCCAAAGGCATCAATTGATGTTTTTTCCTCTCCAAAGATTGAGTTTATGGTAGCGCTCTTACCCACCCCAGATTTTCCAATAACCAGGATATTCACAGAGAAGTCCAGATCACCTTTCCCCTCTGCTTCAAGCTGGAGAGCCGTCATCTTGGCAGCCTCCATGTTAAAAAGTGGACTGTTTTGCCTTCGTGCAATAAGTGCCATCCGGTACAAAACTTGTGCAGCTATGGATTCATCAGAAGAAAGCCCCAACCTGTGAATAAGCCTCAAAAACTTGACCCTAATCTGCTGTAGTTTCTCCAGTTTCTTCTTCTCTTCTTCACTCAAGTTGTTCTCAGATTCTCCACTGTTCTGAAGACTGGATGGATTAAAAAGATTGGGTTGGTTTGGTCGGGGAGCTGGCCTCAGTGACCGGAGTGATGAACCAAGACCAGCAGGACGTTCAACCGAGAAGAGTCTTGATCCATCTTGAGACGAGATTGTGATGCTGCCACCATCAGAATCACCACCTGTTGCTGCTTTTAAAAGGGCAGCTAAGGCAGCTGAATCGAACAACTCCTTCCCATCTCCTTCTTCATCGGTATCAACCTCCTCCTCTGAGTCAGTGACAATCTGACCATCCATTTCCTGCGAAGCCTCAGCACCAGCAAAGGAGCCACCACCAGATTCCCTTTCCAGTTCCTCAATAAACTTTCTGGCAGCTTCGGAGCTTCCAAAAACCATACCATCCGTCTCTTCATCTGAAATAGCGCCTCCTTCATGGTAAGCTTCTTCATCTATTTGATCTTTAGCTTTTCCATCTTGCTCTGAGCCAGTGATTGCCCTTGATATGGCAGATGATTGAACAGAGACTTCAGCTTCCACTACATCTCCCTCAATGCTTTCTCCAGAATGGTCACCATTGGCATAAACAGTTTTGGACACTGCCTGCTGAGGTTCCACTTCAACATCCTTCACATCCAGCTTTTTACTACCAACATCAGGAACTGCTTCTTTGATTTCCTCGGGAGCAGCTACCACATCACCAGTCTTAACGTCTCCAGAATCTAGTTTTCCATCACTTCCAGCATCAACAATGTTATCTGTCACAGGCTTTGATTCTGCAGCTGCAACATTATCATCCACCGCAGGCTTAGAGTTTTGTACATCTGCTTCTTCATCAACAGTCATATTAGCCACTTCTTCAATAAGTTGTGTGGTCTCACCAACACCCTTTACTGAAGTTGCATTCTCATCAGTAGTACTTTGAACAGGTTCTTCCACTTTCTTGCTTTCTTCTACATCTCCAACAACAGCAACCCCAGGCCCTGCGACGTCGCCTTCAATAGCATCCACAACTGCATCTCCTTCTGAAGTAAATTTCTCACCATCTGCATCATCAACCAACAAAGACTCTGACGGTTCAACTACCGTCTTATTGGGTTTTTCGGCATCATCACTAGGTATAGCACTCTCTTCAACAACTGAGGTAGGTTCCCCGCCCTCCTTCACATCAGATGAAGCAATAGCACTCTCTTCAATGACCGGGGTAGGTTCCTCAGCCTCCTTCACATCAGATGAAGCAGTAGCACTCTCTTCAATGACCGGGGTAGGTTCCTCGGCCTCCTTCACATCAGATGAAGCAACAGCACTTTCTTCAGTGACCGAAGTAGGTTCCTTGGCCTCCTTCAAATCCGATGAAGCAATAGCACTCTCTTCAGTGACCGAGGTAGGCTCCTCAGCCTCCTTCAGATTAGAGGAAGCAATAGGACTCTCCTCAACGACCGGGGTAGGTTCCTCAGCCTCCTTCAAATTAGAGGAAGCAATAGAACTCTCCTCAACGACCGAGGTAGGTTCCTTAGCCTCCTTCAAATTAGAGGAAGCAATAGAACTCTCCTCAACGACCGAAGTAGGTTCCTCAGCCTCCTTCAAATTAGATGAAGCGACTGTTTCCTCCACTGTTGAAGCTTCATTCTTTACATTCTCCACAACAGTTTCCTTCACCTCCTCCTTAGCAGACCTATCCTCACCCGCTTCCAATCCCGTCTTTTCATCCTCCACAGTTCCCTTCACCTCATCTTGAGTGGACCCCACCTCACCCTCTTTCAACTCTGCACCTACTGCAACCTCACCACCACTATCTTTCACCTGGTCAATCGAAGAATTCGACTTGTCAACCGAGTCGAATTCTTCAGTATTTCCCTCGATTCCCGTGCCCGGAGTTTCAGTGGCATCGGTAGAATCAGGTAAACTATTCCCAACCCCACCAGAATCCTCATTCAACACAACCCCATCACTCTTTTTTTCCCCCAAAACCTCAACTTTATCAAAAACCTCATTCATAGAAACCTCAGAAACAGGCTTATCTAACTGTTGTTCACCAATTCTTGATTTTTCTAGGGTTCCCTCATCTGGGTCAGCAAGAACTGGCTTTTCTTGCTGACCACTCACAATTGTTCTATCACTATTATTGTTACTATTAGTTTGGGAATCCGTGTTTTCATCCAGATTAATATTGGAGACATTTTGAATATCAGGAGAAGAAGAAGAATTGTTGATAGGAGGAGGAGAAGAAGAACCTGGAGAAGAGACAACAGGAGGCGCTTTTTCAGAATCCATGGGCGTTAAAAACAACAACAACAACAACAACTCCGCTTCTCTAACAGTAAAAGAATTGAAGTATAAGATAAGAAGTTCTCTGTGGAGAGAACAAAGAGAGGGATTTGGTATTGAGAGAGGAAAATAGATAGAGTAGATGATAAGGTTTATACTACTGCTAGCTGCACTTCTATTGGCACACTATGGGCTTGGGGTTTTTGGTGAGTTTTTCATTCTTCAAGAGAAAAAAAATTGCTACTAACTTTTAATTTTGATTGTGAATTTGAGTATAAATTTTGTTAAAATAACAATTATATATCTGAAAATTTCATAAAAAATTAATGAGTCATTATTGTTAATGATTTAAAATATTTGAAAAAAATTATAGTAAATAAAATAAACTGCTTGATAGCCCTATAAATTTATCAATAAATTTCATATAGACACTCCGTATTGATAAAGTCTTCTTATTAGATATTTTTTAGTCAAATTTTGAAAAGAACTTTTACGCACGTTCTCATGCGTCTATTAGGTAGTTATGTTAATCGTATAAGATATGTATCTCCTTTAATTATATGTATCAGCCTCAATTGTAGCAGACTTGAAGTTTTACTCCTTATTGAGGCTAATTCCTATAATTAAAGGAGGTGGCATATTTTAAGTGGTTAATACATAATGTGTACTTGAGAACACGCGCAAAAGTGTTCTCCAAAGTTTGAACCAAAAGTGTCTAATAGGAACATTAACGAGTCGTAGTTCGAGTGTCTAAATGAAATTTACTAACAAATTTAAGGAATCGACGATGTATTAAGCCTAATTTTATTTACTTACTAGATGTGTAGTTACATAATTAAGGAATCAATATATGATTTCCAATTGATTTAATATTTTTACAATGTTACTGAGAGTTGCAGTGATGAATAGGATTTCTCCACCCTTAATTAGAAGTCATGAATTCGAACTCCGAAGTAAAAAAATCTATAAGACTTTTACGGAACAAGCCTATTTGGATGCTCCTATTAAACCAATCGCCAAATTCTTTTAAATATTAATTAATAGTAACTGACGATGTAAGAGCACGTTCTACTTCTAATAGGCCATGAAATGAATCAGATTGATAAAAGTACCACGTGAAATCTTCGATTTTTCCCCTCCATTTTCTCTTGTTCTTCTTATACAATAGTGTATTTTGAATCTATTGAAGTAGATGAAAAAAATAATTAATTGAAGTATAATGCTTGAACCAACATCTAACAAAATTATAAAAGAAACAATTCCGATCCGATAACTTATATATATGAGATTTATTGAATAAATTAAAGCATCATCCCAAAAGCATCAATATTGCAAGCTTGAGGAAGTGAGTACTGGATTATGAATATGAAACTTGAGTTTTAAATAAAAAGGGTGTTGTTAAAGATGTTTGGAACATTGGTAGTTCAAACTTCAGAAAACTATTCTCAAGCTCGACCATAAATTTATGTCTGAAACTTCAAACATACATGTTGAAGTTTGGCTTTGACAAGTCAAATTTAGGCGTATGTCAGAAGTTTGCTTGCACATCAACAAGTTTCATATAAAAATTGTAATTCTCACATGAATTTTTGTCACTTGCTAAATTTATAAAAATTTATTAACTTAGGTTATGGCTTAAATGAGAGTCCCAAAATCAACAATTTAAGACGTTCACTTGAATTTTTATTTATTTTTTTAGTTGGAAGCTCTCCCCCTTTGCTGGGTTTTATGTTGTACGAAGTCTAATTAAACAGGGTCCCTAAATTATATCAAACACCAAATAGAAAAGATTTTCCCAATCGTACTTTGACTTCCACGTTTCCCCTTTTTGAGATGGAGAAACTAATAATTCATCCAATATGCAATTATTGAACAAAATAGTCGCTTCGTACGTGGACAAATAAATGGAAAATTCGGAAAGGATTATATAGGGAAGATATAAATAAAAATCAAGTTTTCTGAACTTCTCTAACTGATACTCTCTATTATGGAAAACATGCTCAGCTTATTAAGAAGGAATGGCACTTACATACTTCTTGTATCTTATTAAACTTGTGATTTTCATTTATTATTTGTTTACTGAGTTGTTTTAGGAATCCACTATAATTTGACAACATTTAATAATTTCTGTAAATTCATATGATGTAATGGACAAGATTTCTTCATCCTGTCAATTAGAAGTTTCGGGTTCGAACAATACATAGAGTGAAGGATGTTTGAAAAATTATACCGAGCATATAGAAAATTATATATCTTTTGTGGCAAGTCAAAAAATAAATTTATCTTAATGGAAACACTTTCCCTTTAATGATCTGGATTAGTCAATCGTAAGTCCGAAACCGAATATCGAATGGAAAAAAATGCCAATATATAAGATAGAGTGAACAGTTTGTGATTCACTGTTCAATGCGTTCGGATAGAGAACTAAGGAATGTGAAAGCAACTTTGTTGAGAACGTTTTGAATTTTGATGCATTGGAAGTCTCGTGAAAAACCAAATGTACATTGCCATTCAAGGATAAACAAAGCTACAACATCAGAAATCCAGCATTAATAAATGAAATGAAGAAATAGTAACGTTCATGCATGTACTCAAAACGTAGGGCCCCTTGAGCAACAAAGAAAGCAATGAAATTATCTTGCTTCAGTGAAATTATCTGCCTTAATTCTACTTTTGTAGCTTCTGACGTGACCCCATAATTTTGTTATGTGTAACAAGTGTTTGGGTGTGCGAACAAAGTATCACATTGGTAGATGAAAATAAAAAGGAGTTACTTATAAAAAGTTGAATACTCTTAATGATGTAGCGCCTTTTAAAAATCACGGCTTGACCCAAAGCGGACAATATCACATCATATTAAGAGTATCTTTGGACCGTTAAGCTCAACAACAAGCTCTTTCCAAATAAACTATGGTGGGGGGGGGGGGTCATAAATCACCCTCTACTTTGGGAAAAGGGCTAAAAATATCCCTCCCATCATTAAAGTTTTCAAATATACCTCTATCTTAATGGAAATTCCCAAATCCATCAAAATAATCAGATTTCATTTTTAAACCCGCTCCATTTAAACCCGACCCAACTAAATAAAAATTCCATATTGGTTACTTTGGGAATTTCCATTAAGACAGGGGTATATTTGAAAACTTTAATGATGAGAGGGGTATTTTTTATCCAAATTTGTAATGAAGGATATTTTTAACCGTTTTCCTAAAGTAGATGGGTATTTTTGACCCTTTTCCCTAAATTATAGTTCATTTACCCAGTTAAATTTACATAGTTTGCCATAGAGCTGTGGATTTTTTTTCGAACTTATAGCTTTGGTTGGATTGTAATAAAAATGCAGCACGTCATGTACGAATTAAGTTCACGTTACTGAGTTTAAATTTGGGCAACTAAAATCTGATAAAGGTGGTGGGACTAACCTATTATATGCATCTGAATTTTGGACCGTTTTCAGTGGCACACGGCGCACGGGCGGATTTAAAGAGGTTAGCGCCTCAAAGAAAAATACGAAGTCAGATATATATAGTAAATTTTACTGTTTATGTACATATATTAACTTTTGAACACCCTGAATAAATTATATTTAGCTTCTTCTTTTTTTCCGAACCCCCTGAATGAAAATCCTGAATCCGCCACTGCACACGAGGATGTTTTATTTATAAAAATTAGTACTCCTAATTTGACTATTAAAAATAATTATTACCCAATCTATCTAATTTTCATGACAAAAAGTTAGTTATATAATATAGTGTGTTTATCAGAATGATTTCTTTTTTTTCATATATATATATAATATATATATATATATATATATATATATATATATATAATTGGTCAATCCCCCAGTTTAAGAATTTTCTCTTTAGGCAAACTATAAGTTGAACCGGCTGATGATCGAATTATGGTAGAACAATAGAATTTATATTTGTATAGTACTAATAGCCTTTTTGGCTAAACTTTCAAAATCTGTTTTTTTTTTTAAAAAAAAAAAAAAAAACATATCAAAAGTAGAAAATTATTTTGGAGATTAATAAATTGTGTTTGGTTAATCAATACAGTATTTAAAACTTTTTTGACAATATTAGAGCATCAATTTATGTTTGATGGAGGTTAACCAAAAATACTTCGGGAGACAAATAAATTTTTTCAGCTTTTTAAACACATTTTATGTTACACTTTCAAAAACACTTATTTTTATTTCTTAAAAACTTGATCAAACACGTTAACTCTCTACAATAAGCATCTTTAAATTTCTACGTAATTAACCAAACAGACTATAACAAGATAGGGTGGCAACAAGGGTTTGGAAAGGACTTAAGAAATGTCAAAATCTTACTGAAGGTTTTGGATTGGCATATTTGTTTGGTTGTAACTGCAGGCTTTGGATGGAAATGATAATGATAATATCTTGTGGGATTGGGTTTCTCACAAAACCCTTTTTTCTTTTGTTTTTTTGT
The DNA here is from genome assembly GCF_029784015.1 of Lycium ferocissimum. NCBI lineage: Eukaryota > Viridiplantae > Streptophyta > Magnoliopsida > Solanales > Solanaceae > Lycium > Lycium ferocissimum. The sequence continues at coordinate 11,978,435 of NC_081342.1, read as the reverse complement.
TTGAATGTGTTACCTTTGCCTTTTAAAATTTTGTCATAACGTGAGTTTTACTGATTCTTTGTGGACCTCTGTTTCCTCATCTCCAATGTATGGCCTTCTCTTTTCCAGCTTCCATGAAATTCCAAATCCCAAAATTATCTTCCTCCAATGAAAAGAAAAAGAAAAAAAAAGTAAAATTTTCACAAAAAAGCCTATGAACATTCTACCTAGTTTTTAACAATTTATAACTATGTCTTTTTTATTATTTACGATTTGAAGTTTTTTCTTTTCTTTTTATTTTAGAGAACTGATTTAAAATAAGTGTACTAAATACACACGGTGTTGAGCAAATAATGCCTCTATTTAAGGGAGAAAAAAATCTTTTCTGAAGTTCTGTTTTTAATGTTCCATAAATCACGCAAATCTTATTCTCTTCCTCCATATCTAATCACATATCTCATTCAACATCTAATCATTCACATAAAATTTGAATTCAAAAAACTCTCTTCATATTTTTTCCCAAAATATAACTAAAAAAAATCTCTTTTTAATGTTCCATAAATCATGCAAAGCTTGATTTGTTCATCAACTGAATTACACGTTTTACCATGTAATTGCAACTTTTATATTTTTCTGAACTTTTTAGTTGTTTTTCATAAATATTTTGGCTATATTTTTAATTGTATTTCGATTATTATATTCAATATTACTTATTATGGTTTCTGTTGACTATATTTAAGATATATTTTTCATATATTTTGACTTAATTATATTTTGATTAATATGTTCAATATTACTTATTATGGTTTCTGTTGACTATATTTCATATACATTTTTCATATATTTTGACTATATTTAGAAAAATTTCAGAAAAATAAAAAAAATAAAAAAGTTGTAGTGAAAACGTTGTTACCTCAATTATGAACTCAAATTGAATTTGATATTTCAACAAATGAATTCAAATATATATTTCCACGTTTAAAACGCAAAAATAAAAGAATCTTTACATATTTTAGGAAATAGAGTTGAATTTTGGGGGTAAAATGTTGAAATTAATGAGAAGTTAATATAGAGTAAAAAAAAAAGTGAAAGAAATGCATTTTTACAGTGAGAGATGGGGAGTTAGAAACGTGTATATTTAGGAAAAGGTGGGGAGAGAAAGTGTGAAGCTAAAAAATAGGGGTGTGAAGTGGTAAGTTAATTGGTAGAAATTTGGGTATTCTATAAGTGGTAAAAATATAATATTAAATGCTACTAAACTTAATTATTAAAAAGTATAGTTATGTTCCATAAATAAGTAACATAGTAAGCTATGCCAAGTAAAAATTACAAAAAAAAAACTCCAATTTTTTCCCCTTTTTGGGCTTTTTAGAGAACTGAGGTCTAAGTCCAGTTTTTGGGCTTTACACCATGTCTTTCGGTTTGGGCCGTCCAGCGTGAGGTTTGCTTCAGATCATCTGAAGTTTTTCTTTTCTTTTACAAATTTGCGAGGTACCACGTTTTGACATTGCCATCTAACTTGTATTCACTTTTTAAAATTTTGTGTATATACCCACTTTAGACATGCGGTGTGTGTAAAGTTTTTTCATTTATCTAATTTCGAACACAATGTCAAAATATATGAGTGAAGTTAATTACGCCTATGTTCAAGCAAAAATGATTAGACTTTAGTCATTTTTGCTTGAACTCCAACCATATATGACTGAAGTTCATGCATTTTTACCTGATTTCAGCTATATGTGCATGAACTTCGGACATAACTTTGTCTCAGATGATCTCTTAGTTAATAGGCAAAGTGCAAAAACTAAACTAGACACAGCGGTAGCAATATGCAATTAGAACTGTTTTTAAGGTCCTTTGTTGATTCATTTTTTTGTGCGGAGTGCCTTCAAATGCACTTGTCTTTAATTTTTGCCCGTCGCCTAAAACTCTTAGGTTTCGAGTTCGAACTCTCGCTTAGTCAAAAATTTTAAAAAACTGGAGAACTTTAATTTTGCTCTTCAAATATCGAATTTTCAGGTAATTTTGCCTTCAAAACTGCCTTAAGGTAGAAGTTATCAAAAACTGCACTTGAGTGCAAAACTGCTTGCCGAAACTCTACCTTCAAAATAAACAGTTTTTGCTAAGGCATAGTTTACAAAACTTTAATTTTTGCCCCCTCAAATAATTTGCTTAAAACTATCCTTCGGCTAAAAGGCAGGTTTCGAGTTCGCAACCTGCCTGCTCGATTTTTATTTTTTTTTCGCCGGGGGTTTGAATGGAACCACTTGAGTTTTAAGCGAAGAGCAAAAGTTAAATACTTTCATTTTGATGGGAAAAAATTAAAGACCACCCCAAAATAAGGGCATTACTGCAAATTGCCCTTGCTGATTTCTATGTGATTTTTGAGTAATCCATCCACGGTCAAAGACAAAAAAATCAAAAAAGACCACCTTGTGGGCTTTTAGAACAACACCTCGGGTTACGAAGTAGCGGACTTGGGCCTTGGAGAGCTGAAGCCTCAAGTGATCCAGAGCCTAGGCAGGAATAACACTTCTGAAAATGTTGTTCATTTTCAAAGCTACTCTTTATACTTTATCTTCAGTTTTAAGGAAAATAATATTTAAAAAAGTCGTGGACATAAATCCAGCTCTTCTTCTTGTCGTTATTCTTCTTATCCTATTTCAATATTCTACGAGTTTTCACGAACTATAATGTAAATGCCTGACTATATTCATTAAATCTCTAAAAATGTTATTATCATATGGCAATTTAAGAAATAATTTGAAATAAATCCATGAAAGTAATTGAACTCAAGTTAGAGTTTTAAAACGTTGATTGCATATGAGTTGTTTGGATCACATATAGGTGCAGAAATGGATCCCATATCGTCCAAAACAAAAGAAATCTAAAGTTTTCGTTTTTAATTATATAACTTCCGTTGAAATTTTAAAACAAGTTGAGGGAAGTATTTATGTAATAGATCAGTAATTAACATTAGGAGTATAATTAAATCAACGATGACAAACTTATGTTTTTTCTAAATTGTTAACATAAGGAGTATAATTTAATCAAGGATGACAAATTAAACTTAGGTTTTATCTAAATTGTTTTTTCATTTACTGTGTCTGGTTGAACACCAAATCACCATAAAGTAAGGTACTGAGTATAGGAAATTTGCTAGTCACTATATCTAAAACAACGGGTAATTAGAACTAATTTTAAAAGGTTAACTTATTATAAACTAACTTAAGTTTTAGGAGGTGACAGATATAACAGATTTATAACATATTTTAAAATGTTCACTTATTATAAGCAGGCCTTTACTTAGAATCTCATATTCCTAGTCAGATGCTACATTCCTATTCCGTCAACAAAATAAAAAACTGAATGAAGCCAATGAAATACTTTGGACAATGAGGGATTTTTTTTCAGAAAATAGCAAAAATATAATGAGGAACAATTTTATATACTTTATATTATCTTTTTTACTTAAAGCATACGAAATCAACTGGCATGACTACTTCAAATCCCACAGGACATATTCGAATAAATTGCACGGTTTTCCCTACAAATGGACTGATCTTTAATTTTTGCTCTTCAAATATCGAATTTATGTCTAGCGAGTACATAAATTTTGAGAAAATATAAATTCATGCCCTTCGAAAAAGTTACACTACCTGTTATGAGGAGCAAAAATTAAAGACTGGTACGTACTCCCTCCAGTTCAAAATAAACATTTTTTTGCGCTGAGTGCCCTTCAAATGCACTGGTCTTTAATTTTTGCCCCTCAAATTGTTGGTCTTTAATTTTTGTCCTTCGGCTAAAACTCCTAGGTTTCGAGTTCGAACCTAAATTTGGATCAAAATTTTAAAAACTTGCGAAGTAGAATTTTTTTTGGATTCGCAAGACGAGTTTTGCTGCGAAAGTTGATCACCGGGCAAAAACTCGCTAACCCCCGCGAATTTTGAAGGCACCCGATTCTAAAGGTAATTTTGAAGGCGGTTCGATGTTTAAGGTAGAGTTTTGCCCTTAAATATGCTAAAGCGAAGCAAGGTGCACGTGTGCCTAACTTTGGCCCGAATAAGCCTAAATTTGCTATAAAACTCTGTCTTGCGATTTTTTTATTTTATTTTATTTTTTGTTGACTGAGCCGGGGTTCGAACCCCAAAATGTGGTATTAAGCTAAGGCAAAAATTGAAGATCACCAATTTGAGGGGCAAAAATTAAAGATCGCCCCAAAATAAGGGCATTCCTGCGAATTGCCCCAAAATAAATGTACACTTAGCCTTTCTATTTTGGTTCAAAATAAGTGTTCACTTATATAATCAAGAAGAAATTAACTTTATTTTCAAATTTGTCCCTATTTACTCAAGGTAATAAATAGGTAATAGTCTTACTCCCTCCGTCTCAAATTATTTATCTCTTTTTTGTTTTACACGCCCCTTGAGAAATATTAATTAGGAGGGATATTTGACTAACTTTCCTCTATTTATGTCTAAGTTATAATCTCTCTCCATTAAATGTTTACTCTGTTTATGTGTCATCTCCATTAATTACAAAATTCCACTAAGGGTAAAATGGAGAACAAATAATTAATTGTGCCTTCAACCTCTAAAACAACAAATAATTTAAAAAATCTATTTTTAGTAACCACAATAAATAAATTGAGACAAAGAGAATATTAATTAAGAGTAGTTTAGTCAAAATAATCTATTTTTTTCTAGGAGTTAAGTAGTATTTTTCTTATAGGAGTTAATGTTTTTTAAGGGGTATGAAAAATGCTAAAATGCTAAGTGAACACTTATTTTGAACCGAAGGGAGTATAAAATAAGGGCATAAGTTTCCATGACCACGCAGATTCTTTAATCGAAGTAAATTACTATCTCTAATGTTGAAATCTAAAAGTTTTAAATTTTTAATTAAGGGCGGGAGAATTCTAACTCTCCTATATCCCATCGGCCTACCACCACATTCCTGAATGACAACAATTTTATACGTAATTTATTATGATGAGTTTTTCAATTAGTATTAGTATAATCTAGGCAAAATACATCAAATCCCACTTAAACTATACACAAAATGTCGAGTTACACTCAAACTATGACAGCTATTACACACCACAGCTAACACTACAAAAGTGAATTTAATTTCTTTTCATTTCCGATGTGGCACAAATTATAAAAATAATTGAAAAATAAGCGAACGTATTAATTAAAATTTATTTATTATTTCTTTTTTTAATTACAAAATACATATTTTTATAATTGTCCACCCCATAACCCTTCCTCACCAAACTCATCTTCTTTGTGGAATAGCTATTGTTAAACCCAACCAAATACACCTCAATCCTCATACCAAACAGCCCAAAATTTCATGTTTAATTCCACTCGTCGATTCGGATCTTTTGAGATATTACCCATTTAAATAGGAGTTCGTTTGTGGCAACGAAAATTCAAACTCGAAGCTTTGAGCTTCAAAAATGGCGAACTAAGTTTTTCTTTGAGCTTTCTCAACCTTAGATTCAATGGTTTACATTTTTCGGATGGTCCAAATATCCTTCTCCAGATAAAATCAGCAACTAATCACTTAAATTAGCTTCAACAAGTTTTAGCAAACCCAATTGATTTTCTGAAGCTCCATTAATGGCGGTCGAGAAGCAGATGTTCCAATGGGATGATCGATTAGCTTCAACAATTTTTAGCAAACCAAATTGACTTTAGAACTCCTTCGTTGTTCAAAACCCCAAAAAAAAAAACCCAAATATATATGTAGCAAATTACTAATAGTTTCAGCTATGGTTCTTTTTTAGTATGCTCAAAGGACACTATCTAGAGAGAATTTGTGGTGGGATTTTACGGGTCATCACACCATTGATGAAGTTTTCGATTATCAAATCCAAGTGGTCGGACCACTAAAACTTTTATTCAATTTCGTGTTTGTCCTCATTCTCCACCACAACTTTGGACTAACGCCAAAGCAACCTCCAACACCACCTTTGTTTTCTTCCGTCAAAATAAATTTTAATTTTGTGGGTCTTTTTTATTTTTTGTGGTGGAGGTGTGGATTTGGTTATGGTGTGGTTTAATGGTGGATTGATGGCGTACAGTGAAGGAGAAGCAATTGGGATGACATAGGATTTTTTTTTTTTTTTAAAATGATATAGTATATGATGTGGCGGTGACGTGGTAATGACGTGGCGATGATATGGAGCGATCGTAAAACACCTCCTGTCGTGTGACTTGTTATTTGTGTGTTAGGGTGGTATTAAATTCACTTTTTAAATGTTTAGGTGTGTAATGCTTTCTCTTATTTTGATTGTGTTCATATATACACATGTGTATAGTTTAAGTGGGATTTGATGTATTTTGCCTATAATCTAAGTAAAAGTTTTACATGTAGCTACTTGTATCTTTAGTGGAATAAAGCTGTCGTACATATGATGACAGCAATTCTTCCTCAGTATTCAACTACAGACACAGTAATCTTTGTTTTTCTTTTTCATTTCCTTGTTAAGGCCAACTTATATGCATGCATGCGTTCACATGCAGAACAAGTTGTGATAAAAGCATTGATTGGGTGTGAATTGCAATGATTGTGACAATAATATTATATTACCATAATTTGTCATATTGTCTTCATACTAATCAAAAGAAATAGGGTGCAGAGAATAAAATAAAGTCGGTATAGTTAAAGGCGGAATTTGGGATTATTAGTTTATGAATTTAGAATCTTATTTTTTATTTATTTATTGGATTATTAGATGAATTTAATATACGTACAAAATTTGAATCAAAACTATTAAATTATGTTGAACTCGTAGCTTTTAAGTCCATGGATACAATCTTGTAATTCGGATGTTGGGCAAGTTGGCTTTCCAGATATATAGAGAGAAAAAACTTACTTAAATTTTGTATATACATCAATCTAGTAAGTGATTATTTTCTGTCTTTTAAATAATTGTTTAGTAGTTAATTATAATTAATTAATACCCATTACCACCTTATTTTATCACTAAACTATACTAAATTAATATAAATATTAAATGTGAATTTAATATTCTCGTCGTGTCATTTAGTATAGGCAAACATTTAAAAAAAAATACGTTTCACATGTAAAAGGCTTTGTCTTATCCTTTTTAGTTGCAAGGGAAGATAGATTTGTTGTTGGTTGTTTCTTCTTAGACCATTCATTGTCCCTCGGAATAGCAAAAACAGAATAAAATAATACTAATAAAAGAGCGTATGTCTGGATAGGTTGTGTTTGACATCCAGGTCAACAAGTTAATTTAAAATATTCCAAAGACAATGCAATTTGGATACAATCTTGTATGTCCCACTTAGGAAGAATATAATTTTTTTTGTGCGTTTTTAACGGTATCCGTTTTGAGGCTCGATTAATTAAAATTTGTGTTGAAAAGTTGATCACTTTAGAAAGTAAACGCTCGCTAAATGATTCTATTATTAGAGGTCGAACCCGAAATCTAAAGGTGCTTATCGGTTGGTTCGGTTTGATTTTGTGAATTACCGAGTCGATTTCGGTTTGTAAATATGCTAAACGTAAACAAACCGATAAGCTACTTGTTATCCGTTTTTTGTCCTTAACGGTTCGGTTTTCGATTAACCAATAAGAAAATGCTCCACTAATTGTTTTTTGCTTTCTCTTATTTTCATTTGTTCATATATACACTGCCTTCCTGTATAAAGTCTATATTACTAGACAAAAACAATAAAATGCACTGTAGCAATCTTTCAAAGTAAAACAACAACAGTTCTTAGTTCATTTGTTCATAAACAAGGCGAACTTCTTCAGAAAAAACATTATATAAGACAAACTATAAAATGCAAAAAGAAAACGATTATCATTTCTAAAAGATAGACCACCACCAACCGTGTAAACTTCAAAGATCCAAACTCGAGATAACTCGCAAGCCTAGTTTCGTTTGAGAAGTGAAGGAAGTACTAAATAGAGAGGCATCACAAGCCCTATTTATCACATTTTAACCATCGAGGATTGAGAGAATATAATTAGAATAAGCGTGTCTGCGGTAAGTAATTTAGAAATAGAGTTTGTATTTAAAATTATAATTTAAAGTCACTAATATATATTTAGATATAAAATATAATTTTAACATCAGCTTATTGGGTTATCGGTTTAACCATTAACTAAATTCTTAAAACCCAAAACCGAACCGATAACCCAATAAAAAAAATTACAAAACCGTTTACAAATCGTTCCAATAACCCGATATCGATATTTATCGATTCGGTTTATCGATTAAATCGGTTTTTGCACACCTACCGAAACCTCTAGGTAAAAATAAAGGAATACTAATTAATTATCACTTCTATAAATACCTTTGGTGGTCCAAGTCACAAAACAGCCTAATGTTATTTGATACATATGGTAATATTTGAAAGAAAAAAAAATATTGAAGGTATTTTTAAGAATAAGTCTGAAATGAGGAATATCATACCAAGTTTTCATTCAATTGGTCAAACTTGTTAGAATAAATCACGGGGCAAGAACAAAATTGCGTACCTTTTAGCGCAGCAGAAATTATTGAACTCACCACCAAAAAGTTACCCCAAGTCGAACTTCGACCCCTAGGAAATGAAATTTCATTACCACAAACTAGATGTATTTTCTTGTGTGTGTTTTTGTGTTAGATAGGCTGAGAAATTTTTCTTTGTTAAGAAGTGAAGAAAGCATCTTCCTTTTTCTGGAGTGCCGAGAAGAAAATCGTACTTCACATATTTAAGAAGTTAGGAGTGCTTATATAATTTAACCCACTCTCATTAACTGCATTAAAACAACCATCTTGCAGTAACTTCTCTATTTTTATCTCCTAACCGGGTTGGGTTATAGCCCACATGTGCGGCCCACAATCCAATTCCAACAAAACCGATCTCAGTTAAAGAAATTTGCGAAACTTTATAAACTAGTTAATATTATTGGTCAAACATTTTTAGGCATCTTAAAATATTAAATAAAATGTTATATGCAGCAATAAGGTATGAGCTATAAACCATGACACTGTTGGTAAATGCATCATCTGTAACGATTACTTTACAATTAATACTTTCCAAAAAGAAAATATACATTCAACACATGAATAGCCGTCACAATTCTCAAATAAACCTTCTAAACTATTCAAACTAGTTATATCGAACCTTTTATTTTGTGACAACCTTAGAGAAAAAAAGTACAACAAAAAAATTCAAAGCTAACAACAAGGTTACAACAAAAAAAATTCAAAACTAACAAGAAGGTTAAACTTTATTATGTGAAAATGTATAAATTCATTTCAATGACGTGGGGCTAAAAAAGAAGCATTTTTTTGTGCGGATTGCCCTTCAAAGGCGCTGGTCTTTAATTTTTGTCCCTCAAATTGGTGGTCTTTAATTTTGGCTTTTTTTCTAATATAACGGGTTAAGGTTCGAATCCAAATCGGCTTAAAAATATAAGGAATTTTGGTGCGTATGTTTGGATTCGCAAAGAAAATCATTTAAAAATCTAAACTCTATCTTCTAATTTTTTCAAAAAAAAAATTTTGATTGAACAGCAGAGTTAGGTTCAATCGAAAAACTTTTTAGCGAAATGTAAAAATTAAAGACCAGTGACTTGGATGGGCAATCGTGCAAATGACCCAAAGAGAAGAATACAATATTTGGGTCCACCAAGCATATACTCTTACCATAGTTGGGGTACTTGGCGTTGTTGGCTTTTTGGGATCATGTCAATCATCCACATGTTTAAAGGTACAAACTTACTAAATCACACGTTGTAAATAGAGTAGTTAGGAACTTAAATTTTTGTCAACTATCACCATCCCGGATTCTCAGTTACGTGCCAAATTATGTCACAACTCAATTCAAGGGAACAAGCTCTTATCCTTCCAGCTTTTAATATTTCTCATGATTGCATTCTCACGATTAGAACAAAATATTTATTATTTAAATTTTGTCATAAAGACCATAAAATATACAAATTTCATGAAGAGATCTAGCAATAAAAGTAATAGTGTCGTTCATCAACATATTCATATGATATAATGCGTTTTTGCATTACCGAATTATAATGTACCCAATGACGTGTAACTTTAAGTAATCATCACCATTTGCAACAAGATCTATATTAAAAGCGAGAAGTTCTATAATCTAAATATTAATTTTAAAATAAATAACATAAATATTATTGATTTTCAACCTGAGATTTAAAAATATCATATCTAACAATAGTTCTAGTTAAAAATATCATAACTAACAATAGTTCTAGAGACACCTTTAAAAGTTAAATTATAGACCTCTAATAAAGAGCGAAGAAATTCGTCACGAGAAGAAAAAACAAAAGAAAAAGCAAAAATATAAATAATTTTATCATTGCTTTCCAATCTTTATTTTTGTCACAATGAATAATTCTTGCCGTAGTAGGATTAAATTATGCTTGGACATAGGGGTGTTCAATGTTTTGGTAAAAAATCGATCCAAACTGAAGACTGAATCAAACTAATTAAATGAATCAAGAGATTTGTTTGGGTTTGATTTTAAATTTATAAAAATCGACAAATTTGATTTAGTTTGATTTTATTAAAAATAAGTTGAAGAGAAAATCAAAACAAAACCGACAAACCCAATATATAAATACTTTGTATATAAATACATTGTATACTTTTTTCAATTTGTTTTTCTCTAATAGGCTAATAGACTTTAGACCTTAAGCCCGTTTCTTAAAAGAAAGTCACGAATCCAAACTCTTTTTTTTTTTTTTTTTAATGACCTTACCACTGGACATTTGAGCCCCCAATGGTTAAGAATTACATCCACAGCTTCTATACATTAGACCCATTAGTTAGCCAGGATAAAAATTCACATTTTTTTGGATACTAGTTAGCCTAGATTTCAAATTTCCTCTCAAGTAAACTTCCTGAACTATTATCTTCACTATCACTGCATTTGGTCATCTTGTCTTGGAATACTCGATTGTTCCTCTCTTGCCACACAAAGTAGACATCAACAGCCAAGCACATCCTATAGATTTCAGCAGCACTACTCTTTCATCACATCACACCTGTTGATCCCACGTCATTGTAGCTCTCCTTATGCCTTGCCATTGTAATATGCTGCTCCAAATTGTTGGAGATATTGGACAATGGAAGATTAAGTGAGTTATACTTTCCAACCCAACATTACACAGTGAGCAATTTTGATCAGTAATCATGCCCCATTTAAACAGCCTATCTCGAGTGACAATCTTCCATGTGTAGCCAGCCTTAGGGTGAATATCCGTTTAGGGGAGTCAAAGTTATTGCATATGAGTCTTCTCTAGTGCACTTTGGGATGGATCCCTAGCAATTTGTGATACATAGACTTGATAGAAAAGCTGCTCGTGTGTTGAACATCAGTGTACCCTGCTTCCTCCGTATACTTCTTAGCTTTGAATATCTTTTTGACCATCCATGAAGCTTTGCTTGGATGTAGCTTCCCATATTAATTTGTGCTTCCCGTAGCATTCATGAATCGATTGGACCCAAAGCTTATCTTTTTTTCTGTAAATATTCCACATAACTTACTTATTGCAGCCTTGTTCCAGATTGTGATATTTATGATATTTAGCCCTCATGCAGAAACTGCTAAGTATATCTTCCAAGCTAAGAGAGCCTTCTTGGAAATGTCTAATTCACCAGTCCACAAGAGCCTTTTGCATATCCTATCTATCAACATAACAATCTTCTCAGACAACACAAAAATCTGGGACCGAACTCATTTATTTATACAAACAACTCTGTCAAATAACTATTAGATTTACCTAGCTTTTTGTATTTCATATATATTTAATACATTTGAAATAGCAATTCGATAGCAATGTTATAAAGAGAGAATGTGTAACGACCCGCTAGGTCGTTATGGGGGCTTGACCATTTTACCCTTGCTAGTGCCTTCACGAGAATAGAAATGAGCTTAATAGGAACTCAGAGAGTTAGAATTCTAAAAACTGAAACTTGATTTGTTTGAAACTTGTTGTATGTTCATTTGAGGGGGGGTGACTTGGTAAATTAGATCTCCGCTGGGAATTTCAAGGCCACGGGTGAGTCCGTAGCATGCTTTTATGTATATGTGCATGTTTGGTTTACGTCGGTAGGGCCTTGGATTGGTGTTGAGATTTTGGGTGAAAAACCAGAGCTCACTGGTCGATTGGGACCGCTGCAGCGGTGATATTATCACTGGAGCGAGTCCCCGCAGCTGGCCGGTCGCCGCCGCGGGGTTTCGGGATTTAATGAGGTTCGCTATAGCGGGTCAATTCCCGCTATAGTGAGACCACTGTAGCGGAACATTGACCACTGCAGCGGTCGACGGAGAGTAGAAACCGTGTTTTATATTCCATATTTCAAACCCATTCCCCACATAATATCAAAAACAGTTCCTAAGAAATATTAAGGCAATTTTTCTAAGGCTAGGGCACCACTCTTCATCAAGGTAAGTCTCAACTTTTATCTTCATTCATTCCATAATCATCTTAAGTCCCTACATCATTTAAGGTTCTTTAATGGTGAATTGAAAGGTTAGAACCCTGGAATTTATGAAACCCTTGAATAACAAATGGGTTGTTGATTTATTGTTGTTTAATCATCTAGGAATATATAATTTCACTTCCTAGAATGAGATTTGATTATTAATGGTGGAATTGATTGATTGAGACTTAGGGTTCCAATAAAAATGAAAGCTTTAGTCTAAAAACTGATTGAAAGTGGTTAAATTGATTAGAAAACCCATGAATTGATATAATGTGATTGTTGGAATTGATTTTAGGATGAATTACACCTAATGATAGTTCACCCATTGAAAAAGGGTAGAAGTAGTGGGGTTTTCTTCCTCAAATTGTTGTTGTTGAGTAGATGATTCCTTACTCACTAGCATTATGATTTCTAGACTTTGAACATTCCGAAGCTTTGTGAAAGGGGAAAGTTGTTGCAGAATAATTGCATTGTTCTAGTTCGGCTTTGAGGTAGGTTATGATCTACTTGAGTTAGACTTTGATTAATTGAATGTATATGTAATAGAAATAATGGGAGAAAACATGTATAGGTCTTCAGACGTGAAGTTTGGTTGGAAATTCCCAGGTTGGTATTGATTGATTGATTATGTGGGCCGGTCGCCGTTACTTTATGTACTGAACCTGAGGTGGAATTGTTGTAATATGAGAAGGAATGAGTTAATATATACTCTTCTTGTGATTGAGGTGATTTCGTATTCATTTTGATTGATGAGCTAATTTGTTGAGTCTTGATTGATTTGTGGCATGGTGCCTTGTGTTCTTGACCTTGATATTTTTGACTAATCCTATTCCATATTTACCGATGAACTGAAAATAAGTTGAGAAACACATTGTGATGAAAAACAGAATATATATATATATATATATATAAGGCACATTTGACAGGGGTAAGGATGTGGCCTGGTTATGGGCTCGTGATCCGAGGTCAGTTCCAGAGCGAGTGGTACATAGACACCATGGGTCTCCTGCAGGTAGGGGTGGTACGGTATATACCGCTTACCATACCGAAATCGAAATTTTTTATACCGTGGTTTTGGTATTATGGTATTTGGTATGCATTTTTAAAAAATTTGATATTCGGTACGGTATTTATAAAAAATATACCGAAATACCAAATACCATCCCGAAGTATATAGTCACATATGCAATTCATATATATTAGTATTAAAATACTAACAACTATATAATCTAGTATTAGTACAAATTGATTGTTTAGATGTTGGAATTTTGACTAATGAAACTTGATTGAAATGTCATTTTTGTCTAATTGGTTTACGAAGGGGATTGCTTGTGCTTTTTTTTTGAATATTTTTACATGTGTAAGGTGTTAGCACGATATTATTGAGATATTTCTTAAATAGCCAAAGTCATAATTCTCTATTATATGAGTATATATAAGTCGAAATCGAACAAACTATGGTTACCGATTTAGCATACCGTAAAATACCGAAACCGAATTTCAAAATACCGAACCATACCGAATTAATTTGGTACGGTAATGGTATAGTATTTTTAAAAACCGAAAATCGAAATTACCATACTGAAGTTTTTAATACCGTACCATGCCCACCCCTACCTGTAGGTCATGACTATTTGGGGAAACATTACCATTTAGCATGTGAGTACACGGTTGAGATACTTCCATTGTTGTATTGCATTGCATCGGACTCATATTATTTCTATTGTTGGCTGATGACTGAACTTATATCAACTCGGTGATTGATTGATAGCTGGATTTATCTTATCTTTGTGTTGGCTAGTTTCTGTTGATGCCATTACTTGGTTATGTGTTGTTGTGTCTATCTGTCTAAATTTTATGAACGAATGCATGATACTAATCTTAGTCGGCCTATGATACCTACCAGTACTTAGTGTTTGTACTGATACTACCTTGCTGCACCTTTTTGAGTGCAGATTGTGTGCTGGAGACATCTTCCAGACCTCATATCTAGCGTGAGGCCAGTTCCCGATTAGATCCGAGGGTGAGCTCCTATCCATGCCATGCCGCCTGAAGATCCTTCTTATTGATGTCTACTTTCATTCCAGACATTATTTACATATATAGACAGTTATTCATTTTTTAGACAATTATGTTTTAGAGTCCTTGTACGATGACTTTTGGATTTTGCGGTTGTAATAGTTAGATTTCCGCACTTTTTTATTTAGCATGACTAGACCAGTTTATGATTTAATTCTGGTTATTGATTTATAAATTGTTAAATGGTTGATAACCGATAAGGGGATGGTTCGCCCACTAGGAGATTTTGCGTGGGTGCCACTCACGGCTACTTGGGTCGTGACAGAATGAAAGTGATAGTAAGACTGGTGTGAAAAAAGAAGAAGGATTGGGAACTTATAGTTAAAAATTAGGGTCACAGTGTAAATTAATAAATTTTGAGTTTAAAAGATAATTGGTTTGGGGTGCGTGGGGGTGTGTGTGGGGGGGGGAGGGTTGGGTAGCAAAAATAGTCGTTCTCAGCCGTTGGCCAACGACGAAGAACATCTAGAGTTTTTTTTTTTTTTTTTTTTCCAATTATGACGGTTCCAAGCTGGTTCCATAAGAAGGGGCCAGTCGTGCGGGTCCAATCGCTTGTACCGATCCCTTCCCGCGCCTCCTCTTTCTAAGCTAACATACTAAATTTGTGTTAAAAAACCCTTATATCACCTATTAGACCAAAAATATCTTTAATGTTATCTTTAATTCACCTTGAATTAACACATGAATCAATCATACATTGTCACATGACCTTTAAAAAGCCCACCTAGTCACCGTTATTTTTTTACGGGTATAAGTATTAGGAGGCCATTTTTAAAACAACAAAAATTCTATAGGTTATGTGCATTTTAAACCATTTTGCATCCTACTATAAAGGAAAGAGTATATATAAAGTACCCTATTTGGTCATTTTCTCCTGGAAAGACCTTATTTCCTAAGAGAGTAATAATAACTACTAATAAATTCCTACTATTAGCTGGTCCTTTGCCAGTTGCCAGTTTTTAAAAACTTTAGCAGAGCTATAATATAAATTGAGCAACAAACGGAACTCTATATAACTGATCTTCACGCAATCATTCCCAATTTTTTCACAACACACACAAATCCAAATCAATTTTTGTTTCATTTTTTCTCTAAAATTCTTTTAGATCTGTAAAAGAAGAAGAAAAAGAAAACAAAAAATGGTTGAGACAAGAAGAAGTTCTTCATCATCAAAGCGTTCTCTTTCTTCTTCAATTCCTAATGGCACCAAGCGCTCTAAGGTTAGGGTTAGGGTTAGGTTTTTTTAATTACTCATCTGATTAATTATAGATTCAGATTTAGAGCTCAATTAAATCCACTTGCTTTTCGTTAATTAAACATGCAAAAAGGATTTAAAGAATTGTGTAATTTAATAGACCATACCACCATGGGTGGAGCCAGGTTACCGGAAGGGGATTCATTCGTCCAAAAAATACACTATATATATATACAAGGTCAAAATTATATTATTTTTTTTTGTTGATGTATATATATACACAGTAGATATTACTTCTAAATATTTTGGATCCCCTTAGTGAAAATCTTGGCTTCACCATTGAGTCACCACTATAAATCTTTAAGACTTTTTTTTTTTTTTTGTTGACATGCCTGCATAAAAGAAAAAAGTTTTTTATTTTCTTGTTTTTTCTGGGTTCTTGAGTTGTTTGAATCCTGTATGTAATTTGATCCACTGCTTTCCGTTAAAACATGCAAAAGGGAATTAAGGAATGTGTAATTTAATAGAACCACACCACCATGGGAGGAGCTAGGGTACCGGAAGGGGATTCATCGTCGAAAAATTACACTATATATACAAGGTCAAAATTATTTTCGATGTATATAGAGTAGATGCTGAATCCCCTTGGTGAAAATCCTGGCTTCGCCACTGAGTCTGTCGCTACTCTGAACCATTTGACTCTAAATCTTGGACCTTTTTTTTTCTTGACAGGAATGCATAAAAGAAAATTTTGTTTTTTCTATTCCTGTTTTTATTTTTTTTATTTTTCTGGTTCTTTTGGAATTTAGTATGTAATTTGATCCGCCTTGTAGGCGGTGGAGGCATTGTCAAACCACTGCTTTCCGTTAAAACATACAAAGTGGATTTAAGAAATGTGTAATTTAATAGACCACACCACTCTGAGTCATTGACTCTAATGAAAAGATACTGTTTTTTTCATTTATTATTTTTCTGGTTTTTTGAGTTGTTCGAATTTGGTATGTAATTTGATCCGCCTTGTAGGCGGCGGAGGCATTGTCATCGACTAATGATAGCCTTGGGGAGAAATCCCAGGGTGGGGTAAATGATTCAGGGGCAAATGAATCTGCTGAACAAGAGGTTCGATCAGCTGATGTCGCTGCTGCAAAATCGTCGGATGCTGCTGTTGCTGCTGCTGATGTGGCACAGAAATCAATGGAAAATGAAGGGGCAAAAGAGCCTTTGGTATCACTGATGACTTTAGGTACGTTTTTTTCTTTGCATGTGCTTTGATTTTATCAAATTGTTGATCTTTTTGATGTTTTTGGCTGGTTTCTTGAACTTCTGTGTGATTGGTTTTAGAAAATTTTGTAATCAACATTCAGTCTAAGACAGCGTTGAGCGCTGATAGCTTGTAGTGAACAGCCCCATTATGAAACCAACCGAAAGCAGCCTTTGGTACTTAAGTAGTTAAGCTTGCAGTTTTTTCTTTGCATGTGATTCGACTTTATCTAAGTTTTGATCTTTTTGATGTTTTGGTTGGTTTCTTGAACTTTTGTGTGATGTGTTTTAGGTGATTCTGCGATTGATGTGGAGAAGTCCAAGTCAAATGGGTCGGCATTGAATCGGGGAAAGAAGAGGCAGTTGAAATCTAATGTTGGTGCTGCATGGGGTAAACTTCTTTCGCAGTGCTCCCAGGTGGGTTTTGCTTCTTAAACTTTCTGTATGTTTATCTTCGACTCTTGTAACTGGGTAAAGTAGTAAGGATTCTAGAAGAATTTTAAGATGAATAAGTGGGACATACGTGATGGAATGCTGATGACTTGACACCAAAATAGTAACTATTAGCTAGCTCACTGCCACTGGTAACAAGTGAGTAAAAGTTCAACTGTAGAACAGCCTTAAAAAATTTATGGATGTGGTAAAATCTTATATTGAAGAAAAGGGAAGGGAGTGAGTTCAGAAGATTAATCTTCTGAGGTAATATGGACAAGTGGAAAAAAAGGGGAAGCCAGGGGAGGGAGTGATAGGTTAAAGTGATCTTCTAACAGGTAGAGGAACATTATGATGTCGAACACGAGGAGTGTGAACGATCTCTTGAAAAGGGTAGTAGCGAAAGCCATGTTGAAGAAACAGGGACCCAATTTGGCAAGTCTTCGAAAGACAAAAACTGAAGATGTATGACAGACTATAGTATCATCATTACGGGGAGCCTTTCGTTTTTGATAGAATGCTTGAAAGTATGAAGGTGTTTCCACGGACACATTTTTTGAGATGTACTTTCAAATGTGTCCGAATTTTTTTGGTTTCTCAAGGATTACAGCGACTGCATACATGGCTTGCCGATCATTGAAGAGGGAGCTTTGGGAGAAACAGTATGAAGTGTTGGAAATGGCATTCCTGGGTAGTGGTGAGGGTATATCGTTGTGTTAGATATCTGGAAGACAGGGATTCAATGCTATCAACTTGCATTGAGACAAAACTCACATGGAGAAATTGCAGAGTCCATATCTTATCATTTTCTATTCTCCACAAACGGGAAGTAAATTTTCTCATTTTCATCCAAAAGGATTTACTGAGGCAATCTCAGATTAATGTTTTTTCTTACTTTTGGTTGATGAAGTAAATGTATTTCCTTAAATAGTACCACGAACGTACTACAGAAGTATAAGAAGGGTACTTACAGTTTCACAACTACCACTCTAGATTCATATACTCCAAAAATTCAAAAAGAAGAGCCATACTTGGTTAAAACAAGCATCATATCTCTTTTTTAAAGAGTAGAAGCTCACGGAGACAATCATTGTTTCCATCTGTTAATAGAGTCATGCACAAGGGTCTAGTCCCCTTCAGATTTGGAAATACGTAGGTAGATAATGAGAACATGAAATCTTGGTGTGGTAGTTACTCCGTTTTGGGATGACTGCAATGTATTAGTGAGAAAAGTGAAGTATTGGAAGAATGATCGGAGAAATGGAAGGAAGAGGCTTTTGGGATCATGGAAATTAATGATTTCAGACCTATTCTTTTTCTTCTTTGAAATGGAAGATTTCAAACCTATTTTGGGCATTGAACTTACTGGATTAAATGGATGAAAGGAAAGACCTAAGTGAGGATGAGGAGATTACGAGAGAAACCATCAAAAAGTGATGTGTAGTGCATGTCTCAAGAGGTAAATGAGGCAAAAGTCACACATGAAAATGGTTATAAAAGGTGATAGCATAATGAAGTTCTTCCATCGGATGACTAACGCTCATAGAAGTAATAATTTTATATAGTGTCTTATTACTGATAGAAGGGAGTTATTAGAGCAGGAAAATATTAGAACGTACTCTCAACTATTGTTGCAACCTCTATAAGGAGAGGGCAGATCTGGGGACCAATATTGAACGAAGTTACTTTTCAAACACACAAACAATAAACAATAGGGAAGATTTGGAGAAACTACTCAGCAGAGAGATCTTACTTTCAAGTGCTCAGGTGCTGGGATGTTGCTTGGGAGATAACATACCTGGTCTGGATGGCTTAACTGTAGTTTTCTTACTCTTGGAAGAAGGTGGTAGAATGCATGAACCACTGCCATTAGCATGGACTCTTTGAAAGGACTTTAACTCTTCCATCATAGTTTTAAATCGGAAAAAGTAGGTTAGGTGACATTAAGGATATCTGGCCAGGCCAATTCGGTTGTAAGTGTGGCCAGACTACAAAAATCAGGGCACCTGGTGCATAACTTTCAGGAAAAATCTCAGTGATTGAGAGGTCTGGTATAGGGATCTTACTACTTTTTGTTTTCTGGAAAATTGTATAAAAAAGAGTAGATGTGGATCCGTGGTGTGGTATAGGGATATTAAATTTCTAAATGGTATTCTTTTTGTTTTTGTTTTTGTTTTTGTTTTTGATAAACTTAATTCAAGACTTATTCAAAGAAGGGTGGAGTTGACATGCTGAAAGGTCTCATTTTGCGGAAGACTCCATTTCGCTTTTGAGGAATTTTGTGTTGTATGCTAGAAAAGAACTTCTAGAAAGCCGTAAGATTGTGTGAGGTAGTATCTCAATGTTGTCCAACAAACCAACATGAGTGCCCAGGTAGGGGAGATGAGTGCTAAAGCCCAAGCTGGCTTGGACACCACTATTATTTGAGTCCAATTCTGTGGCCTAGCGGTCGATGAAGTGTGTTAAGAGACGTGAGCTCTCAAGTTCAAATCCCAGCTAGGCAAAAACACTAGGTGATTTCTTCCCATTTATCCAAGCCTTGGTGGAGAGAGTTACTCAATACTGTGTTGGTGGAAGGTAGCTGGTATCATGTGGAAGTAGTCTCGGTGTGCCCCAGCTGGCACAAACACTACGTTATTCACAAAGCAAAAATATAAAAGATATAGACATGGTAGGGTTGGTGTTAGAAACATGTTGAAAGTTGAGTTAGACATAAGACATGAAGGTGCAGCTTATAATGTCTCCAGACTGCTTTGGTCTCATTCACTCACGTAAGTCTGGTTATAATTCTTCTTTTGATATGGGAGTCTGGGAGACAATCCTATTTTTAGTGTGTTGAGGAGACGAGGCTTCGCGCTGGCCAACTCAATTGGCTGTCTTTCAACATATTAGCCTTATGGAAGTTAACAATTTAAAGGTTTTTTATACTGTTAAAAACTTAAATATACTCAAAATGGTTGCAGATAATATCAAGCTCTTTTCACTTTGAAAAGTAGGTGGGATCACTTTACGTATTTGCCAAACCAAATATCAACAACATACCAGATGTCAACTTGTGAATGGGTTTTCTTGTGAAATTAAACTACCTAATACACTAATTAGCTTCAATATGTTTTTGCAGAATCCTCATTTTGTCATGCATCGCGCAACTTGTACTGTAGGTCAAGGTCGTGGCAGCGACTTATGGATAGGAGATTCTTCTGTTAGTAAAACTTTATGTAATCTCAAGCACACTGAGACAGAGGTAAACCTGACTTTTTCTTAAGACACTATTTTATCCTGGCTCAAAAGTAGTGTTTCCTCATTGTTTAACATTGTTTTCCATTGTAGTAAAAAAACTACATTATTCATTCTATTTATGGTTTCTTGATGACTAGAAAGGGGTATCCATTACTCTTCTTGAAATTATGGGAAAAAAAGGCGATGTGCAAGTCAATGGCAAGGTCTACCCAAAGAATTCTACTGTCCCTCTCAAAGGAGGTGATGAGGTTGTATTTGGCTCATCTGGTCAGCATGCTTACGTATCCTTTCATTATGTTTGAGAGTTCATATGAATGTTAAAAATGTGAGATCCATTTTGGATGTTAGAACTGGAATTACCAGCATTTCCTTGACTTAATACTTTAGATCTTTGATGACGACTTACTTGCTACAAGTTTTGCTCATCCTGTTAGCATATTGGAAGCTCATAGTGGATCAATCAAGGGACTGCATCTTGAGGCAAGGTCCGGGGATCCGTCCACTGTGGCAGTTGCATCTACCTTGGCATCTTTATCGAATCTTCGGAAAGACTTGTCCCTTCTCCCACCATCATCTCAAAATGGTAAGGATGTAAAACAAGGTTCAGAGGTGCCAATACTACCCGCTGGCAGTGGAGTGACAGAGAAAGATGATTTAGATACTGATATGAAGGACGCTTCTGAATGTAATGATGTACCCGGGGTGTTGGTGGATGAGAAGAATGATGTGATATCTCCTGATGTTGAAAATGGTAACTTGAATCTTGATAATGCTGCACTAGATTCAGTTGATGCAGAGATAGGGAAGGTGCGACCTCTCCTTCGAGTGCTTGCTGGATCTTCTGCTTCTGAGTTTGATTTGAGTGGTAGCATTTCCAAAATTTTCGAGGAGAAAAGGAATTTCCGAGATCTATTCAAGGATTTTGATCCTCCAATTTCGGCTTTAACTAGGCGTCAAACATTTAAAAATGCCTTACAACAAGGAGTAGTTGATTTCACCAATATTGAGGTTGCATTTGAAAAATTTCCATATTATTTAAGGTGAATATTGGTCTCATCTTTTTTTTTTTTTTCCTTTGAATTTTCTGGTTGGTATTGCTTTCGTTGATGTGTCTTCATTACTTCCTGCTGCAACATTAAGTTTGCTCAAGTTGAAGTTGGTACCCATTTCCTGGAAGTTGTTTCGTTGATTTCTGTACTTACTATTTTATTTCTATGACAGTGAAAACACAAGGAATGTTCTGATTGCTTCTACTTATATACACTTGAAGTGTAACAAGTTTGCAAAATATACACCAGATCTCCCCACAGTGTGCCCTAGGATTTTGCTATCAGGTCCAGCAGGTAGTTACTGCCCCATATACGCTGACATCACTTATCTAGTTTTGTTGAGTTCAATCCAGCCCTCAATATCACATTTTTGGCTCACTGCTCACAGGTTCAGAAATTTATCAGGAGACATTGGCCAAAGCACTTGCTAAACACTTTAGTGCTAAGTTACTGATAGTTGATTCTCTCTTGCTGCCTGGTGTAAGTGTCTTCTGTTACTTGGCTCATATGTGTATACTCCTCATTTGAGGGGCTCATACTTTTTTACCACTTGAACACCTCAGATGTCCCTTTATATTGGTTTATCTTACTTCCCGCTCCTACCACCTCATCTCATGAAAAGTGGAAATGTAGTTGAAAGCTGTAAGAGAAGACACAACAAGCCAAGACTGTTTGGATCACAGGCCATTTCCAGTTTTTCAATTCATTTTCACAGTAATAAATAGAAATAGGAAAGCCTGTTTATTTGGGTTAAAAAATGACACTTCTATCTAAAATTACTATAGACCATGATCTCCTTTGCAGAATGGCCAAATGTTTCCTTTTTCTAGTGTAACCATTAAGAGATCAACTACATGAGTTACGGTTCGTTTCATCTCGAATTACTGACAGAATATATGCAAAATGGCTTGAAAATCTGGGTAAAACAGCTCTGTGTGGGTTTGTTTTTTGGGGGGTGGGGGGTGAGGAGCATTTTGGTTTGAGCCTCGACCTCGAGAACAATAGGGATATCATTATAATGGGGAATTAGAGAATGGGACAGAAACTTTGGCTGCAGATTTGTTAATTTGCTTGTGTAGAACAACAATTTTTCCTGGTTTCCTTAGGGATTTTGTTAGTTTGCTCCTGTACATCAACGCTGAACATCCACACTGCCCACTGCAAGCCAGATTAGAAGTAAAGAGAGCTGCTTGACTGCAGGGTCGGGGCAATCCAATCTAAAGTTTTTCCAATGATCATATGGATGATGGTCAGACTTTTTGAAGAGTATTTTATCAACTTACCTGCTGGCCACCTGAGAGTTATTGTGCAGTGTTAAGTGAAATGGGAGGGATGGGTACCCGGAACATCTCTGTTATTACTGATGTAAGAACAGGTTAATGTAATTGAATTTTCATTATCCTGTAATTCATTTGCTTTTCCTTTAATATTATGTAGGGTTCGATTGCCAAAGATGTCGATCCTGTGAAAGAAAGTTCAAAACCAGAGAGAGCTAGTGTATTTGCTAAACGTGCTGCGCAAGCGGCGGCACTGCATCTTAATAAGAAGCCAGCTTCAAGTGTTGAGGCTGATATAACTGGCGGTTCAATTTTAAGTTCTCATGCTCAGCCCAAGCAGGAGGCATCTACTGCCTCGTCAAAAAACTACACTTTCAAGAAAGGTAATTGTTAATTCCATAGTGAGAACTCCTTTTAGAGTATTCTCTCTATCTCTTTCTCTCTCTGTGATTAAGATAGGAAACATCACTTCGTTATATATGTTTGGTTAGAAAATATCCTTTTGAGGTGGCAGTTTTGTGCTGAAGCCTTAATGCTAGACCTGTCAATATGACAGGTGATAGAGTGAAGTATGTCGGATCCTTAACATCAGGCTTTTCTCCATTGCAAGCACCTTCAAGGTAATTGCAATAAGTTCTGTCTCATTAATTCTCATATATAATATGCTTGATAATGCATTTTGAATCAGTTCTGAAAACTCTGTTTAAATGTGATGTCTTGTTCAAATCTTCATATATGAATAGAATTACCAACTTCCATAATTAGCCTGATTTTTCTTTGATACTTATAATGTACTGCTGTTAGACAAATATAATATGCATGTCACCCTATAAGTTGCTAGCTTAAGTCCCTTGTTTTTGTTTTGTTTTGTTTTTTTTTTCTGAGAAAGGAAGTCCCTTAGTATCTTACCAGTGGCTGTTTACTTGAGTTCATGATATGGATAGTTTTTATGAATCAGTTAATATAATTTTTATTACTTTATCGGGAAAAAATGTTTTTGAAGTTTTGGTTGTATTACTTATTATTTTTTGAATGTGCAAATTGTCTTAAAAAGTTATGGAATTGTTGTTCGAATTCACTCTTGAAAATTAGGTGCGCTGACTCTCCTACTCCGGAACCCTGCCATTGTTTTTGGATGAAGTAAAATAAAAGGTTTACTGACCGCTTCCTGTAGAAAATATTGAATAATAACTGCTAATTCACTTTCCTGTTATCTTTTCACTAGATCCAAAAGCTTCCTAAAGGATCTGACTCGACAAAAATCTCGCATTGATTGTAGCTAAAATGCCGATACAATTAGCCGATCATATCATTCCATGGAAAAAATTATGTGTAGACATTACCTAGGTATACTGGCATAATAGATGTTCATGGATAGAGATTCCACTGGTTAGGTTTATATGTGGTTTAAATTGCTAACTGATTATTAATCTTTTTCTTTAAATTAATGTTGATCAATCGTATTACTTTCTCGTCATAAAAAAAAAAAAATCATGTTACATTCTTTTGAAGGCTCCATTTCTTGTGTTCAATGGAATACCAGTTTTAAAGGGGATAGTGTTAACTTTTGTATGACGGGAATGATAATACATTAACCATTTTTCTTCAATGTTCAAAGGTTCGCTATTTAGATTTCAGTCTCTAGTATTATCAGGTAGCCCTTTAGGATGAGAGCTATACCATTGCCATTAGTCGTTGGGAGTGGATTGACTTGTTTAGTTAGTCCACTTGTTATTCTTTGTGAATCGATTGCTCTATGTCACGATTGAATTGTTATTTAGTTAAATTTCTCGTTATTCTTTTGTGAACAGAGTGCTGTCTCTATTGAGATTTATCAGTCAGTCAGTCCTTTATTTTAAAAATCACGGCATGAACATACATGATTGCAGGGGTCCAACATATGGTTACAGGGGCAAAGTGGTTCGTGCATTTGAGGAAAATGGTTCCTCTAAAATTGGTGTCAGATTTGATAGATCAATTCCTGAGGGTAATGATCTTGGTGGTCTGTGCGATGAAGATCATGGGTTCTTTTGTGCTGGTAGTTCTCTGCTGCCTGGTTTATATCAGAAAGTTCCATCCTTTATTTTTTGTTGCCTGGCTCAGCTATGTCGAATAACAGAGCCATGTCTTTTTGGTGGTCTGATCTTTTCTTTTTCCACAGCTGACTTGCTCCGTCTTGATAGCTCAAGCACTGATGAAATTGATAAACTTGCTATCAATGAACTCTTCGAGGTATTTCCTGATAGACCTCTCCATTATATTATTGCATTTCTAAGTGGAGTGTTCGTGGTCAATTTATTATGTTTTACCTATGTAGGTTGCTTCAAAAGAAAGTAAAAGTAGTCCTCTGGTTCTGTTCATCAAAGACATTGAGAAGTCTATGGTGGGTAATCCTGAGGCTTATGCTGCTTTCAAGATTAAGCTTGAGCATTTGCCAGAGAATGTTGTTGCCATAGCTTCCCATGTCCAGTCGGACAACCGAAAGGAGAAAGTAAGCAAAGTCATAGTTATTTTGCATTCCTTCATGATATAAACTTGACTTGTGATTCTAATAGCCTTACTTTTATCTGTTACAGTCGCATCCTGGTGGCTTGCTATTTACGAAATTTGGAAGTAACCAAACGGCATTGCTTGACCTCGCCTTCCCAGTATGTAAATCTTTCTCTGCCGTTCCCTTTTGTTTTGGTTTTTCCATTTCTTGTTCTCAGTGTTGTACCTAAGAAATAAGAATTACTAGGGAATGCAAGCGCTCTAACTGCATGTCTTAGGGGAGGTTGTCAATGTGTTTATATGGATTTTCTTTTATTTTGTTATTACCCATGACTGACACTAGGGATTCCCCAAGCCTTTACACTTGGTCATTTCCGAATTGCATAGGTGAGGAGCATACAATACAGAACAGACCTTTTTTCCTCATAATATGCCGAGGTGTAGGAGTTGTCGAAGGATTGGGTTTAAAAAAGATGGGTGCGGGCTTTTCGCAACCCACCAAAACTTATTTAACCCATTCCTTTTACTTTTTTCTTTTACAATACATTCTTCTCTACTCCAATCCATAATATATTTTTGATAACCGTGGAATCCCAAAGCTAGCTAGCGCATGGCTCGGAACTTAGCGGATAATAGGCCTATCGCTCTACCCTTCTCCACTTAAGTACCAGACTTTTGGCTGTGGCAGGGTTTGTACCTGTAACGTGTGCCTAATCTCACATCACCCGCTGCGCTCTTATCACTAGACCAAAGCCCTCGGTGCCGATTCCTATCCATATTTCTCATCTTTGAATTGCCCAATCTACATTTACCCATTCAAGTACTTCACACACCAATTGCCATCAAAATGTTATTTTTTTCACACGCAGTATGTGTGTACATTAGCCCATGGTTTCATATATTTATTTGAATGTATTCTTGTGAGAAGTCGCAAAATTCAAATTTATCATCTATTTCCCTATGGCTGACATTAGATTTCGAAAAGTATTACACTCACCCATTGCATGGTTGAGCATACAACTCAAACTCTTTCCTACACTATATGAAATTCTCAGGCATAGTGATGTCAAATTCGTGGGTTAGTTTGGATTTGGACAGGAATAGATTGGGTTTGAGCAATCAGTACGGGCCTTACCCAATCCACCCAAAACCCATTTAATCCATATCCTCATTTTTTCTTCTTATATGACACAAATATTTCTTTTCTTACTCATCTTATACCAGATATACCTTTCTACTCTTGCTCATATCACTTTATCTTTCAATCACTGAAGCTACTACCACCCACCAATGGCCCCTAGAAATTTTTTCTCACCCATGTGCATATGTATGATGTATCTGTATGTATGAGGGTGGGGAGTTATAGAATGAAAGGCTACAAGGAGGGGCAGGAAGGAAATGACAAGTTTCTTTTGCTGGGATTGTTTGGGGATTAGAGGGTGGCAGGTGTGGCATACTAACAAATTGACTAGAGCATGTTGCTATGTTTGTGGTTTTTTTTAACAACCAAATCCTTTAAACTTCATCTTACCACCCCCTAATTCCTAAACCATCCCCCCCGAAAGAAACTTAGGATTTCTTAAACCCACACCCAACTCGGGGTTTGAAACTTATTTTAACCATTAAACCATTTTTACGAACTAAAATGTGGTTCATATGGATCAGGAATGGATGGGCCTAGGGGATTGGGTTTAACTTGCTAGCTCTATTCGAGAGTTGTAAAGTAGAGAGGAGTCGTCGTAGTTGTTATTAATAAGTTAATATTTTCTTGACAAGTTACTGTTGTTATTGGTTATCAAAAACAGTTGTTATTGATGTTATCTTTTCTATGAGGGTTACTGTTGTTCATATTATTATTGGCATCTCCTTGAAGCTTTTAGGTGAACATCTAATTGCATTCTAGAAGTACATGCACCTGTAGAATGGTTGATATTAATGCATTGAATGGCATCTCTTTCCAGGATAATTTTGGTAGGTTGCATGATAGAAGCAAAGAAACCCCCAAGACAATGAAGCAGCTCACCCGACTGTTTCCCAACAAAGTTGCCATACAGATCCCTCAGGTAACTTTCAGTTTATGTTTAGACTTCCAACTGTATTAATTTTGATGCAAACATTAATATAGGTCTTCTTATGGCAGGATGAAACCTTATTATCAGAGTGGAAGCAACAGTTAGATCGGGATATGGAAACTATGAAATCTCAGTCAAACATAGCTAGCATTCGCAATGTGAGTGCTCTATATTTCCTAATCAAAAAGAAAATAATGTGAGTGCTCTATATTTCCTTATCAAAATAAAATAAAATGTGAGTGCTCTATACTTACCATCTAAGGGAAAAACCTTTTATCTTAGACCCCTTCATCGAGTTGTGGATTATGTAGGACCATATGAAATATTCTATGTTCTGTGAAATTCTAATTATTACATAGGCAACACCATGGAAATTTCTTTAGCACTTCAATTTTCATGTTCTTACTGTCTTATCCTGGATTCACCTGAAAGGCTGAAACCACCTTCTCATCGGCGCATCTCTTGTGAGAAGAGGAAGTAATTTTGTTCGACTATTTTGCATTGCTTGTTCTTGTGCCGAGGGTCTACCGGAAACAGCCTCTCTACCTCCCAAGGTAGGGGTAAGGTCTGCGTACACTCTACCCTCCCCAGACCCCACTGTGTGGGATTTCACTGGGTATGTTGTTGTATTTATGGAGCTAAAGCATAAGAATAATGTTTACAATTGACAGTTTATGGTGATTTGTATAAGAAAGATAAATGAGTATGATGCTTATAGAATTGTATCCTCAATGAACTGATTTATTGAGATGTTCTAACTATATGAGTGATTTCAGGTTTTGAATCGATTCAGAATTAGTTGCGCTGACCTTGAAACCTTATGCATAAAAGATCAAGCATTGACGAATGAAAGTAAGTAATTTCTTGTAGTTTTGGGCCCTTTAAATTTGAAATCCTTTACTTGATTATAATAGTATGTAAAGCATGTTTCTTGATGTGATTGTCAAGGTGTTGAAAAGATAATCGGCTGGGCTTTGAGTCATCACTTTATGCATGAATCTGAGTCTTCTATGAAAGAGGCGAAGCTAGTTATCTCCAGTGGAAGGTCAATTTAATTTTCACTCTCTATTCCATAATGTTGTAACATGTAGGAAAATGTTCTCTTGTTTCACTGTCTAGGGGCCGAAAGTTCATTTCGGTTTGTTTACATGTCACTGACATGTTTTTATTCGCAGCATTGCTTATGGGCTCAATATGTTACAAGGCATTCAGAGTGAAACCAAGAGTTTAAAGAAATCCCTCAAGGTGCTGATGTTTTTCTTGACTCTGCAAATTTACTTATTAGAAAAGGTGCTTCTCGTTCTGAATTTCCTGATCCATGAGATGGATACTTGACTTTCAGGATGTGGTTACTGAAAATGAGTTCGAGAAGAGACTTCTTGGGGACGTAATTCCGCCTACTGATATTGGTGTTACTTTTAATGACATTGGGGCCTTAGAAACTGTCAAGGATACTATGAAAGAACTGGTGATGCTGCCTCTTCAGAGACCAGAATTGTTTTGTAAAGGACAGCTGGCCAAGGTAAAAGGAAATGATTTGCTTTATGTTGAAGTCCATTGGGATCTTCATTCCTGTCCACCCTCTCTCTCTGTGTGGTTTCTATTTTTTTTTTAAAGGGGTTTGGGGGTGGGGTTAGGTTATTAGAACTTGGTCATCATGTATGCACTTATGTTTCTAATCAAGATCCTATCTGCAGCCTTGCAAGGGAATATTGCTCTTTGGACCTCCAGGTACTGGTAAAACAATGCTTGCAAAAGCTGTTGCTACTGAAGCCGGTGCAAACTTTATTAACATATCAATGTCAAGCATTACGTCCAAGGTACTACTGATATGTGGTTTCTGCCGGTTTTTTCTCTGAATGGCCCTTCTTAAAATGGTTGACCACTTTTTCTTGCCAGTGGTTCGGTGAAGGAGAGAAGTATGTCAAAGCAGTCTTCACATTAGCTAGTAAAATAGCGCCTAGTGTTGTTTTCGTTGACGAGGTTGGTGACATTTTATTTGCAATTCAGCCATCACTGGGCTAAATTTATTTCCTAAATATATGACAGCTAGATTTCCTTTTCACATCCCTACAAAGTTATTAAGTTTTCTTCTTTATATCATTCTGGTTTATATTGTCCTTTTCCCTCCATTTCTTCTTGTCTACTAGGTGGACAGCATGTTGGGAAGACGAGAAAATCCTGGAGAGCATGAAGCTATGCGGAAAATGAAGAATGAATTCATGGTCAATTGGGATGGTTTGCGTACAAAAGACAAGGAACGAGTTCTTGTACTTGCTGCAACAAATAGACCCTTCGACCTTGATGAAGCAGTTATTAGGAGGCTTCCCCGTAGGTAAGCTTTAATTCAATTATTTCCTTATGATTTGTGTAATTGATCGATAATGATTCTAAGTGATTTATGGGTATTGATGCCGTTAGTGTACCTTTGATGCAGGTTGATGGTAAACTTGCCAGATGCCCCAAATAGGGAGAAAATTTTGGGAGTTATATTGGCGAAGGAAGAATTAGCGCCAAATGTCGATGTAGAAGCTATTGCTAATATGACGGAAGGGTATTCAGGGAGTGATTTAAAGGTCTGGGTCAAGATTACTTGTACTTCCTAATGCATTAGTTTCTACAATCCCTTCTTCAAAATAACTGCTTTACTTATATTCTAAAGTGCATATCATACTTACTGCCACTTCAAATTTCCAATCCCAGAATTTATGTGTGACCGCTGCGCATTGCCCGATTAGAGAAATTTTGGAGAAGGAGAAGAAGGTCAGTCGACTGAGTTCAGTCTTATCTTTCCTTATATTCTGTAACTTTCCAACATTTTGTTGAATTGGTGACCTGGATCCACAGCATGCAAAAATGCTACTATTACTAATTTTGTTTGGAAGTTGTTTAATTATAGCTTCTTGATGTGTGTTTCCGTTCGTGATGTTTGAAATTACTGGGTTATCATCATCTGCTATGGCGTCTTTACACTTTTATCTGCTAATCTATTGATTAGTTGCCTTTTTTACTTTTGGGGCATGATTTCAGGAGAAAGCATCAGCAATTGCAGAGAACAGGCCAACACCAGCTTTGCATAATAGTACAGACATTCGTCCTCTTAACATGGATGATTTTAAGTATGCACATGAACAGGTACTCTATTGCACATACTGCTGTTGTTAAGCTGATTTTTATGTTGCATTCTACTTTCTTTGCAAAAGTTACTTGGGTTTCAAGAGAAAGGTTAGTGCTTTATTTACTGCCAAGTAGACTTTGGGACTTTCTCGCGGATCCTTTCAGATGTCAGCCTGTTGCAGATCGTCAACGTCAGATAGATATGTACTCAATTGATTAGTTTTTAATTTAGTTATATATTTGTTGGTGGGAAATACAGATTTGGGAGCTGTCGTCATAAAATTAAGGGTAAATCATGTTAGCTGGTTGAATGTTGTTGGTTTCTCACGTCTTATTACATGCTATTCGTGAAGTAGTTAAAACGGAATTTTGTTCATGTGATTGCACTAGAGTTCACCACAACATTTTGTGGTTTCGATTAGGTAGCCTGAATGTATCTTGAAAGATCAATAGCTCCTCCAATTGAGATTATCATCTCTTGCTAGTGACCTCAATCAAAATATCATGTTCTTCTTTTGAGAAATACCCTGCTGCATAGGTGATACTGGATGTTGATATCATATTCTTATTGTAAGCTTTTGTCGATTTAGCCTACCAGAAATTTTGGTTTTGTACCAATTTGTGCAAATGAAATTGTTGCTACTTGTTAGTGTGGGGGAAAAGTGAAGTACTAATAATTTTTAGGGGCCTTGTTTTTCCAGCTTTATCATCACCGTGGAGAATAGTTCGGTATAGTGATTTTTATATACATTTAGTAGATTCTTGACTTGTTTAATCTGTTAACAAATGCAGGTATGTGCTAGTGTATCATCAGAATCTTCAAATATGAATGAGCTTCTTCAGTGGAATGAATTATATGGAGAAGGTGGATCAAGAAAGAAAACATCTCTCAGTTATTTCATGTAGAGGAGATATGTATAACTTATATAGCAAACATTGGTTTATTTATTTTCCTGTTCTGCAACCCGAGATAGCAGCAGAACCAGCATACCTGGATAACCCATTCCAGGTTCCCCTAAGTCCAATTGGCTTGGCCTTCTTTGTGTATCATATTTAGTTGATAGGATTTTCTTACCAATTGCAAGTCCTAAAGTCCCTCATCTCTTGTCTCACCCAATTTTCTCATTTGTAGTTCTCTTCTCTCTGTACATACGAGTTGAGTAATTTAAGAAGCATAATCTAATATTCTTTTCTGTATTTGAGTTTTGTATAGTTTGATTTCTTTTGATGAAGCAGGCAATAACTGGAGGAGCAGACAAACTTGTTTATTGGCCTTGTTCCATTGAATCTCTTAGTTTATTTTGGATAGTATTCTGACTTCGTTGAGCACTGGCACACCCTCAATCCCCGCATTCTCTGTCGCGAGGTTTGACTGCAGAATGTTTAATTTGCGAGTACGTCTGCATAAAGGTCACTGACATCATGTATACCAAATGTCTCCAACTTTTGTCATCCAAACTCTGGAAAACAATCTAAAATGATTCCAAAGGAGAATATTTACCACAAGTCTTTCCCGATAAAAACATTTTGAGTAATTATATGGCGAAATTATTAGTTTTTGATTGTAAACTGAGTAAACAATAAGGAAAAGAAAAAGAAAAGAAGAAAAGTAAGCAACTGAATGGTATATTTGGTCAAATTTTTAAAATCAGCTTATTTTGAAAAATGTTTTAAAAAAAGTTACGTTTGATAAGAACTTTTAAGTGTATTTTCTCTAAAGTGCTTTTGAGAAAAAATTACTTTTTCTAGTTTCTAGAAAACAGCTTCTGCCAATTCTCGGAAGCAATTGTCTCTCCTAAAAGCTTGTTCAAAACACATCATTTTTTTAAAAAATAAGCACTTTTTGGAAGAAAAAAAAAGACACGTTTGACCTCCCAAAAGCTTGGCTGAAGAAGCAAACCATGGAAATAATTTGAATTTGAATTACGAGTTAATCAAAGAGGGCAGTGGTCTTTATGCGAATCTAAAGAGGTTTCGCAACTTGAATTGTCTACCACCAAGAGTTACGTGCAAACATCAAATAATTAAAGATTCATATAATCCTTTATTCATGGCCTCCTCCTTTATGAATGTAGATGGCCATTCCATGTGTTTCTATAAACAATTGAAATTCAATTTCTTGTGCTTCTGTAATCAGTTCTCGAGAAATTGTACTCTCTATTTTTATTTGTGTGTTACTTTTCTTATTAATCTCTTTAAATGAGATTATTTACGTTATGTGTGATTTTAGTTTCAACATTTAAATTTTATCCTAACCAACATACTCTTATAGATCTGACATAAAATCTTTTAAATGACGAGAATCAAAAAATATTTTGATATAATATGTACACACCACAAGATTTAAAAATCTTTTCACATCAATAATTTTTATATATTTTTCAATTTTGTGTCCAATTATTAATAATTTAAGATAAAAATTAGTGAGTACAATTCTTTTCCTATCCCTTACTTTTCGTGAAATAGTAGCTGTGTTTGACCAGCTATATGCAGGTGACGTCACCCAATTTATTTCTAAGTTCTCACATTTAAAAGTTGACCAATTGTTATGAGTTTATATTATTTGTACTCAAAGAGGGCAGTGGTCTTTATGCGAATCTATGTTTCGCAACTTGAATTGTCTACCACCAAGAGTTACGTGCAAACATCAAATAATTAAAGATTAATTTTATTCATGGCCTCCTCCTTTATGAATGTAGATGGCCAATGTGAATTGAAATTCAATTTCTTGTGCTTCTGTAATCATCGAGAAATTGAATTAAATTAATTAAATATTTAAAATTTAGATGTGTGATTTTAGTTTCAACATTTATTTTATCCTAAAAATACTTTATAGAGACATTAAATGACGAGAATCAAAAAATATTTTGATATTCTCATATAAAATATGATGATAATTTTTATATACATTTTAAAATTTATAAAAATTAGTGAGTACAATTCTTTCCTATCCCTTAGTAAAGCTGTGATAAGTAAAAGTGAGCGGAGAATTACTTTGTTAGTATGATCTTTATAAATAATTTTGGACCAATTAAATTAGGATATTACAATAATTTAAATATACATTTTAAAATATTGAGACATTTGTAAACAACATCCGAATTACTTTGTTAGTATGATCTTTATAAATAATTTTGGACCAATTAAATTAGGATATTACAATAATTTAAATACTAATTTTTTATGTTATATTTTATTTACTAATTTTTTATGTTATATTTTATTTCTCTATAACAGCATTTCACCTATAACAGCAACAACCAACTTTATAACAATACGCTTTTTGTAAAATTACCCCTCATATAACAACTATCTTCTTTTTTAGATAATATAATAATTAACCATCTTTATGAAAATAGAATATCTATGATTATCAATAATAAGTGTAGAGATTTTGATCAAATATTTGATCCTTTAATACACTATTTATGACAAAAAAAATCATATGAGTATATAATTTTCATCATTAAAAGATTTATCTTCGTTATACAAAGTGTGATTAAATTTAGAATTTGACAATTAAAAATGAAAAATTAGATTTTATACATCTTTTTACCTATAACAATAAAATATTATTTAAATATCAATATTGTTATAGGTATATATGAATTCTCTATAACAGTTAAGAAATTTCGGACCCAACTATCTTTGTTATAGAATAGTTTTACTGTACTGAAGACAAGACAGAATATCGGTGTAAAAGTAATTTGGCTGTAAAATTTCTTATAATGAGTCTGTATACAGCTGAAAGCCTGAAACTCGAGACATATTTCTGCGACCTAATCCTTTGACTTTTGTACTCAATTTCCGTTTCTTCCGGTAATCATCCAAATTACCTACTCTCTCTGTCCCGAAAAGATTATCCATTCTTTCCTTTTTAATTTATCCCAATTTTATTTTTATATTTAAAAATAATTTAACTTTATAAGATGATTTACAGCCATATAAATATCTAAAACTTATTTTGAATCATATATTTTAAAAATATTCCGTTATTTTTTAAATTTTATGCCAAGTAAAAAAGGACAATCTTTTTTTGGACGGAGGGAGTATCTAATCCACCTTTCCGTTTTTTCTGGAAGGGTTCAGAATTTTCTTTTCTGGTCAAATATGCAACTGTTCTGTACACCTTAGCTATATTATTTATTACTATAAAAAATTAAATATAGCAATGGGCGGTAGCTAGTCGATATTATATAATGGTGTTCATATCATATTTGTTCTCTCTTCATTAATTTGTGAGAAACAGAAACAGCGCAAGTTAGCAAAGCAATGGGGTTGATATCTCATCATTCTTCTACCTTCCTCCTCCCAAATCTTCCCACCGACAACGGACCTTCTCTAACGTACGCACTTGTCATCCTTAACCAACGCCTCCCTCGTTGCACTCCTCTGCTTTGGAAACACGGTAATTCCCCTGCCCCTTCAGTTTTT
Source organism: Lycium ferocissimum (assembly GCF_029784015.1). NCBI lineage: Eukaryota > Viridiplantae > Streptophyta > Magnoliopsida > Solanales > Solanaceae > Lycium > Lycium ferocissimum. Next base: position 11,943,318 of record NC_081342.1, on the reverse strand, counting down.
TTTTTTTTTAACCTTTTTGTAGTTTCTGTGGGCTATATATTTTAAAGTTGTTGTAATTTTAGTAAATTTTTGCACATAAATTTATATTGTGTGTCGAAAGTTATGGATTCAATTACGTGAATATGGTGCTATATGTTGTTGTTTAGAACAGCACAGGTTCATATTTGTGCTGATGGTGGTGCAAATAGGGTGTTTGATGAATTGCCTGGTTTCTTTCCTCATGAGGAGCCTTCTGATATTCGTAAAAGGTGATTTTTTAATTTATTTGCTGGTTACTTATTATAGTAGCTTATTGCTTTGCTGGTTCATCTCTTCAATTTATTTTGTGAATAATTTCATTGAGCATGTTTGCAAGATAGGTAAAAATGAATAAAACAGGGATTTCTACAGGGCGAAAATTTTACTTTTTATCCCCTTTTAAAAAAAGTTACTCCCTCTATCTCAATTTATGTGTCACAGTTCGAATGTCGAGAGTCAAACCTGTTAATTTTGCCCGTCTATTCGGACATAAAAGACATAGAAAGTATTATAACTCACAATAATTGACAATTCAAAAAAATTATGGTCAAAGAAAAACTTGTTTGAATCTCGAAATTCAAAAGATGCCGCATAAATTGGGACGGAGGGAGTATCTGTCGTGCTCCCTAAATATATTTGTCTCAAATTATTTGTCGTTTTAGAAGTTCAAGACACAATCAGTTATTTTTTCCCGTTTTACCCGTAGTAAGTAAATGTTCTTAAACACTACAAAGACCACAATTATAGGGTGATGTTATGATCGTTCAGATACCAATGAAGGGTAAAATTGTTTAAAAAGACCCTCATAGTTAATGTTTCTTAAGGAGCGTGTAAAAGAGAATCACGACAAATATTCGAGACGGAGGGAGTAGCTTTGAACTGTTTGAATCACCTAGTGAAAAGCTTAAGCTGCTAGAGATTTTTTTTTCAATTATTTATGTTTACAAAACTTATTTATGTGCGGATCTTATTTACTTTCTTGGACCAAGATGGACAAAAGGAAAACAGAACTTGGATTTGTACATTAGGAAAGCATCAGTTATAGTCACTATTTGAAAATTATCATGCCATATTAGGATTGAGCTTTAAATGAGCTTAAGTACGTTCTGACTATATGTAAAAGCATTTACATTTTATTTTCTATTGGGCTAAAGCACAACTTATTTATGTTTGGATGATTTTAGTCTGTCATGATAGATTGAATTAGACTAAATCATGATTTTATTGCAGGTACAAGCCATATGCTATAAAAGGAGACATGGATTCAATCAGAACTGAAGTTCTTGAATATTATAGAGGCCTGGTAAGCTAGTATTTGCTTGTGGTTGTCCTGTGGTTGCTCTGCAGGTTTCTTTTCAATGAGATATTTTAAAAAGCATCCAGATTTATACATTTGTGTAAAGATAAGTCTAAAATTTAGAGAACATCCAGCTTTAGAGAATCCCCACTTTGCCTTAAAGGACAAGTTATTTAGTATCTAAATGAAATGAAACCAGAATAGTGCGGTGGAATGGATACAGAGGATTGATGTAGCCAATATCAACTAATTTGATATTAAAGCCTAGTTGATTGATATGTATGTCAATTTCTTTTTTACAATACAGTTGAGCTCTGCAAATATATTCTTATGTCTGGCAGAGAGGCCCTCTTTGTTATTGTGGTTTCCAAATTTGATGTTGAGTTCAAGCTATTGAACTGCATACCACCCATTATTACACTTTTAGGTCTTAGTTTTTTTTGTGGTGATCAAGTCAATTGTATGTGCTCTTGTTTAAATTTCTTTCTAGCCTATTACGCAATTGTACATGTGCATTTCTTAAATTTTGAAGTATGTTAGAACCCTCGTTATGAGGATGCTTAGCTAGCTGTCTACATGTGTATTTCTTTATCAGGCATCATAGGATAGATATTACACTTTTGGGTGTAATTAGCATATAGGTCAAGATCATTCTCTGTGGTATTGTTCTTGTGCAATATGCTTGTGCATTTCCGTACAAAGCATGTTAGAACCATATTTCGATGATTTAACGGTTAGGATAAACTATATTTTGAGGATTTGCTTGCTGACCATATGCAGGGGACCAAGATAATTGATGAATCTCAGGATCAAGATACTACAGATCTTCATAAATGCGTTGCATATATTCGCGACTTACTAAACCCGGAACATCCAAATGTAAGTCAAGCTTTTCAACATAGCTCTGGATAATTTTACCCTTTCTCCACGTTTTATCAATATGTGATATTGTAGTTTTCATCCTTTAAATCCATCTTTACACTAATAGTAGCTCAAACCATATCTCCATCTTTTCCTTGTGGCCTTGTGGTATATTAGTAATCTAACTGTTTCTCAGTTCTGAATACTCCAAATAATTAAGATACTTTTTTTTTAGAAATGGATACTTGACATGAACAATCCATTAGAAACTTCATCCCGTGGGGGATCACGTGTATTGGTTCATTATTCAATTTGGATTGACGATAAGCTACATTGGTTGCTTCTCTTTCCTCATTCCATTGAAATAAAATTGGAGCTAGTTTACCAGGGACATCATTACATGCACATTCTTTAGTAAACCGTAGATATAAAGTTGCAAGGTGGAGTAAATGCCAATATCAATACAATAACCCTTTTAACCTCTTCCTATTCTTGTTTGTAGGGTATATTGTAAGGTTATTTCAGATACAAAACGTGATATGCCTTAGTATATATGGTGGAAGTTTTACTACTTGTAAGCATGATTTGTCCAACTTAGTAAAATTGAACAATTTAATTATTTTTTAACATTTCTACCACGGCCCTAAAGGGTGCTGGATCATCTGTCAAAGTCAAAACTGACAGATGTATTGGTGATAAACATTTTACAGTATGGCATAATAATTTTATAACATGAAGTGGTATTAAATGGAGCAATATATTCGTTGTTGTTTTTTTACTATTGCCACTATTGTTATTATTTTGAGTGCATCACTGCATCTACTGAGATTAGAGAAAAGCGACTATTGTGAAGTTTAAAAATCTGATGCAATATTGCGTGTCATCATAGTGAGATGAATATAGGACAATGTTGCTGGAAAGAATAGCCTAATGGATTCTCAGTGGAACTAACTTGAATCTGTGTGTAACTAACAGTTATGTATCCTAGTCACTGGAGCACTTGGTGGAAGGTTTGACCATGAGATGGGAAATATTAATGTCATATGTCGTTTCCCGTCCATGCGGATCATTCTTCTCTCTGATGATTGCCTTATCCAACTTCTTCCGAGTACACATCATCACGAAATTCTAATACAGTCCTCAGTTGAGGGCCCACACTGCGGACTTATACCCATTGGAATGGGTGCCGGAAGCACCACTACTACAGGTCTCAAATGGAATCTGGGTGAGTAGCTCCATCTAATCTTTCTTATAAAATTTTATGAGTGGTTTATATTCAACCTACCTCATTTGGTTACAGGCTAATGCTTTATGCCCTGCACATCTCTGTTTAGCTATTGGTTCAATTATAAGAGGGATAGCCAATAGTAACATTACGGTTGATGTTGTTGTGGTAGTGTTTATCTAGTTTTCCTGCTCGACTGATTTATCCTTACTTGACTTTTATTCAGATAATACAGAAATGAGATTTGGTGGTTTAGTCAGTACATCAAATATTGTCAAAGAGGACATAGTAACGGTGCAGTCTGATTCTGACCTCCTATGGACAATTTCAATCAAAAAAGAATGAAGGATGCAGCTTGCAGATGTCAAAGATGAGCCATTCTGCGGAAGTTTAATGAATAGTGGACACTGACCTCCATTTTCTGTTCAATTCTTTCAGATAAAGATGTTTACCAGAGAGTTTGAGAAATGCTGGGGTGGTTCTCTCCAGTCCGATTGTGTGGTGGCACACAGCAGATTTCTTTGGCATCAAGTGCCTGTATTGCAGTAGAGTCTTGGGAAACAAACAACACGGGTTCTAAGAGTAATAGCAGTCGTAGCAGATAAATTTTGATCGTCAACTGCTTATGTGCTTGATTCGTTAGACGCATTTGGTAGCTGTTTCCTATTGTTTTGTATACATTATTCTTTTGCCATAATGAAATATGAAGGAGATCTACTTATTCTTCTTCTGCTTACTTCCTCTGTCAAAGTTCCCAACTTTTTGCGTTGATACAGTTATATGTCTGCAGTTGGTGAACTTGTCTCACCGATTACAATTTACAATGTAGAAGGATATATTTTGAAATTGTTTCTACTTACGTTTATACAATGGCACCCCGCAAAATCAGCGTGTTAGAGGAACGACTAAATAGATGCTGCTCAGAGATTATAAATTAGAATGACTAGAAGATAATACGCCATTTCGTTTTAAGAAATAATGAATCATGTTCGAATCTGATTGCACGAAAGTCAAGGATTATTGCATTGGTTGATGCTAGTGCATTTTCCTCTCTTCGTGGTGTTTTTATGAAGTATATATGCCCTAACGTAATAAGAGTATTTCTTTTATCTATCTCCCTTCAACAGGAGGAAAAGAAACAAAGGGTAAAAGAGACTCAGTGTTGCATAAATCAAACAATTGAAGTGAGTATATATCCCATAAAAGTTTGCTGCTACTGAAGTCTGCAACAGGACACTCTCAAGCTCCTACGCTCCTGACAGCCTGAATATACTTCAAAGTGCATTGAAGTACGCCAGTGAATAGTAGTAATCAGGGGCAGCTTAATGAAATTGGTGGTCTAAAGTCAAATCTTAATAAAAGGTCTCAAATATATTCAATAAAATTAGTTTTTGCGTGTGTTCACGTGCATCTCGTGTGTCAAACGTGTATTCCGGGCATGACACGTGTGTCACACGTGCAGTCCGTGTCAATTAGTGAAAACTTCTAAAAAATCACATATGTATTGTTAAAACATGTTTTGAGATATACAACAAATAAAAAGGAAAATAGCGCAAACTCAACATGAGGACGGATGATCCTATTTCAACGGGGTTAACATGTATTTGTGTGTAATATAGATGTGTATTCTATGTTAGAATTTTATTAATTCTAATATGTGGCCCAATTAATGTAAAGCCCATAACTAATATTTAATGAAGAATAAATCTCGTCCGTTAGATCGGTTACTTGATGGACGTACCGGATTAAGTCTCAACCCCTATAAATTGGTCCTCCCTCCCCATTATTAGGGTTACCACTTCTTCTAATAGACTTTTCCATCATTGACGGTTGTGGTAACGTAAGGCTAGGGCAAGGAAGTAGAAACCAATTTCTAGAAACAACGTTTCCGCTTTCGTAATAATGTCTTCCACATTAGGTACGCTTTCTGTAACGTTTCTCTGTAAGATTATCCTGTTCAAGATCCTGTTATGCATTAAGTTAAGCTTACATGTGGCATCGAAACGAATTACTTTGATAATCTTCATTAAGAAAAGACCTAGTTATATGATTGCGTTGTTGTTATATGAAATCATGTATAGCCTTCGGCAAAATACGAAATCATGACTTTAAAGTGACAATTTATGGTCAGAATACGGTTTCTCTGTTTGTGGAAATGGAATTTTGTAATGGATAGTAAATTAATTGGGAAAATCAAACAAACTACAATTCTCTTATTTTACCTTTGAATTATTTGTTGCTTTTGATTTCCCCCATTATCCATACGCATGAATCAGTAAAGGCAAATCATCATTGTTCATAGATTTTTATTTATTGAACCATGATATCTGGTTTCGTTCTCCGAAATTGACCGTAGAATAATTAAGTGTTAGAAGTTTTCATCGTATACGTCGTATGGGATTAGGTCATTGGTTTGACCAATTAAAACTTGGCTCATCAATTTTTGGTAATTAAAAATTAGGCCATCTATGTGGACTTAATTATGGAAGTCTTGGCAGGATTTTGGCCCAGAATTGTTTGATTTAATCATGAACTTATTGCTATTTTATCATGAAATTTATGTTTGTTTCTTAGGCCACAATTTTAATTTTGGGCTATTTATCAGTACCTGGGCCGTTAGGTTGATGAAGCAATTAATTGTTTATTTTATGTATGTGATTATATTTATATAGTTTGTTAGTCACCAAAGTGGCCAAACTAGAATGTTTAATATTTACACATACATTATCTCCATGTTAACTTTATGCATGTATTATGTTTATATAGTTTGTTAGTCACCAAAGTGGCCGAACTAGATTGTTTATGAATTTTACATGCATAAAGTTATTTATTGCTTATATTATGTATGTGATTATGGTTTTATAGTTTGTTAGTCACCAAAGTGGCCAAACTAGAATGTTTAAAATGTACATACATAAGTTATGTATTTATTTTATACATGTATTAATGTCTATATAGTTTGTTAGTCACCAAAGTGGCCAAACTAGTATGTTTGTGAAAGATGTGCATGTATAAATATTGTCGTTTGTCCATTAAACTAATGAAATGCCTATAATTGAAAATAGATGGATAAATTGACATTCACTATTGCTAGAACTTAAGGATTTACCCAAAGGTGAATCAATTATTCTATGAGTAGTGAACATAATGAGGCAAATTAGTATTCTTTAATCAAATATGTATTGTATATCCAAAGATGTCATATATGTTTGATTGAAAATATTTAATTGCCTGTTAAAGTTGAAAGTGACATTTAAATTATGATAGTATGTCGTAGTATCACCCAAAGGAGAATTACGATATACTTTTATTGCTTTGCTGAATCCACATTATTTTCTAATTTGTGAGCATATGTATATCTATTTTGCAGCTATTCCTCTTCATTCGCTTGCTTCATACATTCTTGTGTTCAACGGATTGAACTTCTGCGAATGGCATGAACAAGTCCGATTCCACTTAGGTGTGATGGATCTTGACTTGGCTCTCTTGCTGAAAAAGAAAAACCCTTGCTATTCGATACAAGCAGTGAGGATGAGAAGTCCTTCCATAAAGCATGGGAACGCTCTAACAGATTGAGCCTTATGTTTATGCGAATGACTATTGCCAACAACATTAAGAGTACTATTCCACAGACAGAAAGTGCCAGGGAATACCTGAAGTTTGTGGAAGAACGTTTTCGTTCTGCTGATAAGTCTCTCGCTGGTACACTAATGGCTGAACTCACGACCATGAAGTTTGATGGGTCGCGTAGTATGCAAAATCACATCATCGAGATGACTAATATTGCAGCAAGACTCCGGACTTTGGGGATGAAAGTGGATGACTCCTTCTTGGTTCAGTTTATTCTAAACTCATTGCCTCCTGAGTATGGACCATTCCAAATTAACTATAACACTATTAAGGATAAGTGGGATGTTAGTGAATTGTCCAGTATGCTTACTCAGGAGGAATCAAGACTTAAGAAACAAGGAGGTCATTCTATTAACCTCATGGGTCAAGGAGCTGGTAAAGGACTTAAAGTGAAGGCCAACAAGTTCAAGAAGAAGAAAGCACCTGCTAAAGTTCAACAGGATGCTCATAAGGAACTCAAGGCAGATGTGTGTCGTTTCTGTAGAAAGGAAGGACACTATCAGAAAGATTGCTCGAAACGTAAAGCTTGGTTCGAAAAGAAAGGTACTTTTAGTGCTTTTGTATGTTTCGAATCAAATTTAGTAGAAGTTCCTAATAATACTTGGTGGCTTGATTCCGGTGCAACTACTCATGTATCCACTATGTTGCAGGGATTTCTTACGATCCAAACTACAAATCCAAATAAGGATTTCTTGTTCATGGGAAATCGTATGAAGGCTCCAATTGAAGGCATAGGGACTTATCGTTTGATCTTGGAGACTGGACATCACCTTGATCTATTACAGACTCTTTATGTTCCTTCAGTTTCTAGGAATTTGATTTCTCTTTCAAGACTTGATATTTCTGGATTTGATTTTAAGTTTGGACATGGATGTTTCAATTTATATAAGAATGTTGTTTTTTATGGTTCTGGTGTTCTTATTGATGGTTTATATAAATTGAAACTCGATAATGTTTTTTTCTGAATCCCTTCTTGCTATACATCAAAATGTTGGAATTAAACGTAGTTCACTAAATGAAAGTTCTGCTTACTTGTGGCACAGGCGTTTGGGTCATATATCCAAAGAAAGGTTAGAAAGATTAGTAAAGAATGAGATTCTCCTGAATCTAGATTTTACTGATCTTGATATATGTTTGGATTGCATTAAGGGAAAGCAAACCAAGCATAGTAAGAAAGGTGCCACAAGAAGCACCCAGCTTCTTGAAATTATACACACTGATATTTGCGGACCTTTTGATGTTCCATCTTTTGCTGGAGAAAAATATTTTATCACTTTTATTGATGATTTTTCACGTTATGGATATATCTACTTGCTGAAAGAAAAATCTCAAGCAACGGACGCCCTCAAAGTGTACGTCAATGAGGTTGAAAGGCAATTAGATAGGAAAGTGAAAATCATTAGGTCAGATAGAGGTGGTGAATTTTATGGAAAATACAGTGAATCGGGACAATGTCCAGGTCCATTTGCAAAGTTTCTAGAGGAACATGGCATATGTGCACAATATACTATGCCAGGAACACCTCAACAAAATGGGGTTGCAGAAAGGCGTAATCGGACACTTATGGATATGGTTAGGAGTATGATAAGTAATTCCTCATTACCCAAAACTTTGTGGATGTATGCTCTTAGTACATTTGTGTATTTATTAAACGGGATTCCTAGTAAGCGGTTCAAAGACTCCTTTTGAGCGTGGATTTGGAAGGAAACCTAGTTTAAGACACTTTGCGTGTTTGGGCTGCCCAGCGGAGGCTAGAATTTATAATCCACATGAAAAGAAATTAGATTCTCGAACAGTAAGTGGTTACTTTATTGGTTACCCAGAGAAATCTAAAGGGTATAGGTTTTACTGTCCAAACCATAGCTCAAGAATTGTTAAAACCGGTAATGCAAGATTCATTGAAAATGGTGAAGTTAGTGGGAGCGTCGAACGACAAAGTGTGAAAATAAATGAGGTAAGGGTTAATGTTCCATTGCCCGTGAATGTGCCTACTTCCACACCAATAACAAATATTGTTCCCGTTGTCGAAGAACACTTTGACAATACTGAACAACATTTGAATGAAACACTCCAGGAAGGAACTAACTCACAAACAATGCCATTGAGAAAATCTCAAAGAGAAAGAAAATCGGCTATTCCAGACGATTATGTGATTTATTTACAAGAGTCAGATTTTGACATTGGACTTAATAAAGATCCGGTTTCATTTTCACAAGCCATAGAAATCGAGTCGACAAATGGATTGATGCCATGAAAGAAGAGTTAAAATCAATGGAATACAACAAAGTCTGGGATCTCGTTGAATTGCCAGAAAGTTCTAAAAGAATCGGGTGTAGATGGGTCTTCAAGACCAAGCGCGATTCAAATGGCAATATTGAACGACATAAAGCCAGACTTGTTGCCAAGGGTTATACTCAGAAAGGAGGCATTGATTATAAAGAGACCTTTTCACCGGTCTCAAAGAAAGACTCGTTAAGAATTATTATGGCTTTGGTGGCTCATTATGATTTAGAGTTACACCAAATGGATGTGAAAACTGCCTTTCTTAATGGAGACCTCGAGGAGGAAGTTTATATGGACCAACCAGAGGGTTTCGAAATTAAAGGAAAAGGTCAAATGGTGTGTAAATTAAAGAAGTCAATATATGGACTCAAACAAGTCTCACGACAATGGTATATAAAGTTTAATGATACCATCACATCTTTTGGATTTAAGGAAAACACCGTTGATCGGTGTATATATCAAAAGATCAGTGGGAGCAAGTTTATATTCTTAGTCCTATATGTTGACGATATTTTGCTTGCTGCTAATGATTTGGGCATGTTACGTGAGACGAAAGATTTTCTCTCTAGGAATTTTAAAATGAAAGATATGGTGGAGGCATCCTATGTGATAGGGATAGAAATATTCCGTGATAGATCACAAGGACTATTGGGACTGTCTCAGAAAGGCTATATCGAAAGAGTTCTTGAGAGATTTAACATGAACAACTGTTCAGCAGGAATTGTTCCAATTCAAAAAGGGGACAAATTTAGTCTCATGCAGTGTCCAAAGAATGATGTAGAACGAAAGGAAATGGAGTCAATTCCTTACTCTTCTATTGTTGGAAGTTTGATGTATGCTCAAACTTGCACAAGACCGGATATTAGTTTTGCGGTCGGAATGCTAGGAAGATATCAGAGTAACCCGGGAATTGATCTTTGGAAAGCTGCAAAGAAATTTTTGAGGTACCTGAAAGGAACGAAGGATTATATGCTCACGCATAGGAGATCCAACAGTTTGGAAGTTATTAGATACTCGGATTCAGATCATGGTGGATGTGTTTGGTTACTTGTTCCTATTAGCTGAAGGAGCAATATCGTGGAAGAGTGCTAAGCAATCCGTCATTGCTACATCCACAATGGAAGTAGAATTTGTGGCATGTTTTGAAGCTACAATTCATGTATTATGGTTGCGGAACTTTATTTCAGGACTTGGGGTTGTCGACACCATTACCAAATATTTGAAAATTTATTGTGATAATCTTAAAGCAATATTCTTCTCCAAGAACGATAAGTACTCCAAAGGTGCCAAACATATGGAATTAAAGTACTTTACCGTCAAGGATGAAGTTCAAAAACAAGGGTGTCACTTGAGCATATTAGGCGATCTTATGATTGCGGATCCATTAACGAAAGGTTTACAACCAAAGACATTTAAAGAACATGTACATAGAATGGGTCTTGGTTGTACTTATGATTAATGTTTTTCTTTATGATGTTTGACACTCTGAGCTCAATTATGTGTTTCTGATATACTTTAATGAATTTCCTGTTTCTCATAATGGTGTACACATTATTGTTTTGAGATATTACAGGATAAGTCTCCATGAGACATTATTGTGGACCATAATGTTAAATGTTTTATAACTTATGAACCTAGTATGATAAGATGCTAGTGTTGTAGTATAATGTTAATTGTTTTGAGTATCATATTAAGGTATGCATGATGGACATTATAGAAGAGATTTATTTTATGCGCTACTAATGTTTTATGTCATTTAATATTAGTGTTATGTGGTCATTGGGCCAAGTGGGAGAATGTTAGAATTTTATTAATTCTAATATGTGGCCCAATTAATGTAAAGCCCATAACTAATATTTAATGAAGAATAAATCTCGTCCGTTAGATCGGTTACTTGATGGACGTACCGGATTAAGTCTCAACCCCTATAAATTGGTCCTCCCTCCACCCATTAGGGTTACCACTTCTTCTAATATACTTTTCCATCATTGACGGCTGTGGTAACGTAAGGCTAGGGCAAGGAGGTAGAAACCAATTTCTAGAAACAACGCTTCCGCTTTCGTAATAATGTCTTCCACATCAGGTACGCTTTCTGTAACGTTTCTCTGTAAGATTATCATGTTCAAGATCCTGTTATGCATTAAGTTAAGCTTACATTCTAATCACAGGGGTACTTGGTGGAAGATTTGACCATGAGATGGGCGATGTTATTTTTCCTAAGGAGAGGGAAGAGGGCTTTCTAAGAAGGGCTTGGGACGTATGAACAGAACAACACAACAAATGATGAAATGAAGAGGGTTCCCATCCATGCGGATTATTTTTCTCTCTGATGATTGCTTTATCCAACTTCTTCCGAGTAGTCAAGTACACATCATCACAAGATTCATCTACTCTCTCATTACGAACTTTTATGTGGTTTAGATTTGATCTACCTCATTTTGTTGCGGTCTAATGCTTCATGTCATGTACATTTCTGTATTAGCTATTAGTTCAATGACAAGAGTCAATGCTAACATTATGGTTAGTTCATTGTACTAGTGATTATCTAGTTTTCTTGCTCGACTGATTTATGGTTTCCTTGACTTCTACTTAGACGAGCGTTTCTGTCAGAATGCCATGAGATGGAATATCCATTAGAAACTTTTACGACAAGTCAATTTTGACAGATTTCGTCCAAAATTTGTATTTTTTAATGGATCCCGAATCTAAAATTCTCCGATATACTCTCTTCAGCCCAAAATAAATGAATTTCTAACACTTTTTTTGTCCAAAATACATGAATGTTTCAAAGCACAAATAGGTTTAGTTAATTTTCAAAAGTTACCCTTCTCTCAAATTGGTTTTTCAAATCCAACATTGACTCATTTTACTTCTAAGAAAAGTTTGGGAAACTAAAAGGATAGTATCGTCAAAATGATCATTTAATTAATGTAATTAATTAACTTTCTTAGACACACCACAAAGATTCACTTATTTTGAACCAGAGAAAATATGATTTTTCTCGTGTTGTTTTTATTTTGGATCCGCCTCTGATAATAAAGTTCAATGATAATAATGATATCCTCATGTCACTCTTCAGGGACATGGCAAACATATGTTGTAGAAGACCAAAGTTTGTGGTACAAAATTGATAAAAGCACTCCACTTGAATATACTGCCACTGTTTCTGTTAATCCTTTGAGTGCCTTGAGAATGCTTGAGGACTTTGTGGCTTTAAAACCAGGTTTGTTTTTAATTCCCAAATTTAAACCTTTAAAATTACTTCAACTTGGTTATCATAAAAACATTAATTCATAAAAAAAAATTAATTATTCTTTCCATAAAACAGGGGACACAATTGCTCAAAACGGAGCTACAAGCATTGTGGGACAATGTGTTATTCAGCTAGCTCGAGTTCGTGGAATTCATAGTGTTAATATTATAAGAGATAAACCGGGATCGATGAAGTAAAAGAAAAATTAATGAAACTTGGTGCTAATAAAGTGTTTGCTGAGAGTGAACTCAAAGTAAAATCTATCAAAAGTCTCATGGTACGGATTTAAATTATATACATGATAAATATCGCACTATCAGCGAGTGTATTTTAATTTGTTGTAACGGTAACATATTGTAGGATGATATACCTCAACCTCTTTTGGGTTTGAACTGTATTGGTGGAAATGCAGCTACTTTGGTCGTCAAATTCTTAAAAGTGAGACACCTTTTTATTTTTATATAGTTAGCTTCTAATTTAACTGTTTCACGTTCATGTTGTAAAGAAAACTAAGAATGTTTTTATTTTTCAGGCAAGGTGGCACAGTGGTTACGTATGGAGGGATGTCAAAGAAGCCTATTACCATATCTACCACATATTTCATATTCAAGGTCAGTTTCAAATGGTCAATTATGTAATTTAAACACTACATAATTTTTTTGATTGTATATTGAATTGTCGTTATTGGAATTTTTTTTTTTTTTTTTTTTGGCAGGATATTTCATTGAAAGGATACTTGCTACAAGAAAAAACTTTAGACAAAGCAGCATATAGGTGTTCGATTGATTATCTCTTGGTTCTTGCTCGTGCTGGGAGATTGAAATATGAGTACGATCTCTAACTTAAAATTTATGTTTTTATAAAGGAAAAATTATTTTTACAAATAAGATATTTGAAAATAACACATGAAAAATCTTTATAAAGTTACTTTCTTCTAATGAAATTATAAAGGGATATGTTGACCTTTTTCCTCCTTTGGGTGAGTGAATCAAATTAAAATGTTATAATTATGAAATTTCTTACTTTATAAATATTTTGATGAAACAATTCCTAGTGCACAAGTATCGTCACGAAAAGTTTGAAAAAGAAAAAGGAATAATCCCTTAACCATCGGTGATCTCACAAAAGGGGTTTTCAACCACAAAAAAGAACTTCCATCTTTTTTTGGGATGAATTTAACATATATACAATGATAATATAAAAACATTTTTTACTATGAGTATATTTTAATATGTTGTAATATTTAATTATTTTATTTCTAAGTTATTAATTTCATCTTTTATATAAAAATCTGTAATAAGATTTAAGTGATATGATAGTTTAAAAGTATTCTTTTACAAGGCGAAATTGAGGTTAATTTGATTTGTAATAATCCACAAAGTGACATCGTTGATGTCTTTTTTTATAAAAAGAATACTCACATCAGATGTTTATATTTAGCAAATAAATATAAAATATATATTTTTTAATACTTAATCATATATGATGTGATAACAACAACATACCCTATGTAATCCCACATTAAAATTAAATTATTTAGTTGAATATAAAAGTTGATATGAGTAACTATTTATCTTTTTTACAGGATGGAGATGGTACCTTTTAATGATTTTCATACAGCTCTTGAAAGGGCTATGGGGAAACAAGGAAGTGGAAGGAAATAAGATAGAAATGAAACTGGTTGTTAGTCAATACATCAAATATTGTGAAAGAGAATATATTAACAGTGCAATCTGATTCTGACCTGCTATGGACAATCTCAATTAAAAAAGGGTGAAGGATGCAGTTTGCACATGACATGAATGAGAAGAGTTGATCTACAAAATTTTGTTGGATGTATTGTGGATGTTGACCTCCATTTTCGGCCTTTCCAGATAAAAAAGTTTACCAGAGAATTCGAGAAACCTTGGGGTTATTGTCCTTCGGGATGGCTCAGTTGGTTTGGAGGGTGGTTATCCACACGGATGACCCGGGATCCTTCCTCCCTCAATGCCTTCGAGTCGGCGCAGCCATGGTATGCTTCTCTTTTCTAGTGCGGTTCACATCCATTGTGGTTTGTGTAGGCTATTACATAGTGGGGGGTTTATCGGTGCGCATGAAAGTGCTCACAATTGATTATTGTGCTCACTCGAAGGGCGAGAGGTTGTAGCTTTGCAAAGGATTATCCTGGGGTTCCAAAAAAAAAAAAAATTTGGGGTTATTCTTTACTTTTTTTTGAAGGAAAAAAGCATCTCTTTAGTCCAATTTTGTACTGGCAAAGACAGATTTCTTTGACATCGGCACACCGATTCCCGCAAATCAGCATGATTGAGAGGAACGACTAAATATGTGCTACAAATCATTAGGAGATACTAGATGATTTGTTTTAAAAAATGTAATAGTGGAGAATCATGTCCAAATCCGATTCCGTGCACTGTGGAAGTAAGGTCCGAGGATTATTGCATCAGCAGAATGCACTGCATATCTCTTCAAGGGGTTATGAACAGGAGCTGTTCAATGAAATTGGTGGCCTAAAGCTAAATTTTAATATGAGGTCTCAAATATCTATATATAATATACTTTTAGCGTATGGAGAGGTGATGTATATCTTTCTCGGGGATGGCTAGAATGTTATTTATCTTTTTTCTCCTATTTTTGAATTTTTCCTACTCTTTCCATTTCTGTGTTATGATAATAAAAATCCAAAAGACACTCCTTTAATTATCTTAAATATTAGTACTTAATTTTATACAACTGATGGAATCACTAATTACAGGTTATAATTATAGGCCAGTTACAAACCTTTTCACCTCCTCTATCTTTTCTTTTCTCATATATTCATAGTTTCATATACATGTCCCAAATCTCTTTTTGCTGGACCATGTTATACCTAAAAGTTACACATTTCTGGTGCTAGCATGGCTTCCCAAAATAAGCTAAACAGCTAGAGTATTGTTGCAGTTCTCTGGATTCCTGTTATAGTTTCGTTACATCAGTTAAGGTTAGTGTATATTTTGTGATAAAATAATTATTTTATTCTTGATGTGATTTTCGTTGTCCACGTTTTTATCATTTCATGTGGAAGGTTTTGATATATTGTTTGAGCTTTCACATAAAGATGCTCTTTTTATCGTCTGAATTTGCATGAAGTGATTAATTGAGCAGACGTTGACAACACGAAGACGATAGAATCCATTTCACTTCACCAAAAGCAAGGCCTATGAGTACATTTTTTTTAATTGTAGTTTGTTAGTTTAAACTCTAATCCTCAGTTCTTTCTTGATTATAGCTTTCTTTTTAATGGAAAAACATTAGAGGTGATGTGTAAAGTTTCCACCTAATTTGATTTAGTATGAAAAAGCTACGTATATTCTCACCTAGCTTCTTATGCACGCTTTTCTTTTGATCTTTTTTCATTTTTTCATATTCTTTTCTTTATTGTGGTCTTTTTCTTGGTTTTGCTATTTTTATTTCTTCTCTAATAATTTTTAATGTGATAACATATTCCTCTTTGAAAAGAAGAGATATTTCTCAAAGAGACCGAAGCTTAAAATATTTTCGTATGGAGGGACTCTTGTGGATTCTCTCGGTAATTTTTTGTATGTCGTTGAATTCATAGGATAAGTTTTCAAATGAATTTAATATATTTTGACACTTTGAGCAATTTGAGTATAATAAAATGATTTTGAGGATGAAAAGAAATTATTTTTAGAGTGGAACAGTAACATTATATGGAAGGTGCATTAGACGATGAAGAGAAAGATGAAAAGGGAAGATTTATGTTTCTTTTTAAAAATTGGACATGATTATTTTTTTGAGTCAGAAAGGAGAGCAAATGATGCATGTGGCTCAAGGTGCAATTGATGGTGTGCTCTTCAAAGACTCTTGGAATGGGATCAGACAAGAAGTAAAGAGGAAATTAAACACCAATTGTAATTACCTTCTCATTTACAGGTTCATAATTTAGAAGTTTCCTGTGTCTATATTGGGTACAAGTGATAATAACAATAGCAGCTAGTGATTTTTTGTTTTAAACTCTCTCACAAATATCATTTTGAGTATGAATGATGCTCAGAGAGGTTAAAATTTTATTTGCTTTCTTCTTTATTTTATAGTCTTATTTAGATTTTAATAAAGAGAAAATTATGAAAGCAATCACCTTTATTTTCTAATGAAAGGAAAAATTAATACTCATATACACATAGATTGAATTTACAAAGTAATAAATGTATTTTAAATTGTATACATATGCACATAGAGAGATCAAAATTTCTTGAATCTTTCATTTCTTTACCTGCTTATTTAAGAAATATTAAAAAGTTAGTTACTAAAATTTATGATGTTCTAATTACCGCGCAAAGCGCGGATAGGTTATCTAGTATCCAATAAAAATATCTTTTGGGAGCGTCACCCGTGCATTTCGTGCGCCACATGTGCATCTCGTCGCAAAAGTGGCGGTTGACGAATAAGATATTAAAAAGAGGATAGTTTGCTAGCACTTGATTGTCCAGTAACTTCATCCTTGTGGTAGTTTATGGACACATTTAATTAGTGATGAACTATAAAAAAGCATTTTGAAAGTAAAATATACATCGATAGCTCCTTTTTAAATTGAGAATTCCTAGGGTGTATATTCATCGACGATCTCAAAGCAAGCGAAGGCAATAAAAAGAAAAAGAAAGGTGGTTTGTCAACAATCAAATCTTAAAAGATTGTACTTACAATCTAGTTTGCCCATCCAATTCTTTGTCGAGCTATGTCATACACAATAATCTTATCTTTAACAACAAGATCCGTGATAAAGGTTTGCTTCGAACTTTGGTACTTTATTATAATTTCTAAAATTGAATGAAATATATTGTAACTTAAACACAACGATCATATAAGACGTGTAATATGTACAACACTCTAAATCCTATATTAAAGTGGGAATATTCCTCAAATAGGGTTAATTTGTCACCTTTATCATTTAGTTGATATCTCGATATTCATTAGAGGAAATGAACACTGAAAAGATAAGACAAGAGTGGGATTAAACACGGGCGCAGAAATCAGATGCAATTATATATAACTGCAACTTGCTTCTCAACTCTTTTTTTTTTTTTTTAATGTTTAAAGTTGGGTTCGAGTCATAAAAGGGTTATGCAAGGGAGCTTCCGGTGGAGAGAGGTAAAAAAAAAAAAAGAAAAAAAAAAAAAAAAAAAGAAGAAGAAGAAGATAAAAAGGATTATTCTTCCTAATCTTCAGTTTTAAAAGAGTTGAAAACTCAACAGACAAAATCAATAGCGTCGCCCGGACTCGAACCGGAGACCTTCGGTGTGTTAGACTGACGTGATAACCAACTACACCACGTCGCTTCCCAATATACGTAGTATCTTTGGCAGACAGTTCATTTTTGGCGGCAATAAGTGATTTCTATGAATAGCAATCGAATTGAAACCATAGGGTTTTGTTGCTTCATTTTTTTCAGAGTGATTTCTGGTTTTTGATGCTCCAATAGACAATCAGTTAAAGCTTACAAATTTGCACATATGCAGCTCTGTAATTCCTCAGCATGAAGAAGATTTAATGGTCTGTTTGGTTAAGTCTTTGGAGGTCAAAAATTGTTTATTTTTTTTCAAAAGTTACTTATTTTTTAAAAAGTGAATTGTTGCATCAATGTCAATTTTTTTAGGATTAAAAAAAAAAAAGTGTTTTGAAAGTGAAAAAGCTGTTTTTCATTAAATTAAAAAAATAAGTAAAGTAATCTCAATTTAAGTGTTATGTTTTTTGATATGATATATAAAAAAGTAATTTTTATATTTAGTAAGTTTTCAAATTCAAAATTTCACATGATAAATTTAAGACCACAAAATTTAAAAACTATACACATTCCTAATTTAAAATTATATATATTCAAAAGTTTTTTTATTTATATAAAACCGCATCGATCAAAAAAAACATATAAATTACAATGGGGAGTAACATTAAACAAAAGAAAAAATACTTTTTAAAAAAGCCTTATCCCAAGGCATGCGTACCCTTTACCTCTCAAATTCTTCGCCTCAAAGCGGATCCCAACAATTGAAAACTTTGTTTGATTCCATTTTGAAGCGATCTCAAATATATATATATACACACATAACCATTTCGAAGGTCATGAAATGGTTAGAAAAAGTTATGAAAACTTGTATAGTTATGTATAACATTGAATATAAGAGGAAAATAACCAAAAAAAAAAAAAATGAGGAAGAATAATTAAAAGCAGTTCATTTACTTTGAAACAAGTTTTAAATTTGGATGGAATCTTTTTAATTAGACTTCTTTTTTTAATGAGGAAAAGAAAATAAAGTTTTTAATTTTTGTTTTAACGGAAAAGGGCCTAAAATACCCGAACTATTAGAATTGCATGCAAAAATCGAAAAAGATTTTTGAGCCCCAAATACCTCCTAGCGTTCAATTCACCTTTGAGCCCCACAATTTCATTTAACATAACATGGGGTCTAATATACTCTTATTTCTAACGTAATCCAACCCCATGTTGATGCCCAATTTTGTCTATCCTTTCGTCCAATTTACATTGTTGAGCTTCTATTTTATTAGAATATTAATTATATTTTTTTATCACAACCTATAGTTAAATTTCTTGATGATCTCTATTATTATTATTATTATTGTTGTTGTTGTTGTTGTTGTTATTATTATTACTACTACCTTTTCATTTTACTAGAAAAAAAAAATCACTCATGCATTTATTCTCCTTCTGGCTTAATTGCAGTGTTAATCCTATTCGTATTCTCTATAAATATTTATTTAAACATATTTTTTGTATTAGTGTCACACTTATAGTTGTTGTTTTGTTTCTATGATTACTTTACTATTACAAGTGATAAAACTATTTACCACAATATTTTGTCCCTCTACTTTTATTATCATTATGAAAATCGAGAAAATCTATTTGAAATTACTATATTCCCCAAATAAACCTAATAATTTTTCACCCATTTCCTAAAGTTTCTACCCCGGCCATAATCTCTTTGACTAAAAAAATCCTAAATAAGGCATCGGTGTTACCCCCAAAACCAAATATCCATAACTGATTTATTTATTTACTCGTTTAAAATTCCTAAGAAATAGTCATCTCTAAATTTCCTTAAAATCAAACATTCCACGATTCTCGAATTTAATGTCGAAATAAAGCTACAAGATCCCTTTCTTTGTGCCTTTTATGTTCTTTCATTTATTCTAGTTTGATTTTCTCTTCTCTTCTCTTTTCAATTCCACTTTATTTCCTTAATTCATTCACCTTAATTTCTTACTAGTAATCATAAAAATCATAGCTAATATCCGCCTTAACTGCAAAATCGAAACTTTCCTCTTTTCATCTAATATGCCAAGAACAAAATGACAGAAGTTTGGATCTGAATCTATTTGAAAAATCCGTCCAAGTTCAAAATTATTAATAATAATAATAATAATAATAATAATAGTAGTAGTAGTAGTAGTAGTAGTAGTAGTAGTAGTAGTAATAGTAGTAATAAAAGTAATAATAGTAATAGAGATCATCAAGAAATTTGACTACAAGTTGTGATAAAAAAAAAATATAATTAATAATCTAATAAAATAGAAGCTTAACGATGTAAATTGGACGAAAGGATGGACAAAATTGGGTGTCAACATGGGGTTGTTATAATAAGGGTATATTAGACCCATAGGTGGATGGCGAGGGGTATTTGGGGGCTCAAGGTAGATGACGAGGGGGTATTTGGGGGCTGAGGTGGATGGAGGGTATTTTTTAATTCTAATAGTTCAAGGGTATTTTTGGCCTTATCCGTTGTTTAATTAGACCTGTGATTTTTAATGAGGAAAAGAGAAATAAAGCGATCTGTTTTTGTTAAAAAATGAACGGGGCTTAAACGCCTAGCAAGTTTCAAACCACTGATCAATGAACAACAAAGCTTTAGTTTTTTTACCATTTCTTCGTATCGGACCAACAACGCATCTTTGATGTGGGTTCCCATTAGAAATATATTTATATATTTAATGGATTTAAAATCCTTCAAATAAATATTGGTCGGGGCAAGCGTTAGTGGGTTAAAACAAACATGGGATCTTGTATGGGATCTTTTGGCCACAGTCTCTACCCTCCTCGGGCCCACTCATGAGATTACACTAATGTATTGGTGTTGTGTTGTAACACTTTCTCATAAACCACTTTGCAAAAATACAATTTTCTAAAAACTTTACTCAGAAGTATTTTTCAAACTAATTAACGTTCCACCAAAATTACTTTTTTTGAAAAATAATTGATTTTAGAAGCTTGCCGAAAAGAGACTATAAATACCCTACAGTTACCGCCATTTGCCCCTAAAAGTTGAGCGCCATTGAAATGGACGGAGCAGCAACCTCAGCTTCACCGTCGACTATAAAGGCGATAAACAAGGGAGTAGTGCATAGAATTTGTGCCGGTCAAGTTATTCTCGACCTTCCCTCAGCCGTCAAGGAATTAGTTGAGAACAGCTTGGATGCTGGCGCCACTAGCATTGAAGTTTCGCTCAAAGACTATGGCGCTGAATCCTTCCAGGTCATCGATAATGGTTGTGGCATTTCACCGAACAACTTCAAGGTCTATTTCCTTTCTATTTTTACTGCTCTGAGCCCTAAATTTTTGTCACTCTCTTATTGTTGATTGTTATAAGGGGTCATTTGGTAGCTCGTTAAAGCTATGCAAGTATTAGTAATACATAGATTAGTTATGAAAAAATCTACGTATTATGTTATGCAGGAATCAGTTATGCAGGGTTTAGTTATTCCATTTTCTATTCTGTATAAAATAATACACAAATTCCCTCATAACTTATACCGGTACTAGTTATGTGAGTTTCTAAATTACTTAGTTATGCAGAGTTTAGTTATTCCATTTTCTATCCTGTATAAAATAATACACAAATTCCCTCATAACTTATACCGGTACTAGTTATGTGAGTTTCTAAATTACTTAGTTATGTAGAGTTTAGTTATTCCATTTTCTATCCTACATAAAATAATACACTAGTTCTCTCATAACTTATAACTGATACTAGTTATGTGAGTATCTAAATTACAATCCATATACCGTGTTAATTCTATACATGAATAACTTATCTCCTAACCAGCTACCAAACGTGGTATTACTTATGCAGTATTTTAATACATGAATAACTCACCTCCAAGCAAGCTACCAAACGACGCCCAAGTGAATAAACGAGTAGTAATATCTTGTGTGTATGTGCGTGTAAAAGATTTCCATAGACTATGTATTTTTTATCAAGGATGTGTCTGTATATATGTGCATAGGCTTTCTCTATACTTCGTACTATTTTCAACTGAAGTTGCATCGATGTGTATATACATGTGTTAAATGTGCACACGTGTAAATTGTCACTATAGTAAACTTTATTTCCAATCAAGGTTGCTTCTGCTCTGTTGTAGCTCACTTGCTGCTAATTTCCACTGTTTGTTTCTATTTTGTCGTTTATGTTGATTAATTTCACTACTTGTCGTGTCAATAGTAAATTGGTCTAATTTGGTACTAAGTGGTGTGTATGTTCTGGTTTTGAAGGTACTGGCGCTAAAACATCATACCTCAAAACTATCAGATATTCCTGATCTTCAGTCATTAGCGACTTTTGGATTTAGAGGGGAGGCATTGAGTTCACTTTGTGCGTTAGGGGATTTAACGGTTGAAACAAGAACGAAGAATGAGCAAATTGCGACACACTTGACTTTTGATCATTCAGGCCTTCTGATAGCTGAAAGGAACACGGCTCGCCAAGTTGGTACCACTGTCACTGTTAAGAAGTTGTTCTCCACTTTACCAGTGCGAAGTAAAGAGTTTCACCGCAACATCCGAAAGGAATATGGAAAGCTTATCACACTGCTGAATGTATGATGCCTTTAATCTGTATTATCTTACTCGTGTTTGGCTATTGATTTCTTAGGATGATTTAATTGAAATGAAACTTAAGAATTGAAGATGGGAATTTCAATTGGTGCCTTCAAATCTGTAGGGCACTTCTTGATGGTATAATCCAATTCAGTTCAAGTAGGTTCAAACTTCAAGCGTCAAAGTTTCTGTGTTACAGTAGCTATCTTGTTCTTTTCCCTTTTGGAGGAAATTGTTTTCTAAATTTAGAAATTGTAGACCACTATTGCAACCATAAGGAAAAAGAAAGAGATAAAAAAGAGAATGTCTTCACCATATTGAAATTATCTTTTTATGATTCTATTTGAAGTATCTTGGTAATGAATATTACCGAACAGACACCGTTATAGATGAATTTGTATGTCATCTGTGGTGTAGTGTTTTTCAGAAGATTCTTTAATATCTGCTAATATTTTTTATTCAATTGGAAAATCTTAAAGTAAGTTGGAAGACTGCCTGAGCGAATTTGAGCCTCTTTAAAAATTCAAACTCTACGAGCGGTGCAAAATAGAGACCTTCCTAGGAAAATGAAGTTCCTCTAAATTGAAGATTGGTGCAATTTGTAGAGAACCATACTTTTGTGTAGGCTCTCCACTTCTTCTTCTTCTTCTTCTTTTTTTTTTTTTTTTTTTTTTGGTTTACTTCTTGTATTGGGAAGATTTCCCGCTTTAACAAAATATGATTTACTTCAAAAAGAGCTTTTTGCTTCTGGGGATTCTAAGTCGCATTGTGCTATAAATTTGGTGACCACATCATCCATGTTGCGCTGCTGTATAATTTGTTCTTGTCAAGATTCTTAATCTTAAGAGAATATAGGCATTGTTTCCTGCTGAAGAAGTATTTTTTTAAATGCTTTTGTTGTTTAAGTTATTTAGTTTTTTTTTTTCTTGTCTTTGTTGCACTTCTAGGCGTATGCTCTTATTTCTAAGGGAGTCAGACTAGTTTGCACCAACTCAGCTCTCAAAAATGCAAAATCTGTAGTTTTGAAGACTCAGGGAAGTGGATCTCTGAAAGATAACATTATAACAGTATTTGGTATGAGTACCTTTACTTGTCTGGTGCCTCTCAAAGTATGTATGTCTGATGGTTGCACTGTTGAAGGATTCATTTCCAAGTCTGGCTATGGTAGTGGACGCAACTTAGGAGATCGACAATACTTTTTTGTGAATGGACGGCCGGTAGATATGCCAAAAATTGGCAAGCTTGTCAATGAGTTGTATAGAGGTGCAAACTCTCGGCAATATCCCATTGCAATCATGAACATTGTGATCCCACCAAGTGCATTTGATGTCAATGTAACTCCTGATAAAAGAAAAATATTTTTGTCTGAAGAAGGCTCCATATTGCACTCTTTGAGAGAAGCTTTAGAAAAGATATACTCTTCTAATTGTGCTAGTTATGCTGTTAATAGTCTCCAAGAGGTTGAAGAAAAGCATACATCCAATCCTTCCCAACTTGAGGCCTTTCAGTTTCAATCCAAGCAATTATTGTCAGATAGCGCTGATACTCAGGAAGGTGACTATGTTGGAGAACTACATGAAGAAGGTCATTTTCTCAAAAAATCTCGAAAGGAATTAAAAGATACATCTGTCACGGAGGTGCTGCTAAATGATGGAAACAGGTCAACAGAGAAAGACTTCAGTCTTCGATTCCATGGAAAGAAGAAAGACAATAACAGTTCCAGAAGTCCCTGGAAGGAAGTCGG
This sequence comes from Lycium ferocissimum, assembly GCF_029784015.1. Taxonomy (NCBI): domain Eukaryota; kingdom Viridiplantae; phylum Streptophyta; class Magnoliopsida; order Solanales; family Solanaceae; genus Lycium; species Lycium ferocissimum. The sequence continues at coordinate 11,919,124 of NC_081342.1, read as the reverse complement.
AGGTCTGACTACTGCTATAACCGACAGACATGCACTCACCCCGGGCTCAAAAGATAAAAGCTGTATCGATACTGCACGTTGTGTCGATCGTGCAAGCATTGTCCAGTCATCACTCACCAAGTTTATTACGGTAAATAAGAGAAAGCACGAGAGTATGAGTACCACATTATCTGAGGTACCTCTCCTGAGAAATGGATCGACTGTGTGTCCATCAGGAGAAGACAATTCTTTGAAGGATGCCACATCCTTAAGATCTCCGGATAATCCAGTTAAGGCTGATAAGTGTGATGAAGTGACCATTAATGAGTCTGGATCTTCCAAGTTCTCAAAGATAGATAACTTTCTTCATCAAATGAAGCACTCGAGAAATGGATTGACTGTGTGTCCATCAGGAGAAGACAATTCTTTGAAGGATACCACATCCTTAAGATCTCCAGGTAATCCAGTTAAGGCTGATAAGTGTGATGAAGTGACCATAAATGAGTCTGGATCTTCCAAGTTCTCAAAGATAGATAGATTTCTTCAGCAAATGAAGCACTCAAGAATGGCTACAGTCCTTGATCAAACAAATAATTTATCTCCACCTGGAAATAGTATACAAAATGGAAAATCTGAGGAGGTAAGAGAAATCTAATAGAAATTATCTTCTGAATGGTTTTAATTGCTTTGTTGTTCAGTGGAATTGGATTAGGAATGATAGTTAACACAGAATTTCAATTCATTCTCTATGCTATTTTGGTCAGTCCTTTTAGGTTTGAACCATTTGATTTTCAGGAGCATGAGGTTCAAATGAATGAATTATGTGTAACTGAACCAGTGCCTCTTGATTCTACTTGCAACAACATCCATGATGTATCAGAAAATATGGTAGATGCTGCTTCTTCTGAACAGCCTGTTAGTCTGACTCTGGATGCTCCTAAGGCTTCATCTAATAGAGAGATTGTTTCGACATTGCAATTTAGTGTGAAAGAACTTATATCAAGAAGGAAGCAGAGACTGTCAAGATTGCAACTCCTTAATCGTACATCTCAAAGAATGAAAACAAAGAGGTAATACACGGTAATTTCCCTTGGCTTGGGAAAAAGAGCTTTTGGTCTTTCAATTAGTTCTTAAAAGTTCTTTAATGTTTCTGTAGGGATTTTGCTGCAGCAACCCTGGAGCTCTCCGAATCAGAAAATGAAGAGGCCAAGGCAAGGGCATTGATTGCTGCTACCAATGAGTTGGAGAGACTTTTCAAGAAAGAAGATTTTACTAAAATGAAGGTCCAAACTCGTTCATTTATTAGTATTCAAAATCAAACCTGTATTGTATTATGATTTGATTTGGCAATAATTTAATTTCCTGATTCTGGCTGGAGGGTAAGATTGTTTTAGGATCTCCTTGGGGCATTCTTTTCTTTTATCCATACCCGTATCTTAATAGACCCTGCCTCTAATCCAAAAATCTTAGTTTTCTGGTTTTTGTTTGCATGTGAATGTTACTGCTAAATCTTCCCTAGTTGGTTCAGTTGGGGATCTTGTGATACAGGGGATGTTCTGACGCTTCTTATCTTTTTCCAGTCAACAACACTTCTAAACTCCCCTGTGAAATTGTTGGCATTCCTTGGTCCCAAATTGAATTCGTCCACCTCTTACTTCTGCCTGATAAATAATAGCATCTGCTTCTTTAAAGGTGACAGATCAAATCTTATTATTATTATTTGTTCTTTGGATAAGGGACAGTTTAATTGTAGCTTATAGACCTTTTTTTTTTTTTTTTTTTTTTAGAAATGCCTTATAAACCCACTTCTCCGCTCCTTAATGCAACTCTTTCTTTTCTCTATGAAGTGCAGTCTGAACATGTTCCTCATTTAACGCTACATAATACTTATTCTCAGCTATTCTTTTGAGACACTATCCAATTCAAGACATGACAGGAGTCACTATTTGCATTTTGATGTTTCTAACTGCAGATTTTTTCTGCTCTCTTTTTTTCTCCCCTTACACCATGAAGCCTTAAGCATTCTGACTTAAAATATTGTAATGGACTCTTTAGTCCAAAATAAGTGATTTTTGTTGTCCTCTCTTGGATATGCTGATATGAACCTACTCTTTTGAACTTCTGAGAGCTGAATTTGTGCTATACATCTGCAAAATGTGATTTTTATTTGTGTGCTATTTGGTTGGGATACTTCTCAAAAAAAAAAATAAAAAAAAAATACTGGTAACTTATTTGGTTGGGATACTTCCAATGATAAATTCAGTCAAGCACTAGTTTATTTACATGAAATTGGTAATTACTCCTTGTGCATGTTTATTTCTGTCATCAGGAGTTTCAGCGGAAATGCAGAGTTTTAGTATCAGCAGTAGAAAATTCTCAACTTCTATTTTGGTAATACAGGTGATTGGGCAATTCAATCTTGGATTCATTATAGGCAGGTTGGATCAAGACCTTTTTATTGTTGATCAGGTACTATTCCTTTGCTTTTGTATACTGACCTCTCTGCAGTTAATAGTAAACTAATCTTTCATTTGATTTTGGTTTTTGAAAGTTTCTTATGTGATTTGCATTGGACGCTCTCTCTCTCTCTCTCTAATTTTTCTTTGGTTGGTCAGCATGCCGCAGACGAGAAGTATAATTTTGAGCGTCTGTCGCAATCAACTATCTTGAATCAGCAACCTTTACTTCGGTGAGGGTCTTCATTCTCCTGCTATGTGTTTTGTCTAAGATTTTTTAAATTTATTATGTATCAAGATAGATCCAATCTTTTGGAGCTGCTATTGTTAGGTAGACGCATTTAATGAACCAAACCGTGGAACATTGAAGGGATGATGATGTTTTAATATTTCTCTTCTGCACTCTCGAGAATTTTTGTTCTTGGCTTGAAATTTAATTCTTTTTTCTTTCTAAAATCTAGGCCCTTGAAGATGGAGTTATCTCCTGAAGAAGAAATAGTTATTTCCATCCACAATGATACATTCAGGTGCTTCAGAATCCTTATTGCTCTTGTTTATTGTGAATTCTTATTGGCATATCTTTTCATCATTTGGTTGTGTTTCTTCCCGAACGATCTGAAGTATGGTCATGTTCAACTTATGAGGTTAAGATGACATGTTTTCAACCTTTGCATGTTTTTCTTAACCTTGTCAACCTGTTTGAAAAGGATGACCACACTGATGCTTAAGCCAATCAATTAGTTGTCAGGGAGAAGTAGTCCTTTACTTTTTTAACTTTCTATGATAATTAGTTGTCTAACGTTATCATTATCTTTTCGTCCCATTCTTTGCACCCCTAACTCATACTTAATCCACTTCTGAGATGTCTGTTGTCTTCACTCTTTCACCAAATTAGTCTATAAAATGTGAAGAATTTGGATGAACTGTACCTTTTGCACCTTACACTGTGACGTGGTTCCTTTTCTATATTGTAGTTTTAACTTCATTTTTTTTTTTTTTTTTTTGTGGTCATGCCTTTAATATGACATGAGATAGCTGCCGCTTTTCAGTAGTGCCCCTAATGCGAACTTTCTGACCCCTAGCTTGTCTGCCCTCCTCAACCATTACCTATAAACCCAGTGTTCCAGACCTCATCAACCGGGGCCCTAGCCCCCTGCAATCACCCTCCCCTAGGCAAGATTGAGCTATCACTACAATCCTAACTACCCAGATTCCACCATTTTAAGTTCTTAACATGGGAAATGCAATAGAAAGTGAAATCCCGTAAGCTCTTCATGGCGAAAAAGGAAACCGGAAAAAGAAGGAAACATAAAACATTTCAAATGAGAATAACAGTAAAAAAGTCTGTAAGGTTTAGTCAAATAGAAGTGCCAATTTTATTTTATTTTTTAAAAATAGGTTCTTTATCTGTCTGGTTAATCAAATTGGTTGACAGCAAAGTAAAACCACCTTTAATAAGTAGCCAAATGCAGTCTACAAAAACATCTTGGCATCTTGCACTTTTTCTGTTTGATGAACTACTAATCATATTAGCTTAAAACTATTTGGTGCCATGTGTGCTCTCTTAGGAGTGATGACAATATCATTTCTATCTTTGGGCTTGCAGGAGAAATGGATTTCTATTGGAGGAGGATCTGTGCGCTCCTCCAGGGCATCGTTTTAAGCTAAAAGCAGTCCCCTTCAGCAAAAATATAACCTTTGGAATTGCAGGTAATCACTCAAGATGCATTCCATACTTCTACCAACGTGAAGGTCCGTAGGACATAGGTCACGGTTTCATCTTTGGGTCGCTACTTCAGAAACGACCACACAAGTTGCCAATCCTTGATACAGACAATCTACAAGTAATTAGAGTAGGGATTTCAGATCTGAACGTGATAAGATAGCTAAAGAAGAGTGTCATATAAAATTAATTAAAGAGATTCATAATGTGGAATGCGCTCTGCATTACTGGACAAATTTCCTTTTGGTCATTCTATTGGCAGTTAGTTGGGCCTGATGTAAGCTACAGAATGTAAGGGAGGATAAATCGTGTTAGCTCTTGCATCTGCTTTATTGCATGAAGGAACTTGGGCTCATGTTTTTCATTACTTTATTGTTCTTGCAGATGTGAAAGATCTCATTTCCATTCTTGCTGATAGTGAGGAAGAATGTTCCATGATGGGTACTTATAGGAATGATAAAGCCGATTCATTATGTCCTCCTAGAGTTCGTGCAATGTTTGCATCGCGTGCCTGCAAATCTTCTATCGTTATTGGAGATCCACTTGGGAGAAATGAGATGCAAAAGGTACTTTTGTTCATTTTACCGTTTTTGAATTTATGTTCATGTCATGGCATCTCTGCTTTATACTTCAGCAATTGTCTAGTTCAATATAGAATTTGTGCACAACTACCAATTGGTAGGAAATATGCACTGAATCAAGTATAAGTACAACAACGACATGCCCAGTGAATCAAGCAGAAGTATTCTCATTTATTTGCCTGCTTATTGTGGAATTTGAGGATGCATGATTATCAGCTATGTCACAAAAATATCTCTTTTCATCGTTCAACTTTGTATTGCTTAACCTCTATAAAGTGTTGTTTAGAAGGGAAATAAGGTGACATTTTTTGGCCTAAAAATCTTCTGCCTGGTTTGCTTTATGACCCGAGTTGTAAAATTGTTGTTTCAGATACTTGATAATCTATCACGCCTCAAGTCTCCATGGAATTGTCCACATGGTAGACCGACAATGCGTCACTTGGTTGATCTGAGGACTGTACATAGAAGATTAGAAGCAGATGAGACCACCTTATAAACTCCAGTTGGTAACATCGCCTAGCGAAGCAGGGACTTCTTTCTGTAAATTATTGGACACCTGTAAATTGAGACATTTTGCATATGGAAATAGAATTTATCTAAATGACGAGGAGTTTGAGTATACAGAAAGCGGTCTTTTACCTTTCCATCTATTCCATTTTACTCATTGCTTTTCTATTTGCTTAAAGAACATTTTTTATTCTTTACCTCTTTGGCACACTTTTTTTCTTTTTTTGCGTTAACTGCACTCTGTTTTGAGAGGTGGAGGGAAGGGATTTGTGTGACGGGATAATGATTCGTGACGTTTAATTTGACATTATTGTTGTCTTTTCATGATAATTTGGTAGTTTTTCACAATTTCCACAATGAACGGAAGGGTCAAGTAAGTGCTAGAGTGGAGCGTCTCTTTCAATCCCCCTTTTTTTTTTTTTTTTTTTTCAAATTATACTTGCTTGAAAATATGCCAAAATGGAAAGCTGAAATTCTATTGTATACTATCATCAATAAGATGAGCTAATGAACCAATGCCTCAAATCTTTAATTAAACTCAGCTATGCAAAACCTTTAATATTCAATACTCAGAAGATTCATAATAGATCAATTATGTTTATAGTTAATCGTCAAACTATTATCTATCAATAACCACATTCAGAATTGGATGAACTATACTTTACATATACGGGTTACATAGGCAGAAGTGCACAATCAAAAAGTCAGTCATTGGACAATCACTAGCTTCCATTAAGGTACACCAAAGGTGTAGTATTACACTTGGCTCTTCTGAGCCCTCACAATCTTAACGAGCTCAAGCACCTTCCCAAAATAATTAAAAACACAAAAGTAACCAAGAAAGACTGCATTTTGCAAAAATGAAGCAAGCCTGACCGATGAATTACGACAACATTGATATACGCCAGATAAATATAAAGAACTAATATACAACATAATCTTTTAGCCAAAGGAAAAATTGCTAATACGGAGAATGCCTGCTCTTTTTGCGGGTCTTCTCTGATTTCAGAGCAAGAGTTGAGATCCATGATTGGCATGTATCAGAACCATCAGACAACCAGCAACAAAGGCGGCCATCTTCACCACCAGTCCATCCAAAGATACCGTGGTTATCCATGGTCTCACCTGGTACGCCAGACAAGACACTCCTAATGATACCTTCATGTCCACCGCACAGAACTGCTTCTGGAGGACCAATTGTTCGCGTCTCTTTATAACTTACAGGGAAATAGCCCAAGGAACCACCATTCGTCCCGCCAATCACCCAGAAACGGTTTTCCTCCACTGAATAGTGGCAATCAACAAAATAGTCAACCTGCCATTGAAATTTAAGCCAGAGTAGTCAGTAGTCAGTTTATGCTCTATCTAAACTCAGAACTATTGCCTTCAATACCTTGAATACAACAGATTACCAAAAAAATCTGATAAATCTTTAATTTATTTAAAAAAACTTCCAAGTGCAGAACATTGCAGTTGCCAAGTATTGAAGATCATTGCCAACTGCAAACCAGGAGTAGTTGTCTTCTTTTTGAATGCATACATCTATTATATTTTTGACAAGAACAGAGACAGAAGTTTCCCTGCATAGAGTAGAGAAAATGAATAGGTGTACAAGTCACATACGCTGTCTGCCATCCAGCTCTTAGAGGCCAAGGATCTAGCATCCTCAAAACTGGCCACTGTTGTTTCGTCTTTCAAGTCCCAGACACTGTAACAGAAAAAGATGTTAAAAAAGGGGTGAGAATTTCAGATTTTTCCTCGAAAAAAGTTAAAGACAATAGCTAGATCATGTTCAGAGATATCCACAAGGAGAGATGCACAACATAAAAAAGACACCAACTGTCCTAAAGGGACCAAAAGTTTAGCATAAAAGACGATCAACATGGAGCTAAGCATAAAAGACAATCAACATGGAGCTATGGAGCATGTTAGGATGATGGAAATTATAAAACCTTAAAGTTTCAATGTGAGTTAAACACCAAAGCTTCTGATTCTTCTCCCCAAGAAATCCCACTTTTCCAATTGAGGTTCCCACATTGAGTACCTGTAATTGTATATTGGTGTAAGTAGCATAAAAAATGATCAAAAAACAGAAATCTACTTAACAGAAGATAGAAACATGAAAACACTGGCAGTGCTTATTAATCAATAAAAACTGCAATATCCCAGGTTTTGCTTCAAAGTTAGCTAAATGTCTACACTGTACTGACATCAAAACTAGCAATTTCAGAAGTAAACAAAAAAGAAATTCAAAATCATCATGAGAAAAAGACTAGGTGCCATACCCTGAGAGTGGTTGGAGATCGTGTTCCATAACAAGAGATGACAAGAAAATTACGACTAGAATACACAGGAACTACCTTTTTTCTTTTACAAGTGAAATGAGCTCATGAAAATTTTCAATAACAGTCTGGCATATCTTTATAGGGATAATTTTGAAGCATAACAGTATGGTAAGCATTGGTAACACATAAGACATATTAGCAATCTACAGCTAGTGTATGCTTTTCCACCTTTATATTATAGCTAGAAGCCTAGAACTCTTGAATGAAATAAACAAACAGAAATTATGGACTCAAAAGTTGTGCTTTTGACATACGGATATCAGTTGTTCGTCATCATTGATATCTCCACCTGTATCGAATAGACACATCAATCCATCAACCGATGCGGAAATGAGTCTATCATCATAGCCTGGAATGAAGTGCACCTAAAAGTGACCATAAGCAACAAAAGAGTCAGGCACAATATTGCAGTATTATTATTTTTATTTTATTTTTTTGAAAATGACAATATTGCAGTATTTCTGAACGAGAAAAAAAAAATAAGAGACTCCAAAAGGTTATGCATTTGGTAATCATTAAAAGCATATAGTTAAGGAAACATGCAATGAATGCCACAATCACATCTGTGTATTGTGGAGCAGTAATCAGATGTCTGACGGTCATAGCAGGTCCAGCACAACCTCCAACTACTGTCAGTCAACTTTGTAATGATTATCATCAAGAGAGATAGAAAATTAGCTCTTAAAATTATAATAATGTCTCATACATACTAACTTCAAAACAAACTAGTAATAATTTTACAGTAAGACTAACACATAGTATTTATCGCAGTATAATTTCTTGTGCTCTGATTTCTACTATTATCTGTTATTTCCTGTGCTTTGATTATCCTATGTTATCTGTGTCGCTTGCGTTATTTCATTTACATATCGCTTTGAATCTCTTAGCCTTATCTAACCTCTTTTTATGCTTTTATTGAGCCGAGGGTCTTTCGGAAACAACCGTCCTACCTTGGTAGGAGTAAGGTCTGCGTACACTCTACCCTCCCCAGACCCCACGTTGTGGGATTTCACCGGGTTGTTGTTGTTGTTGTTGTTGTACTAACACATAGTATGCTTACATCTTAACTTTCTTTGTGTTGTCATTAGAATACAAAGCATATGGTTAGAAAACAGAATAATACTCAAAGAGCACCTCAGGTATGAAATGTACTCCAGAATACTTGACCACAATCAAATATTCTCTATTATTGTGCTACTACAACGGAAATTTCAGAAAGATAATTCAGCTCTTAGAAATACAATTTGCAGTGTGGTACCCGTACGAACATGGGTGTGAATTGTTCTAGCAGTGATGAGAAACTGTTATTAACTTATAGAACATTAATTATAACACAATAAACTCAATGGTTTACTGACCAAAAGTTTACGGGAAATGAGTCAATTTACTAGTATAGTGACACACCTGAGTAACATCTTCCGTATGAGATTCCTCCAAGCACGCAACCTGACGCTTGGTCCTCCAATCCCAGAAGAGTATCTGTACAAAAATAACCACAATGCAATGTCAACCTGCCACATACCTCATAACACTAAATGGAACAAAGTAATTTCATGAGCCTCAGTCAAAAGAATAAGATAAATCACATGTCTCATGTAATAATAGGATTCTAAGGAATTATATCTGGAAAAGAAGTATTCTTTTTGTAGTTGCAAGCAATTTAAATTTCTCGTTTGAAGGCTGAAGCAAGCAGTCAAATAGTTTACAACAGATCAAACTAACTAATTTCCAGGGACGGATATAGTATTAGGGCAGCAGGTGCCAACACTGTCCTTGGCTTGAATCATATGTAGTTAAACATCCATTTCTTAAATATACATATACACACAGAGACACTAAGGGGTCGTTTGGTAGGGTGAATAAAAATAGTACTGAATAGGGTGTAGTAGTAATGCTGGCATTATTTTTTTTCGGTTGTCTGGTTTGTTGTATTAAATAATATGCAGGACATAATTTCTTTAAATAGTACTGAATAGGGTGTATTAGCATAGGATAAGTACTGTTATTGTTAATGATGTGGTTTACTATGTATAAGAATAGTACTAAATAGGGTGTATAACCATACAAGTATATTTTTTTTTTTTGGATGAAGTAAATAAATTGCATTAGAAAGGCATCTAGAAGATGCAGAGTTACAAAACATCTAACAGTTAGCTTCAGGACATAACTACATGAAGCTGAAATTAAGCAAAAACCAGTAGAAACAGTATAACCATACAAGTATTAGTTATACATAGGTTGAAAACACTACCAAACAAGGGATTAAATCATACCAAAGCTAATACTAGTATTATTTTCTCTAATACCTCCTGCCAAACAATCCGTAAGTTCCCACACGCTACTGCTTTAGTGCTTTAGTGGGTGCTGTAGTTCTCTACACGTATGAACTTAAGATTCTACTAATCAACTACTGCTAATTTGCAGCCACAAGACATAGTACCTGAGAATTACACCCAGCAGCAAGCAGATTATGATTAGCTCCACCAAAGGAGAAACTAAATATCTCTTGAGAAGGCCCACCACTAACTGAAAACACCTGCATTCCATCTATTCCAAATCAAAAAACAAAATAACAAAACCAGAAACCATAGAAATGCATAGAGATAATGGTCAAATATACAATCACTTTTTCGCGAGTTTCACACCTCAACTATCAACTGTTCCATTTTTCTACCTGAACTATCACTAGCTATGTCTATTAAAACACGCCTGATTGATAGTTTAGCTGGGAAAAGGGAACAACTGACAGTTGGCCTAATCAACTCAGAGGTGTGTTTTTAATACATAGATGGTGATAGTTCAGGTACGAACAGAGGCGAATCTAAGATTTCTAGAACATGGGAGCACCCCTAAAGAAATGTACTAAGTGGGAATTGATCCCTTGTAGCATGGGTGCCATTAGATACTATTATGCCAATTTTAGAAACTATATACATAAGCTAGTTTTATAGAGAGACCATAGGTTCACGTGTCCCAAATTTGTACATAAATTCGCCCCTGGGTAGGAAAAGGGAAAAGCTAATAGTTTACCATAAACTCAAATGCATATAGAAGTTAAATATTAAAACCTGTTGAAAAGACCTAGTATCCCAAGCTTTGAGGGTCCCATCAGAAGAGCAAGAATGCAATACATGAGGCGATGAAGTACCAGAAAACGTAATTTGATTGATTGTCGAAGAATGACCGTTACATTCACCAATGTACTGTCCAGTAGCTAAAGAGTACAATTTAATTGTATTTGTAGAGAGTGATACTGCCATTGATGTCCAGTCATTCCTATAAATAAATAAATAAACACGTTCAGTGAGAATGTATTTTATTTCATTTATGTATGTGACAAAAAAAATTAATAGGTGAAAGGAAAAAAGGGAGAGATACTTGGGAACGATTTGGAAAACGTAATCGTCGTGGAAGTTAGTTTGGATTGAGTTTTTGATACCAAATCGCTTAGAAGTGTTGGGTAATTTTTGTTGTTGTTGTTCTATGTCCATCTCTTCTGCCCCATCCATTGTGTGCGTGTGTGTGTGTGTGTGTTGAGGAGGAAAAACAGTGTGAAGAAACAAAAACTCCGGCTTGGACACAAGGGTTTAGGGTTGGACTGTTTTGTTTTGTTTTGCTTTGTTTTTTATTTATCTATTTAGGGTTTAGGGTTGGACTCTGTCCAATACAAACTCCTTAATTTGACTGAGTTTAACAACAAAGAAATGAAGATTTGTGATCATAACATATGTGTAGCTATAAAAGATTCTTGGATAATATGTTAAGTTTCAAAGTTTAATTATTTTTAAATATATAAATATGTCATTTTTTAGAGACGGAATAGTTCATGCTAGAATTGGTTGGTACTATTTTATCTTTACAAAGGATTGTAGCAAGCGACGGAAGGTTAAGTTAGTGTATGGTGCAAGTGGAGGGTTCTATAATTATGAAAACACTACAAAATGATGAAATGAAGAAGAATGAATGAGAGACATCAAAGGAAGGACCGGTAAACTTGTTACTTTTGTCAGTAGTTATTACTTTAACGTTCCTTGTTATCTCGTGTAAAATTCTTCCTTTATTGAGGCTTTTTTGGTCATCTTTAGCAGCTCTATCTCGTCTACCGAACTCCAGATCATGAGAAGAATGCGCGGTGATTACCCCAAAAAAAACTCTTGCTCAGCGGTCGACATTTGATTCACCTTTTTCGTAGGTGCTCGTTATATTTTTTTTATTTGAATGGCTCAGGACTCCCGAGGCACATATGGGTGCCAGCATTTGTGGAACATAAGGCCACATTCGTTACCAACGCAGTTTAGATCCATCTAGAAGGTCTTCCCCTTTGAATTCTATTACATGTCATGACTACATTTAGGTAATACAAAATTGTTGCACATAATATGGAATAAAGAAATAGGAGTAAGTTGTTTATGCATAGCTAATAGAGAAGAGAGAACCAAAGATGTCACTACATTTTCAAGGTTAGATTTTGACCCAATTTGTCGTTGATTGTTTTGCATAGCTACAGTAGAGAACACAGGACCGACTTAGGCGAACTCGGAAGTCGGAACTATGAGCCTGTTTGGATGGGCTTAAAATAGGCGTAAGCTAACTTATTTTTTTTGACTTATAAGTCTTATTTTACGCACAAAAACTAAAACTCAAAAAAAAGTTGAAAACGAACTTTATAGCAACTTATAAGCCAATCCAAACGGGCTCTATGTATTGTAAGAATTTCACACAAAAAAATATCAACCATAAATAAATTAACGTTTATGAACATCGTAGAATTTTTTAAACAGCAAAACCCATGAAGGCATGAAGTAATGATGGCCTTCCTTGTTAAAATTATTTCCAATCTACTCGTACAAAATACAGTAGATTTCATCCACCTAGTTAAATATTTACCGATAATGAAACTGATGTGAACTAGAGGATTATTCATCAAATATGTTTTTGCTTCTCTAAAATGTTGAACTATCTCCGCAACAACCAGATATATTAATCAGAAGCATCAAAAAGAGAGACGACAGGCAAGAGAGATACAGAGATTTGATCTAAGTCATTCAAACACCATTCTCAGTCGGAACTTAAAACAATAGTACAAAAACCCACATTTCAGAGCATAGAGGTATGTTTTCCAGCTCAGGTGGATGAAAATATGATAATAATGTCCCTCACAACAAACTCCCATGCGCGATAAGCTTCTTTACTTTCATGAACTGAAAGGGACAACTTATAACCATGTCACTCTAGTGTGTTGCTGAAAGCAAGCCAATGGATCTCTGCAGCAATGTCTACTACTTATGCACTCAAGAGCTTGGCTGAGCCTCCTCTTCTTCCCTATGCAGCCTTATCTTCTGCCTTGCTGCTGCTGTCTGCTCCTTTAGGTTTCGCATCTACCGTCTCTGCAGCTTTAGCTGAATCCTTTGTCACTTCTTGCTCTGCAGAAGAGAATAAAATCGAGCTTTTATATACAGTACCCTATGACAAGTAGAAGAGGCACTATAAACCCCAAGGCAGAAGGAAGGGAAATCTCATATAACATAAATAAGCCTCAGGCTGATTCTAGACGATATACACATGTTGGACACATCTTTAAATACAAATTGCCTAAGATAAAAGTATGCCATAACCTCCTTCAGGAAATAACCTGATTAGCATATCAACAACAGTATACACCAAATTTATCCACTACCATCAACTTTTGGAAGAAGGCAACACTAGGAATCAAACTTTATAAACAGACCAAAAGAGACATCCACATAGAAAGGGGGGAAAAAAAAGGTAACCACCATTCCAACCATATCAATCTTCAAGAACCATTAACACGGAACGCATAAATCCCTCAAACATTTTTAAAGTTTTAATAATTATTGTCTTCAAAAGCAACATGCTTTAATAGGTTTGCAATTGAATTCCTCCCCATCTGTGCATTCTGAAGGAGAGAAAGAGACAAAGAAAAACTTTTTTATGCAGAGAGAAGGAGAAAGAAGGGCCAAAAGAAGTCGTGCAAAATATGCAACCACTGATTCCATGAGGATACTAATCCAACACATCGACATAACCAGAAACCGGCAATCTATACATGCTTCAAAGATGTTAAATTACCTTCATCATCGCTATCATCAAGGTCATCCCCCATATCACCTCCCATTCCACCCATCATTGAAGCCATATCACCCATTCCACCCATTCCGCCCATTCCACCCATCATGCCACCCATTCCGCCCATCATTCCACCCATTCCGCCCATTCCACCCATCATTGAAGCCATATCACCACCTCCCATTCCACCCATCATGGAAGCCATATCACCACCGCCCATTCCACCGAATTTCTACAAATTATACCAGCGAAGAGAAAGATCAAAAGATATTCCAAATTAAACATGCAACACATATATAGAATAATGCAGTAACTTCTTACCGAGAAATCCATTCCATTCATATCCATATCGCCAGGACCTAAAAGATGTTTGAAGCAGTAACAAAGTCAGTTTCTGCATGTGTTATAACAACTATGGTAAGAGATCGACAGAAACGATAGAGATGATACCAGCATCAGGTTCATCATCTTCATCAACCCACTTGTCCCAATCTACTTTCACATAGTGTGGTGCTTTCCCATCTCCACGCAATAATTTGTTCCACCATTTGGGCTCTGCTTTTTGCAAAACGCAGAATATACTTCTGGTACCAGTACTTATTTTGCTCTCCTACAGAATGAAATTGCAAATTACAATGCAGTTTTATATAATGGGATAAGAAAGTGTAGCGTAAATCAAAGGCTGGAATAAATTTGTATCTTCAGTTGAACAGTTCCTCTTCACCACTTGTTACTAAATTATGATAGCTAAATCACATAAACTGCCATCCCCTTGTTACTATTTTACTATAAGCTAAATCACATAAACTGCCATCCCCTCTGCCATCCCCTTGTTATATCTTACTAAAATTATAAAATTTGCCTTTCAGATTGGTTCAATTACTCTTCTGATTTGTCTCTCATGATTTACAATGTCACGTTAGCTTTACCTAACTTGCCCCAATTGTAAATATATTATGGGCAGTCATGGTATGAGTAACTAGAAAATCCAAACCATCCAATACCTCAACATTAACTTTATCCTGGAGCTCTAGTTTCAATTCGTAGAGACGGTCTCCTGCCCCACCAGTAGCAGAGAAGTTAAAAACCCCTTCTGGCTGCAAGTCTACTTTTGGATCTTTAGCATCAGGTAACATCACGGTGAGATACACCACATCAGGCCTCTGTGCCCACTTGACTTCTGGATGGAGGCTGCCAACCAAGAAAAGATGACTTTTAGCTAAAAGACGGAATTTTTAAACATATATGCGCGGTTTCGTGCAAATTAGATGAGTCACAATATATTTCACATACAGAGGATGACAAAAGAAATTGTCTAAGCATAGAAAAAATGTGGCATCACGAAACTCAACTACAAACTAAAATAAGAATTCGCTTAATCCTATTAATGTTTGGTGCAAATTAGATGAGCCACAATATATTCAGACACAGAGGACGGACAAAATAAGAGGGAATTTCTACTATATATGTAGGGCTTTGTGCAAATTAGACGAGTCACTATACATTCACATACAACTAAATTCTCTAAGCGACAAAAAATGTGGCGCATCACGAAACTCATTTACTAACTAAAATAAGCATTCGTTTTATCATTTTAATGTTTGGTGCAAATTAGATATCTCACAAGGACGGAAAAATTAAATTCTCTAAGCGACAAAAAAGGTGGCGCATCACGAAACTCATTTATAAACTAAAATAAGAATTTGTTCCATCATTTTAATGTTTCGCTAGATAACACAATTTTTACCTTCCCTGTTCATGAGACATTATTTAACATGACTATCCTACCAGACCATTTCCACCTTGACTTCCATGTCAACTTCTAAATCTATAATTAACATTACCTAAAAAAAATTTAAAAAAAAAAAATCTGATAATTATGTAAGAAAAAATAACCATAAACCACGAGAAACAATTAGTGCAAACAAATCACAGTTATACATAAGTGGATAAACACATGATTAATTAAAGTAACAACGATAGTAAACGAATTTGTTAAAGATCCACAAATAAAGGTTCAGCAAAAAGAAAGAAAAAATAACATGATGAGATCTAATTGAAAGCAACAAAATTAGTAGAATAATAATTGAAAAAGGGAGAGATGTTGATTACCTCATATTTGAATTTTGTGTATGGACTGAGTAGATGAGAAAAGGTAGAGAGAAAGAGAGACTATGAAAAACCCTAATAACAAAAGCGAAGCGGCACAGCTACAAATATACAACCCTTAAGCCTTAAGTTTAAAGTGTGTGAGTTCACTTCCCAAAGTTTTCTAATTATCCCCAGTTTTTAACTAGGTTTATTATTATTAGAGTACTCATCTTTTAGGAGTATCTTTGACCATTTCTTTTTGAGTAATACATAAATTGCCCCACAAACTTGTATTGAAAACTTAGTTACACACTTTAATTTAAGGGTTAATACATATCCGGCACCCTAAACTTGTCTCCTTTTTTCTATTTTGATACCTCAACTAAGTGTTGTTCCTATTGAACCTCTAGACTCGTTATTAAGTGTCTATCAAACACAATCTGACTTACATAGTATTTCAACTTCAATTTAGCAACGTGCTAGTATATATTCTAATTTAATTATGCCATCTTTTAGCTAAGATTAGCAGCAATTGGGAGTAGAAAAAAGAGTAGCTCTTAATTAAGCTGGCAATGGAAAAAGCAAAAACAGCGGAAACCGACACATCCATGACCTAAAGAATAGCTTACCACGTGTCTAAAATATTACTCCACCTTTATTTTCACAATTTAATTTTTGCTTCTAATAAAAATCAAATTTAGGGGGTTTGATAGACACACTTGATGACGAGTTCAGGGGTTCAATAGGAACAACACTTAATTGAGGTGTCAAAATGGAAGAAAAAAAAAAGGACAAAATTAGGGGGCTGAATATGCATTAAGCCTTAATTTTATGAGTAATCTCTTAGTGCTATTTATTCTTGCTCAAAATGAAATCACAACCCTACGAGTTTTAACACTCCCAAAACTCTAGGTGTTTAGGATTTATATGCGAATAACAAAATATTTGAACATGTTAACGGTGTACTGAATGATTTAAGTCTTAGTTAATGCGGTGAGATGGTTAAAAGATTAAAAATGTCCAAAGTCATGCAGTAGTCGTGCTCCGTATGATCATCATCGCATGGCGCTTAGAAAAGATAGATGTTAGATTCGTTAGGGTTGTATTAATTTCAAAGAGATAAAAGAATGTTTTAAGTGTGAAGTAATTTTTCGTGACAGTGTAGAGGGAAAATATGTATTGTTTCTTATCTTTTTTCCAAAACTATATTTATTTCCCTAAGTTGCCATAAGTTAAGCACTCTTGGTCCAACCGACCGACCATTTAAATCAACGATTAAAACTAAGAGAATTGCCATATGCTTCTGGGAGTTCCATATAAAACTTAAAAGATCAGTTGTGCTCAAGAGAACATAATAGGGATGAAATAAATTTACCCCCAAACTTGAGGTCTGAGGACTTAAAAAAAAAATTAAAAAAAATCTTATCCTTAAACCTCCAATTATTTTCTTCGTTTAATGACCTAACAAATGGATGAGGCCCGCAATATGCCATGATAGGCCTGATTCTCCTTCGACATTGTGGCCCAAAAGATTGTGTGTGTGGCATTATAGCAACATGTAGCCCATTCTAGTTTGCGGCATTGAAGATAGGGAAAATGACCAGATAATATTACTTAAAGACTCTATATTATAAAATATAAGGATACTTTTTCTTATTTACAAAGTATACTAATAAAATCACAAAGAATATCAGATTTAGTTTAATGGGATACCCACGATTTTAGGCTTTTTTTTAAGGAAAAGAATCTGATTTTAAATGTGGGTTTAATTTTAGGATAGTTACCAATAAACTTCTTCTTCTTTTAAAAAAGATTTCTCTCTCTCTCTCTCTCTCTCTCTCTCTCTCTCTCTCTCCTTCTATGATAGACACCATTTCCAGACCAAAAATTCATCTTCTCTCCTAGAATCAATTTTCAAACCAATATTACAAAGTATTTTTTATTACTGACCTGTGTATTAATTGTATATAAAAATTGGTTTGTATCGTTTTGAGATATGTGTGATCATTGTGTGTTTGAAATCTTTGTATATTATAAACTGTAGTTTTCAAAAATGTTGAAAACTAATATTACTCCACCTTCATTTCCCCAATTTAATTTCTGCTTTTAATAAAAATCAAATTTAGGGGGTTTGATAGACATACTTGATGATGAGTTCAGGGGTTCAATAGGAACAACACTTAATTGAGGTGCCAAAATGAAAAAAAGGGACAAGTTTAGGGGGCCGCATATGCATTGAGCCTTAATTTTATGAGTAATCTCTTAGTGCTATTTATTCTTGCTCAAAATGAAATCACAACCCTACGAGTTTTAACACTCCCAAAACTCGAGGTGTTTAGAATTTATATGCGAATAACAAAATATTTAAACATGTTAACAGTGTACTGAATAATTTAAGTCTTAGTTAACGCGGTAAGATGGTTAAAAGAATTTAAGATGAAAAGATTAAAAATGTCCAAAGTCATGCATTAGTCGTGCTCCGTATGATCATCATCGCATGGCGCTTAGAAAAGACAGATGTTAGATTCATTAGGGTTGTATTAATTTCAAAGAGATAAAAGAGTGTTTAAGTGTGAAGTAATTTTTCGTGACAAGTGTAGAGGGAAAATATGTGTTGTTTCTTTTCTTTCTTCAAAACTATATTTATTTCCCTAAGTTGCCATAAGTTAAGCACTCTTGGTCCAACTGACCAACCATTTAAATCAACGATTAAAACTAATAGAATTGTCATGTGCTTCTGGGAGTTCCATATAAAACTTAAAAAATCAGTTGTGCTCGAGAGAACATAATAGGGATGAAATAAATTTACCCCCAAACTTGAGGACTGAAAAAAAATGATTAAAAATCTCATCCAAGCCTCCAATTATTTTCTTCGTTTAATGACCTACCAAATGGATGAGGCCCGCAATATGCCATGATGGGCCTGATTCTCCTTCGACATTGTGGCCCAAAAGATTGCGTGTGTGGCATTATAGCAAACATATAGCCATTCTAGTTTGCGACATTGAAGATTTGAAGTTTTGTTACAATTATTTGGTTAGTCAATCAACAAATAGCAGGAGAAAAGATATTCATATTATGAAGAATTACGCTCATTTAACTGCTTAAAATAAGAATAGCCCACTAACGTACTATATATATATAATCAGTGTACAATTTATATATATCAGCTAAGAGATGTAAACAGTAAATTCGATCGTCTATTTACATAAAGATCCCAAATATTAATCAAATTGCATGAAAGAAGAGAGAGGGGAAATTAATTATTGCCCCATGATTAGAAAAAGGGGGAAAAAAACATAATTAGGCAGCATTTGAAAAATAATTGCACAATAGTAACAACACTAGTTAGTTAACATTTCATATCAATTAATTATTAACACATCTATCAACTTCCAAATAACCATCCCTAAATTTGAGCTGGATAAAAATCAACCACACGAAACTTTTCGCATTTTCTTGGTCAACTTTTTTTATCTTTACAACCACTCCATTCTTTTTCTGCTCTTTCCCTTTCTCATGTCTTCACCTATATAACATATCTGTATATCTAACTATATAGTATAATAAAGACATACATGCTATAATAAGTATGATATATTTGAAATATATTAAAGGTATGTATTTTTAATAAAATTGTCCAACATTTTATGTGTGTATATCTAATTATATTTACAGTATAATAAAGATATACATGATATAATAAAAGATATGCACGGTATAACAAAGATATCCCGAAGGATATACATGGTATAATATATATATAACCAAACTAAAAACATGTATTCCTTAATTAGTGGAAAAAATAATGATGAAAGAGAAAGGGATACGTACATATTAATTAGAATCATTCGTAAACTAATTTCTAAGTGAGAGAGAAGATGATGAAAGAGAAAATGATACGTATTAATTAGGATGTAACTTAATTCCTTAATTAGTGGTTCACCGCAAGTGATTTCAGAATATGGTAAACAAGTCTGTCATTTTTGGAATAAAAGAGAAGTACTCTTATTTATGAAAATAAGTTTAAAAAATTGACTTCTCGGGTAAAAATCTCTTAGAAAAATGACATAAATCTACCAGCGGGAGATATAATTGGCAAAAATGACCCACTTTATTTTGGGGGATTTGGGAATTTCTGTTAAGATATGGATATATTTGAAAACTTTAATGACGCAAGGGGTATTTTTGACCCAAATTTGTAACGGGGATATTTTAGCCCTTTTCCAAAAGTGGAGGGGCACTTTTACCCTTTTCGCTTAAGAAAAAGTTGGCAATCTATACCAAGTACAAGAAGACCCTAATTAACAGTTTTTTGCGCGGATTGCCCTTCATACGGACTAGTCTTTAATTTTTTGCCTCTCAAATCGCTGGCCTTTAATTTTTGTCCTTGCTTCTCATTTAATAAAAAATTGTGGGCCAAAGTAATCTTATTCGCTGGTCTACGAAACCAGAGATTCGGTTATCAGTAAAGTCGGAAAAAAATCGATAAAAACTAAAAGCTATCCGGCGTAAGTTGATAGTAACTAATTCGCAAGGCGACATAAGTTTTGCCTTGCCCAGCATAAGTTATGTACAAATGAAGTTATGCCAAATAACTTAATTCCTACAGAACTTATGTTGGAAAAGGCAATGAATCTTTGCCTTGCGAAATTAGGTCATAAATAAGGGTATGCCAAATTTCTTTTTTGTTTTTTTGATGCCAGAAATATTTTCGGCCACTTTTTTGTTATTTAAAATGCCGAATGACAAAAATTAAAGATCAGCAATTTGAGGGACAAAAATTAAAGACCACCCCAAAATAGGGGCAGTCGTGCGAATGACCTCCTAATTAATCCTAAGTTCCTTTTTTAATGAACATTCTTATTCTCCCCAAGCCATCTTCTGTCGTAGAATCCAAAATGCAGCAGGTGATGAACTAAACCTTAACTTATACCATTCTACGATTTGATCATTTGGGATTTCTCTAAAATTCAACTAAAATTTCCTATTTAATAGTAGTGAAGTATAAATCTCCCACCTTCATATATATTTCTGTCACTACTGTAATTAGTTTGCGGTCAAATCCGGATCACAATATTAGTAACCAATAGCAGTAGGGAGACGTGTGATAACAGGGGATGGAAAGGGCTTGTCATTAACATCGTCGTCCGTACCCCGTTAAAGATCGTTGAAGTTTGATTCGACATTTTCAATCTGTTTAATATGATTTGTTTCGATTGGTTGATATCGAGTTCTTTAAAAAAAAAAAAAAAAAAAAGATTTTAAAAAGTTTGAAGATAAATATTGGAGATATTTGAAGACTATCTGAGATGGATTGAGTTGATTTTTATAATGAAAACTCGATGTTGAAGACGACCACTTTCGTGTATCCCCCTGTATATCTGTATATATCCCTCTGTATAACCTGGTATCTCATATATATATATGTATATCCTGAGAGGCTGAGAATCTGTCTGTGATATACCCAATATACACATCACAAACATTTTCAAGTCTGGATTTTAACTCCAATTTAGTCCTAATCACTTTCAATTCAGTCTTCCTTAAATTTGTCTGTAACCTCGTATATATGTTTCAAACCAATTCCAGCCACACCCGCTAAAAACACATATAAAAAATATTTCTTTTTATATGAGAAAGTATAATCAATCTTGGACAAAAAAAAGTATTGGAAATGCGACTTGTCATTTTTCCCGGGTTTAGAAGATCATCTTTAGAATTTTATGGGTTATTGAGTGAAATTTGAGTTAGAGTTCACTTCATTTTTTTTCCGTCTGTTTTGGAAGAGTTGGCTAACAAATGCTTAGGATCAGTTTGGAAAGCCATCTGATAATTGGGATTGGTGTAATTACTAGGGTAGTAATTACACAGCCTACTAATTACACAACATAGCAATTGCGATGGCCTGCTTGTTTTTTATAATGTAATTACAGTGTAATTATAAGCGTATTATTTGGTTGCACAAGTGTAATTACATAGTTTAATTAAATTTTAAAAATAAAAATTAGTCATCAAAATTAAAAGTTAATATTTAATTTTACAAATATTTGCCAATTATAAATGATGCTAAGTTAGATATTTAGGATACATATTATTTCTTGAAAATATATTAATTAATAATCATATATTTGTAACTAATATTTTAAAAAAAATAGTTGATATATATTTTTCATATTAATAATATTTTAGTTTAATTAATTATAAAAACTAAAAACATACATTTTGTAAAAAATTCATGGACATGTTTGAGAAAAAAATTACTTAATATTTATAAATATGTTTGACTAAAAAATATCTATCAATTCTAATTGGAAAAATGAACGACTTGGAACCCAAAATATAACAAAAATTCAAATTCTATAATTTTTTAAAAACATAATACTCTTATGTCAAATTCCAACATAACATAAAATAAGTTCCAACAAAAGGCTTAATGCATATGCACCCCCCTAAACTTGTCGTTTTTTTCCATTTTGGCACTTCAACTAAGTGTTGTTCCTATTGAACCCCTAAACTTGGCCTCAAGTGTGTCTATCAAACACAATCCAACTTACATAGTAACAATATGGTGAGTTTCATTTTCTGTAGCCTTGGGCGTGAATGTCAATCGTATCCTACGTGAAAAATTCAACCAATTAAAACACCCCACTCATTTTAATTATACAAATTAGATAGGAAGAAGTGTGCTACTGTGTTATACAAGTGAAGAAGCACCATTTAAACCAATCAAATAACAAAACTGGAAAATAAGAAATCAAAATTGGAAACTAAAACTGAAAATAAGAAACCAAAACTAGAAAATAAGAAGTCAAAAATATTAAACAACCTCAGATCCTATTTTGTTATTCCAGAATCCCAAAAACGATTCAAAATAACTCTCAAAAGGCTGGTCTTCAATTCTTGGTTGGCCGAATTGCTTGGTTCTTGAAAAAAGGTCGTTATACACATATTTAATGATGTGTATAATTAAAATGGATGGGGTGTTTTAATTGATTAAATTTTTCACGTAGGATGAGATTGACATTCACGCGCAAGGCTAAAGAAAATGAAACTCACCATAAATGTTACAATGAAAGTCGGATTATGTTTGATAGACACACTAGAGGCCACGTTCAGGGGTTCAATAGGAACAACACTTTGTTGAGGTGCCAAAATGAAAAAAAAGGGGCAAGTTTAGGGGGCTGCATATGCATTAAGCCTACATAAGTCTATAACCTCATTCAACCACGAAATTATACTTTGATGACATCACTCATTAAATGCAAGTTTGTTAACGACTCATTTTTCTAATATTAGGAGGTGCAGTTTCAAAAACTATAATAACGCAGTTACGCTAAATAAATGAAAAAAAAAAAGAAAAAAAAACTACGAGCAATTATATGAAATCACAAGAAGTAAAGGTCGGAAAAAGAGAAGAAAGAAAATGAAACCTAAATATGTAAGAAAATGAATTAAAAATAAAAACAATTCATAAAGTAAAAACAAAAAATAAATTTAAAGAAAAGAAATAAAAATAATTGAAATAAATTTAAAAGAGGAAATTAATATATAAAAAAACAAATTTCCATGTAATTACATGGTGTAATTAAACCCAATTCTCAACCCTCCCCCCCCCCCCCCCTGAGAATTGGAGAGTGTAATTGCACCCGATTCTCCTCTAACTTGGTAATTACCTGACCAAACAAACATGTCATGATGTGTAATTACATCAAATTACACCCAATTCCAATTTTCTTTTGGCTTTCCAAACAGGCTCTTATTGTTTTGACTTATTGTTGTCACGCCTAATTCTTAGCTAATTTGGTGTCATTAATTGCTGTGACTTGTATTTTGCGTCTTTTTTGAAAAGCAGATCAATATTTGACTAATGTTTATGTACCTTTTACTTACATGACCTTTTACTTACTAGCGTCGAAGAATGAAGAGAAACGTAGAAAATAGAGTAGAAGGTCATTAATAGAATTTTCAAATTATACTCGAATCTATGAAGTACAATATTCAATCATCACCAAAATATTCGCATCTCCTTCTTCATATTTCATTACTTGGTCTTCCAATCCAAAAAGAAAGTAAAGTGAAAACAAAGATGCATAGCGGTCATTTTCAATAGAGGATTTTACACTAATGATTCGTACACTAATTATTGGTATCATTTTCTGTTTACAATTGTCAACTTTATACCCCATTAAAAGAGAAGGCAAATTGTAGACAGCCATCAATTATTACAGAATCGCCCCACAATCTAATGAATGACCAAGTAATATATAAGGCCAACAACTTTTATAAATACTGTTGCAGAAGTAGAACCCAACTTGAGAAGCCGTGGGGTACTGTCAAGCAAGATTATATCAAACTTTTAAATACTAGATTGATTTTTTAAAATTTATAGTGGTAAACGTATTATAATATTGATGTGGTTATAATTTTTTTTATTAATTATAATATTGATGTGGTTATAATTTTTTTTTATTAATTATTAAGTATAAAAATGTATCATTTTCTTTAGTATGGAATAATTAGAAAATAGTGTCACATAAACTGAAAAAAAGTAATAGTACTTAAAGAAGCAATCAAGTTCAGTGAGGAGGAAAATATTTTTTAATTTTTTTATATTTAATTGGTCAAAATATTTTAAAAATCTTTTTCCTACATAAACGAGTTCCTTAACAATTATGTAATTGACTTCCATAATAGTAGACAAAACAAGTTTCACAGGTAAAATTTTTAATTGTCTCCAACAACTCCCTGCCCCAACCTCGACGACCACCACCTCACCTCCAACCACTCCCACCCCACCGTCAACCCCCCCCCCCCGCCCCAACCAACCCCCCAACTCTCATCCTCCACCATCCGCTTCACCCCTGGCCTCAAAATGTTTGCCTAAAGTATAAATAAATGTTTTTGAAATAATATTTTATTTATTTATTTACAAACACTTAAAATAAATTTTAAAAATCACTTATTTTTTAGCAGAACCTCATCCTTAAAACTTTTAGATATATTAATTAATTGATCAATGTGTTACTCTCTTAGCTTTACTATTCTATTAACCTTTATTGACGACTAAATATTTGGTTGGTGGGACGGGATAGAAAACAATATTTTATGGGTTGGGATATTTCGTAGGATTAACATTTCCATCTTCTGTACGGGATAACTAATTCCACCATTTTAGTACAAATGACGTGATATAAAGTAATTTCGGGACTAATTAATACTCATAACCAAACACAAAATAAAATAATCTTACATTTTATCCGAAATTGTTATTTTTATCTCACCAACCAAACGATAACTATGTGACTGACGTGGAGTTTGTGACACCCAGATTCAGCAAGGTATCATCTACGTTTTGTTATGGACAATTAAGGGCCCTCCCTTCTTACACATATTAGTGACTAGTTGCTATCCACCTCGCAAGTATTGTCCTTCTTCCACACGTGATATGAATATTTTCGTACATCTTGAAAAAATATACTACTATACTATCATGCATGCAAGTGAATAAGCTGTTAAGGATTAAATTCCGTTCTTTGATTTGATATATTTTGTCAACTTCTTAACTTTTGGCTTCTAATCTTAAATTATTATATCAAAATTTTCGAAAAGGTGGAATGAAATTCTATACTTTTTTTTTTTTGTCGACGAATAAAATAATCTACTTTCAACATTTTTTCAGGTGAAAGAAATATAGTACTAAAGAAAAGGGCAACACTGATACTGCAAATTTAGCAAAAATAACGTAAGCAGTGACGACTTCAGCAGGGGCGCCAATATTGCGTTCGAGAGACATTGTTTTGACTTGGACCAACTCTACTAAAGTACTATTCGGAATCTAGATATTGTGATTTTTAATTTGAAGGTTTTTAAATGTGTATTTAACTTTATTTTGTTTATTTTTTCGCTCACACACACATATTATATATGTATATATTGTTAGATTTTGCTACTGTAAAAGTAGCGCTTAATTTCTCGTAGGTAGGTTGAAATTCGAAACGCAGAAAGGATTTCTAAAAAGAAGGTGCTCACTTTTGTCGGTTTTAATTAAAAATTATACTCTAATTCGACTTATGTAATAATATTTTACGGCGTTTACTAGACCAATAATTAAAGTAAAAGTTCTGATGAAAAATAATACCTATCTTGTAGCATACCACAGTAAGAGGAAAATAATAGTTTACATACAAAGTAAAGGAGGTGTAATACTAGTCTATAATTGGGATTAATTAGGACATGAGAAAGTTGTCAATTTCAGTAGTGGGTGGCGCGCAAGTAATAAAGTGTAGACCACAAAAGCAATAATTGTCCTTGTCAAAATTAAAGGCAATTATGCAATATTCATTTGCACAAGCTTAGAGTGCTCTAACATATTACTCATTATATAAGACAAGAAGAAAAACAAAAGTTAAGAGCTAAAGCCTAAAGACAATAAAATTATCACGAGTCAATAGACAAAAGGTTCTCTAGCTGGCTGTTGTTATGCGTCTGTACCTGAATGATTACCATATATCCCCGTCTTTTTTCCAGTGTGTTGTTGATTTATGTCCAAGAAGTTGGAATTCATTTTCAATCAAAATCCCACTTCGTTGTAGAGAAAGCACGTGCATTGTCTTTGTTGAAGTGTCTTTATTCATTTGGAAAGCATATGAGGCGAGGTTGAAAGAAACTTTGTGGAAGTCGTTGTATATATGTCTATGAATTTTACTTCTTAAAAAAGATTATTGATAGTTGAAAATTTGTGACTTAGTGACTAAAAACTCTCAGATAGTTTGTAATATAAGAGGTCTTAAATTGAATAGACAATTGTCTGTTTGTGAAAGGACATGACTATTCTGAAAAGTCATCTCTTAAATTCTATAAATATAAGGATCTCTCAAATTCTATAAATATAAGGACACTCTTGGACTTGGAGTAGCATATTGAAAAATCTGCAGGTATAAACATAGGCTTTGTTGTATCCTGAAAGGAATTACTTGTATTTTTCCCAATTTTTATACGGGCAATATATCTTTAAGGAAAGTCGATTCTTTCACGCCTCAAAGCAATTTCTTGTTCAGTTATATTTACCTATTTTTCTAACAAAAGCTTGAGATTTGAATTGGCATTTGTGTTGAAACTGAAAAAAAGTTGTAGAAGAAAGTGTGCTTGGACATAAAGTTCACTTAGTGTGCTTGGACACAAAGTTCACTTGAAAATAAAAGTGTGTGAAGTTGAAGCATCGTGAGTGAAAACAAATATTTCACTTGAATGCACAAGCAAAATCAGTATTTCAATTTTATATATTTCGCTCAAAATTCAAATGTTAAATTAAGTCAATAGTTATAAATAGTTTGCAACACTAACCCGTATATGTGAAAAGATGGTATTTATAATGACTGAAACAAAGTTTTTGGTCAAACTCAAACATGAACCTCAGTGAGGTACTATCCATTCATTTCAATTTTCTCTTGCACGACACTCTCTTTCATGCAAAGCGGGAAAATTCAAAAAGTATGCAGATATTTGAGCAAATTCTATGATTCACATTGTCTTTCGTAGTCAAAGAAATGACAAGAAATTCCCAAGCAGCCAAGATTTTTTTTTTTGGGTTTCCAACTCGTGTTGGATAACCGCTTTGGGATCCGATAATCTGGATTTGCATTGGAAAGTTATGATTTAGAGTAAATTGTCTCCTATTAAATGAGACTTTATTCTCAAAATTTAATCTCGAAACTTTTAATTTAGTATTCAGAGATACTTATCACCCCAACATAACTTGGGTAAGCAACCAAGATTTGTAAAAGCACCATTCACCAGAATCATTTAGTGTCCGTTCGGAAAGCCACCTTGTAATTGGAATTGTAATTTCTAGGGTAGTAATCACACAGCCCAGTAGTTACGCAACATAGTAATTACGATAGTCTGTTTGTTTGTCATAACGTAATTAGAGTGTAATTACAAGCGTACTGTTTGTTGCACATGTATAATTACACAATTTGATTAAATTTTAAAAATAAAAAATAATCATCAAAAACTACAAGTTAACATTTGACAAATATGTGCCTTTATAAATGATATTAAATTAGATATTTAAGAAATATATTGTTGAAACACATTAATTAATAATCATATATTTTGTAACTATAAAGGCAGCCTAGTCCACTAAGCTCCCCCTATGCGTGGGGTCCGCGGAAGGGCCCGACCACAAATATATTTGTAACTAATATTGTAAAAAATAATTAATATATTTTTATTTAATTAATTATAAAAATTAAAATCATACATTTTGTAAGAATATCATGGACCCATGTTTGTAAGAATATCACAGAGTAATATTTATGACTACAATTCCATAACATTATTCTAAAGTTTGGTAAAAAATAATCTACCAATTCTAATTTAAAAGTGAACGACATGTGATGTGAAATAACAAGTCAATGCTACTAAAACAAATAACTTTGAACCGAAATATAACATAAATTCAAAATCTAATTTTTTTTCTCTTAACATAATACTCCTATGTCAAATTCCAACATAGTAGAAAATAAGTTCCCACATAAGCTAATTAAATATAATTCAAAAGAAAAGGAAAACATAAGTTTGTAACATCACTCAACGACGAATTATACTTTAACGACATCACTTGTTATATTCTAAGTTTGTTAATGACTCATTTTTTCTACTAATAGGAGGTGTAGTTTCCAGAACTATAATAAAACACACAGAAAAAAAGGAAAAATAAATAAGAAATAAAATATGAGTAATTACATGGAATCACAAGAAGTAAAGGTTGGAAAATGAGAAGAAAGAAAATAAAAGATAAATAATGTAATTTTTTTTGTAAATATATAAAAAAGAAACTAAAATAGATTTAAAAGAAATAAAATAAAATAATAGAAACAAAAAATAAATTTAAAAGAAAAGAAATTAAAATAAAAATAAAAAGGAAAGAAATTAAAAAGTTGTCATGTAATTACACCCAATTCTTAACCCCCCTTGAGAATTGGAGGGTGTAATTACATCCTCCCAATCACACCAATTCCCCTCTAACTTGATAATTATCTGGCCAAATAAACATGCCAAACTGTGTAATTCCACTAAATTACACTCGATATCAATTCCCTTGCGGCTTTCCAAATAGGCTTTTAATTTTCATTATCCTTTTACGTGAAAGAAGGACAAAACTATTATTTTATATTTTCATATTTACTAATATATTCAGGGGCGGATCCACCCTTTCGGGTGGGGGTGGCATGGCACCCCCTCAATTAATAAATTTTTTATATACTTATGTTGTAATTTGCTTAAATTAGGTTAAATATTTGATCCTGCCACCCCCAGTCGTAAATTAGACAAAGGTGTCATGACTGGTAGACACAACTTTGAATGTATCTTGAACATTTTCTGACTCCTATTTTTCTTTGCGCTTTGCACTTCCTTTGTACCAATAATTCCCTTTTCGGCTCTCCCAATTTTCTGTTTATCTTTTTATTATTTATATTGCTTTCTCTTTTCTATTATTTTATTTGTGATCTCTAGCGAGAACACACAAATAGAAACTTCAAAATCCCTTAAATTAAGCATTTCTCTTAATCTCAAATTTGTGAGTATTTAAATCGAAAAACTTGGGTCTCAATGGGAATTTTGGATTGAGATCAAACTTCAATTTTTTTTTATAATTTCTTTGTTTATTACTCCCTCCGTTCATGTTTACGTGTCTATATTTGACTTGGGACACTCTTAATAAGCAATAAATAAAATGAGAAATGAATTGGAGTACTTAATAATAAGGGTAAAATAGGTATAAAATGGTAAATTATGTCTTGGTTTTTTAAACTATATAACTTACAAGTAAAAGTGGACATATATTTTTAGTATAATGGACAAATAAAAATAGACAGAGGGAGTGTATAATAAAAATTTATGCTATTCTATAATTGTTAAATTCAATTTAAATCACTTTACTACTTAAATTGTGATGGAAATTTCGTAAGCACTGCTTAGAAAAAACATGAAATTTATGATTTATTTTTGAGAACTTGTAGTTTATCTAATTCTACATTTACTTATGGGGTGTATTTACCTATTGAAGAGTTTTTCTATTATTTTTCTTATTTTGATTGGTGTAATTTGAAGATGTTATTTTACTTGTGCAAATTCATTTTTTAATATACATAAGAGATGCAAATGCCTTGGTGAAAATGTTGATTTTAATTCTGTTGTTAACGGGTGTTAATGAGTGTGATTTCTTGTTTAAGATGCAAATTATGTTCGTTTCTTGATTTTTGAGATGTAATTTTCATATTTGCAAATAAAAAAAAAGAAGCCTATTAAGTTGACCCGAATAAACTAAAAAGAGATGGACCCGACCCAAATACATGTTCCTAACAAGATGTACATTGAAGAAAATCGTGGCACCCACCACCTTCAAATCCTAGATCCGCCTCTGAATATATTCCCCCCATCTCAAGACACTTGTTATGTTTCACTTAGTCAAATTACATGAACTTTGACCAATATTTTAACATATATTTTTCACCATATTGTATGAGAAGAATTGTAACTAATAGTACGTTTTATATAGTTTTTAAATATTTAAATTATAATTTTAAGATATTGAGTTAATCTATTAATTCAATTTAACTTAAAAAAATTAGTCACTAATTACACTCGAAAAGCGAAATATGACAACTAATATCGAATATATAGAGTAACATAAAAGTCAATAACAAGTTAAACTCGTCTCCATCAAATATAATTCAGATAAAATGAGTTGAGGGGAATAAATTAAACATGAAGACATTAATATTCGGCTAGAGAATGTTTGGCCAACATATAAAAAGCAGAATTGATCACAATAAAGTCATAGAATATAGAATTCATCCGCCGATTATTTGTTATTTTATTTGTATTTGGATTGAAAAGTCTAAACATTATACAATACTATATTATTTATCCTATATTATTTATCCGCACTTGAATCTTGGATTTGCTGGGAAGATTTTGGTATCCCGACGGTCCCCATCTCACCAAATGAAAATTGCAAAATGTGGACAAATCAATGCCATAATCACTAGTACAACCAAATCAGGGCAATAATTTTCTTGGTTGCTAAAGGACAGGTGATCTCAGTTGAGAAAACTGGGAGGAGGAAATAAAACGTGTCAGATTATATAACGAGTCAGAAGAAAATGACTTTGCGAATATTTCAAGTGTTTTGTTTGTGAAATTTCATCGATCTCTTTGAAAAAGTCATTATAGTTAAACCAATATGTGGAATGGGTTAAAACTGCCGATTTATGTTTTTTTCCCTTACTAAATAGCCAGCAAATGTATAGATTTTATATATTTATACTTAATATGGTATACTTATCATATACATATACTACTCGCATAATATACATTCCAGTGTATATGTTGCATATTTGAGCTACTGCCGGTAATTAAGTTTGGCCGAAGGGATATAATCGAAAGTATCCCAAAAACTACAACCCAACACCTTTGGGTGATCTAGTTTACAAAAAAGTCAGCAAATGTATATATTTTATAATTTATACTTAAATATATATACTATACGTATAATACACAAAGCAGTGTCCAGATTTTATATATCTAGGCAACTACTGGTAATAAAGTTTGGCCGAAGGTATATATGCATAAGCTCACCTAAAATCAACATAATTATAAAATATTAAATTTAATTAGTGACAAATAATTTAAAAGAATTCTTACAGGAAAATTAAAATAAAGAAAATAAGCATAATATTATAACTATAAGAAAGGTTAGTGTTACAAAGTCAAACTGGAAGGAGATTTATGAAATTATAGCATGAATCAATTCCTATTGTTATGAGTGAACATACACGTCAAATCCCCCACTAATTACATTTAAAATGGCTGTCGTTGTATACAACTTTATTATTATCCACCACCATTAATGGCAGAGCTTAACTTCTAGTCTAGAAGAAGAAACAGCTAAGAAAAGGAAGAAAAAATTGAGAGAAGTATCTGAAATGTAAGTTGAATTTCATTCATATCAAATTGATGACACTGTAGTAATATACAGAGTATTTCCAAATTCCAACCTCTAACCCATTGATCTAACACAATTAGTTAAATACACTATGCTACCCTAACTTCTTGTATTTACAAAGTAGCCCCGGCTATGTTACTTTATCTTCAATATTCCCCCTCAAACTGAAGTTGCAAAGATGTGTTAAATACTCCCAGCTTGGATACGAGATAATTATGTTGTGATTTGAATAATCCCTTTGTCAGTATATTAGCTTCTTGTTCTATGGATGGCAAGTACCTTGCACGTGCTATTGAATTTTCTCTCTTCTAAATGACTTATTTCTTTCGTGAAATACTGGATTCATTTAATAGCTATTTTGTTGTCGTTGAATAGCTACAGGTCTTTCAATTAACTTCAGCCCCTCTAGTTCCTTGAACAATTTAATATCTAAACTGTTTCAGTTATCGAATTTGTCATACTTCTTTATTCAGTTTCAACTGGGCTTCTAGATATAGTTCCTTGCTTCTTTGATTTTCATGATATTAGAGAGTCACCAAACTGGAAAATTTTATCATGAAACCAATTACAGATATCTTTGAGTTAAGGCATGCTGCACAGTCAGCATCACAGATCAATTTTACCTTCTTTGATTGATGTGTTATTGGACAGTAGACACCAAAACTTGCTTGTGCCTTAACATATGTGATTACCTTCATTGATGCATTCATGTGAGATTTTTAGGCTGATGTAGAAATAAAATATTTACGCTATCACGTCATTGGAAAAATATCTATACGTAAGTTTTCTTAAAATATGAGATTTATATATATAATATTGAAAATAAGATTATCTTAAAATATGAGATTTATATATATAATATTGAAAATAAGATTATAACTGGTTAAAGTAATTCAATAAAAATTTCTCACACTAAATGTAGTAGTACAATTTTGACTATAGGATATTTTATGGTAATCATTAAGTTGATGTTTAGTCAAATATGGTTCATAAACTAGAACCAAATGGGTAACAAAAAGGTGAGAGCGATAGCCACTTAACAATACTAAAATAAGCAAGACAGGGATCATCTGATTATTGAGGGACTTTTTTAATTAACTATTCAGCTATTACCGAGGGATTAGAAAAATAATTTCGGTTTAAAATTTAATATTATATTATGTTACAGTTGGTTGTCATTTGGTTTCTCATATAAGTTAAGACCAACAATTTATTTTGCAATTGTAGTATTATTGCACAATTTTAATATAGAAAAACTTATGCAAGGATTAACATTATGAATAAAACACCTAAAAGACCAAAACACTCATAACTTTATCTTTCATATTTTCTCCACCTTAGACAAAAGACGAAATTATAAAATTTTACATATTTTACAATATACCTCATGTTACAATTATCATTAATATTAAAAAAAAAAAAAAAAAGAACTAAAAAGTTCAATAATTATTTACAATTTCCTTTTTTATCGAGTACATTATATTTCTACGGAACTTTGTTCAAGAACCAAAGAAAGTATACCAAAGATAGTATTCCCTCCGTTCCAATTTACGTGTCTTAATCTGACCGAACATAAAAATTTAATAAAAAGAGATTTTTGAATTTTGTGATTATATTTGTAATTTTAAACTTGTCATGCAAGATTATTTAAATCGGAAAAGGGTCAAATATACCCTTGTACTATCAGAAAAGGGTCAAAAATACCCCTCGTTATACTTTTGATCCAAATATATCCCTACAGTTATATTTTGGGCACAAATATATCCCTCCACCGTTAAAATTGACTAAGGTGGAACCCAATCCCACATGGCGTTAATATTTTAATAAAATAAATGTCATGTGGCATGCCACATCACTAATCAAATCCAATTACCTCCACCCCTCTCCTTCCATATCATCTTTCACCATTAGCACCTCCCCCTCTACCACTGCTACCCAATTATGCCACCACCATTTTCACAAACTCGAAAGGTAGAAGAAATTATAATGCTTCAAATTTTCTTTTTTCTCTTAATAGACATAGTTATGAATGCTTCAAATTAACTAAGTAAGAAGGATTGGAGAAAAAACTGAAAGTCAATAGCCTGGTGATTAGGAAAAGTCAATGTTGGGAACACAGGAATTAAACCCAGTTAGGCTTCCGCCCATTCCTAATCAATCTATTTATATTTGGGATATGTCTTTCTTGTATTGCTATCCGAAGCGAAACCCATTTGACAAAATTAAGAGAACAACCGGAAGTTTTGAGTTTTTTTAGTGGGCGTAATAATACACCAGAGGAGGAAAAGAAGAGGAAACCAAAGACAATAGCTACACAAGTGACGAGAATTAGAGCTGTGAAAATAACTCACATATTTATCATCCAACATTAAAGAAAATGATTACGAAAAGTCAATTGAAGCATTACAATTTCTTCTGCCTTTCGATTTGTGAAAATGATTGTGGCATAATGGTGTAGCAGTGGTGGAGAGGGAGGTGCTAATGGTGAAAGATGATATGGAAGGAGAGGGGTGGGGGTAATTGGGTTTGATTAGTGATATGACATGCCACATGACATTTATTTTATTAAAATATTAATGTCATGTGGGATTGAGTTCCACCTTAGTTAATTTTAACGGTGGAGGGATATATTTGTGCCCAAAATATAACTGTAGGGATATATTTAGACCCAAAGTATAAAGAGAGGTATATTGGACCCTTTTCCAATAGTACAAGGGTATATTTGACCCTTTTCCGTATTTAAATTGACAACTTACTACATATATAGATAGAGTTATTTTCTTTTTAGACAAATAAAGAGAAAAGTAAGACTACGAAATTTGAAGGAGGAAGATAATAATTTAGCAAAAGTACGTCAGCTGTGACGACTTGATCAGTTGCCATTTAATATGTCAGATAGTCAACTTTGACACGCAACCACGAAAATGCTTTGCATTCAATTGACTACTGTAGCATGGTTGAAATTGTTTGGCGAACGAACGTCCCACATTGATACTTAACTTTTATTTCATTTCAGTTTACGTGGTCGTATTTAACTAGATATTATATAGTTTAATAGTAATAAAAGGAAGATTTTTAAAATATGTAATCTAAAACAACCACAAATATTTACATAGAATATATATCATCTCTGTAAAAATAAAATAATAATTAAAAATTAAATTCTTACTAAATATAAAATATGTTTTTTTTAGATTGACTAAAAAAGCATATCTAATAATTTGGGATAAAAAAAAAGTACTCCCTCCGTCCCATAATAAGTGTCACCTTAGCTAATTTTTCTTGTCCCATAATAAGTGTCACCTTAGAAAATCAAGACATAAATTGTCTAATTTTTTCCAATTCTATCCTTGGACACTAAAGTAACATCTAATGATAATTAGAAAAGCCACATAGTAACTTGGTATTGCTAGATTCCCAATATTGAAAGGTTTACTTCTTGTGCATGTTCTAATCAAGAGGTAAAAAATAATTTATTTTTATTATATAGGGGTAATTTGATAATCTTCACATTGCATTATTGATTTTTTGATATACGTATTTTTTGCTAAGGTGACACTTATTATGAGACAGAGGGAGTAACATATAAGATGTAGTAATATTTTCAACAATATGAAATTTTGGAAAATTCACCCTAACTTGATTCCAAACAGATTATATCACGCCATTTAAGAGTACTTTGGCAGTTCCATCCCCAACAGAAATGTGGCCAAACTACGTAGTGGTAATGATTTTCATTGATTCAGTCAAATCCCATGTAGTGGACCTTTTAGATGCATTTCCTCTGTTACCACAAAAATATGAATATTCCCTCCAACATAAACCACAGAGCAAAATCCATTTTCTAGAAGAAGATGCTTTTATTTCCTTAGATTCCATATATATTATTAAAACTGGATAAATAAATTTTGGATTCTGCAATCACATCGATTATTTATGACGGACAAAAGATTCCATATATAGATAAGAAAATCATAATTTCGTTGGAAATGGAGCGAGTGTAACAAATGCGGAATGGATGATGACAATGCTTGTGTCATCCGACTTATAGGAGTACTTAATTTACAAACTAATCTATTTGTCTCTTCATCATTCAATAATCCCAATTTCCGAATTTTAGAAGTTTAAGAAGTTTATCACGTCCGGATCAAAAAAAAAAATATTAAAACCCAATACGTATTTAATTAGCCTTTTTTTTGTGGGTCAAAAAAAAAAGAGTATTTGTTCTCTTTACTCTCCCATATCTAATTGTGAGCCAACTAATCTAAATCCATGCAAAAGAAATTTAACACTGCCTAGCCTTTTGTTGCAATTTTCTCTACTTTGTGGAGTCGTGGACTCCGTCAACCAAACTATTTGTCTGATCAAGTTGTTTGTGATTCATTTCAAATATTAGTAATTTAAAAAACTCCCTCACTTCACTTTTATTTGTACTTTTAATTAATAATAAATGAAGTGCATAATTTAAATTACCCATATTAATTGATACATATTTTTATTAGATTTGAAAAATGATTTGAAGTGAGTACTTAATTCTATGGGTAAAATAGAAAAAAAGAAATTATCTTGTCTTGGTATGCTAAAAGTGACAAATAAAAGTGAAAATCTATTTTTGAAATAGTGGACAAGTAAAAGTGAACGAGGGAATACTACGTATCTATTTTTTTCACTATTTTTACATATTTCTTAAAAACGATATTTAGGAGTAATAACTTTATTTGTCTAAATTATTATTTATATCTTCTTTAAATGTCTCACTTATTTAACAAGGTCCTAATTGAAACAGTTGGATTAGATTTTTTTTTTTTTTAAAACAAAGTAATAATAATTTGTTATTGGTATAAAATGTCAAATATTAAGTCAAATCAATTAATATATAGGACCAATATGAATTGGAATGAATAGGTCACAAATATAAATTGATTTGACAAATTAAATTTGAGGGTAGGTGTAAACTCTTTTTTCTTCTACAGATTGAGGGTATATAACTTGAGTAAAATTTTATTCGCATCCGATATTTACATCAAATCATATAAATTTACACTATTATATTATATAATAAATGATAATATTATTAACTAATTATAGTTACATATATGCAAAAATATGATTCATATTATATATCTATTAATTAATATAAACACTCAATATGAATAAATTTTCTTACCATTTAACTTAGGTCCTCTAATTGAGATAGTGAGCCATGGGAGTCGTAGTCAATTTCATTATTAGGAGACAAATTTGACGGTATTTCTACTATTATAGAAGCACGGGTTTTTGAAGCAAGATCGTCGTCATTTCAAGGGCATTTCAGCACCACTCATCTTTACTAAAATGTCAAATAAATCCTACCTTTTGTAATATAGACCCATGAGGGTATGTCTGTAATTGTAACGAAATCAAGCAATTCTATTGGCTGAAAAAATAGACTGCTGTAGCACCTCTATAAAATCTTTGCAGTGTTGACCAAATCACCCTTTTACTAACCCTTTTGAACGGTGGGCCCCACTTGAATTCTAACTTCATGCATGTGCACCGACTGCATTTGCTGCTTTTCAAAGGTAATTATTTTTTTATTTTATCTCATTTGGTTTACTCTTTGCTTCCACGTGTATATGATTGCTGATCTATTATATTTGCATAACTATTACAGCAAATTAAAAAAATACTTCACATGTATACTCAGAAACACAAGGAATAGGTGGATTATATCATTGGTTTATTTGGTTATTGCAAAATAATTAAATCAAGACTACTTATTAGTTATTTCCTTTTTACTTATGTTACTACAAGGTTTAACCAATCACACATTATACTAAAAAAATGAGAATTAGAAGGCAACATATACAACAAAAGTTAAAATATTAAGAATCCTAATTTGGATTGTGGTATTAAATCATGGAAAGAAATAATTTCTTTATTCTTAACAAGAGATTTCGAGTTTGAATCAAAATAGAAAAAAATTGGTAGAAAGTATTTTATGCGGTGCAAATTAAATAATCAAAATTTCAAAACGGATATCACACGTATTATGAAAAACGTAAAAAGGTTCTCTGGGAGGAAGCACTATGGTAAATTTGCAAGTATAGTGTGCAACGCAAATGCATAGAAGTAGCACTTTCATTTTTTTGCCCCTCAACAATTTAAACACTTGCTAAAACTTTTCATGTATATGATTACACTATGAATGCCTTTATGTCCTATTATTGAATTATTTTATGAAAGTTCCTTCGGAATTATAGTTTATAGGTAATATAATAGTTTTGGTTGACATATTTGTGATATTTTTGCCTTTTTAGACTATCTTAAGTGAGCATTTCGACCGGATTCCTAACATAAGAGTTATTCAAGGGCATTTGAAAGAACAAACATTTAGATCACTGAGCTGATGGAAATCAAAATTTAAATAATAACTTAAACAATATATAGTGCTTTTATTCCGTTTTATTTTAAAATGAAAAGAAAACTATAATCTAATATTTAATATATGTTGGGCCCGGCAATCTCTAACTAGTGCTATAGAGAAAAATAAATGGTCGTTAGTTACCAATCAAATAAAATAAATGGTCCTTTTTCACAAGAATGTGGGATTTAAAAAACAAATGCGGATCACATACTTATTTGCATACAATTGCTTTACACTGCAATAACAAATGTAGAAAACATTTAGATAGAAAATTGAAACTATTTTCGTCCTTTGAATCATTTTACTTGTCACGTTTGTTTCACAGACGTTCCGTAAGAGATATTAACTAAAAGAATACTTTAATTAAGTTATCTTCATTTATTTCGATCTTAATTTGATATGTATCTTCCTTTTCCTATGTTAAACTTGCTTAATTTTTTGAAAATGACAAAATTTTGAACCAATTATCTATAATAATCATAATAACTAAATTGAATCAGAGACAGGTGACAAAAAAGCGCTGGATCAGAGGATATATATTTTTTTTCTCAAGAAATTGCACGAATTATCCTTCAAATCGGCTGGTCTTTAATTTTTGCCTTTAACCACCGA
This sequence comes from Lycium ferocissimum, assembly GCF_029784015.1. Classification (NCBI taxonomy): domain Eukaryota; kingdom Viridiplantae; phylum Streptophyta; class Magnoliopsida; order Solanales; family Solanaceae; genus Lycium; species Lycium ferocissimum. Next base: position 11,880,322 of record NC_081342.1, on the reverse strand, counting down.
ACTTATGCGTATTGACATAAGTTCCTTAGTTTTGAGGGCATACTTGTTATGAGATTTTATGATATTAAGAATATAGAACATAAAGTTAATGAGGATAAAAATTAGAGATGAGGGTCAAAAACACAACGCAACTATCACTTTTTTTTTTTTAATTTCATACCTAAATTATCAGAAGATTGAGAAAACTACCTAAACTATTACTATCTAATTTCAGAAAACATATCTGAACTAAATGTGTGAATTCACTAAATATGTGAACTCACTCTTCAAAAGACAAGTAAAGCTGCAATTTTTTCAAAAAAATTGTCCTCTAAATGAGATGGTGAGGCATGGGAGTTTGTAGTTTGTAGTCAATTTCATTATTAGGCGACAAATTTGACGGTATACTATAGAGCAAAATAAATGGTCGTTAGTTACCAAGAAAATAAAATAAATGGTCGTCCTTTTTCACAAGAATGTGGGATTTAAAAAAGGCTAAATGCTTAGGCACCCCCTGAATTTGTCATTTTTTACCATTTTGGCACCTTAAGTAAGTGTTGTTTATATTGAACCCCTGAACTTGTCCTCAAGTGTGTCTATCAAACACAATCTGACTTACATAGTATTCTATCTTCAATGTAGTAACATGCTAATATATATTCTAATTTAACTATGCCATTTTTTAAGCTAAGATTAGCAGCAATTGAGAGGAAAAAAAAAAAGTAAACTCTTAATTAAGCTGACAGTGAAAGAGCAGAACTAGCAGAAACCGAGATATCCTTGACCTAAAGAATAGCTTACCACACGTCTAAAATATTATTTTACCTTCATTATCACAATTTATTTTTTGCTTTTAATAAAAATCAGATTTAGAGGGTTTGATAGACACACTTGAGAACTAATTCAGGAATTCAATAGGAAAACACTTAACTGAGATGCCAAAATGAAAAAAAAGGATAAGTTTAGGAAGCTGGACATGCATTAAGCCTTTAAAAAACAAATGTGGCCACATACTTACTTGCGTACAATTGCTCTACCCTACGATAACAAATGTAAAAAAAGGTTTAGATAGAAAATTGAAACTTTTTTCGTCCTTCGAATCATTTTACTTGTCACATTTGTTTCGCAGAGGTTCCTTAAGAAATATGAAATAGAAGAATACTTTAATTAAGTTATCTTCATTTATTTCGATCTTAATTTAATATTTATCTTCCTTTTCCTATGTTAAACTTGCTTAATTTTTGAAAATGACAAAATTTTGAACCAATTATTTATAAATAATCATAATAAGTAAACTGGATCAGAGACAGGTGACAAAAAAAAAAAAAAAAAAAAAAAAAAAGATATATTTTTTTCTGAATCGAATTATCCTTCAAAGATATATTTTTTTTCTCAAGAAATTGCACGAATTATCCTTCAAATTGACTGATCTTTAATTTTTGCCTTTGACCAGCGCACTTATGCGTAGTGACAAAGTTCCTTAGTTATGAGGGCATAGTCATTATATGAGTTACAATGATGTAAAAATATAAAATTACGTCATTCAAAAAAGTTATTCCTACAGTATTTGTTATGATGGTAAAAATTAAGGATCAATACAAAATATGGACAAAAGTGTCACTCTTTTTGTTTCTACTACCAATAAATAATAATGACGAATCTGACTTGTCGCCTAACGACGACAAGGTTCTACTTCTTCTGGACGATTACTACATCTCCACGTCTTTTCTTCATAGCGCCACTCATTTCTATCCAAGAAATTGCTACGTACTTCATTTCATCATCATCAATCAAATCAAATCCACTTCACTTCTTTGTGTGAATAATAAAGTGCATATTTATCTCCTTTTATTTTATGTGGAAGTGTTAAATTGAGCATAAAATAAAAAATACAAAAAAATATTTAAATTATTCTTCAATTATGGAAAATTTCTTTGTATTACTTTACTACTGTTACTGTATAGAAGAGTGAGTAATGATGCAAGATCGTCGTCTGTGCTTGATTGGATTTAAAATCCAACTGAGAATAATTTTGTCATTTCCCAAATATTTCAATGGATATTTTTGTCAGTTTTAATTTCACAGAATTGTCTGCTTCTTTCTACAGAAGTAGTGAGTTCCATTTGAAGTTTTTCTACACTTAGCAATTGATTTCTGAACGACGCTTCTGCAACTAACTCACATATTGCTACAAATTTATCTTTACCTTTTTTATTTTGTTTTTTTGGCTTCTCACATGTCCTTGAGAAAGTAAATGTATTCATACACATATTCACTCTGCAAGGATATGAATTTTTTTTTTATTTTTTTTTATTTGAAGTTGATTTCATACATTTATGGAGGAATTTGTCCTTCTCGCTATCTTACACATAAAGCTTTGATGGTATGTTTAGCCTCCAGCCTCTAACAGTCAAGTTCTTTTTATTTCTTATGAAAAAGGTTAATTTCATTGACTAATAAAGAAGATATTAAATTTGAACACGAAATAGAGAGTAATATTTCAAGTTTTTGAATTTTAAACATTTTTGCCAACAAAGTTGAGTTAACCCATGTTTCTTTGGTTTGAAATAAAGTTTAATTAATCACAAAAAGCAACAGGACCTTTAATTAGTAGTTGCCACGTAGAACCACTTGACATCCTCACCTACTAATCAAAGTATTTGAAATTAGATTCAATTATACTCCTTGCTATAAAGAACATATGCATGCCCCTTTAACTCCAACTATATAAGTATTTCGTATTGTTCGTGTGCAAACGTGGACATTTTCCTAATAAAACATAAAAGTTTAAAATTTATTGATTGGAATAGGCCATGACAGTTTTATAATTATGGAATCATTAAAAATAGAATAAAAAATCTAACATTAAATTATTTTTAATATAATGTAATAATAACATCCTTCTGGAAGCTAATATTTGAGAAAAAGTAAGTGTTAAAGTGAGACAATATGTCGTATTCCATTTACACTTCGTAAGAAAACCACATTGTCTTTGTCAAAGACTTGTAAACATCCTAATCCCCCGTCTCATATTAGTTGTCCACGTTACTAAATATATCCGCCTTAAAATATTTATACATTTAAAAACTCAAAATAGAATTAATAATTTATTTATTTATTTTGACCTTTGCATTAATTATTTTTAAAATAATTAATATTGATTAAAGTGTAAATTATTGAAAAGAGATACAAATAACTTAATAAAATGCGCGTAACAGCAAATGTGGGACAGAGGGAGTACAGTATATTAGACTTTGAATAACATTAGGAGAGATATATTCGAAGCTGCAAAGAAATGGGCTTCTTTGAATACAGTACCAAATACACTAGAAAAACTGTATGGTTCTAGTACTACTAATAGATTTCTTGTTCTTTAAATAGAAATGTTTGAGTGAAGAGATGTGAATTTTTCTCTACAAATTTATATCTTTGGCTTTCAGTTCTGGTGAGTTCTATTCATCTTTCAATTGCTTATTAGCTTTTGCTTAACACAAGTTTCTTGCCTCTATGCCAAAAAGTCTCTTTTTGCATGAGTTTTGTTGCTCTTTAATTATTGAGAAAGTTTTTTTTTTTTTTTTTTGATGGAATGGATTTTTCTCTTTTGCCATTATGATTAGAATTTATCAAATCTTAATTGGTATGAACTTTTTTGACAAATAAACATTTTGCTTATCATATCTGTTAATCATATTGCTTTAAACTTTTGCTAAAGTACTATTTCCCTTTTTGTATTTTTTTTCTATATGAACTTTTGCTGTACTATGAAAAATTCTCATCATTATATCTGTTTTCATATGCTCTAAACTTTTGCTAAAGTACTAATGCCCTTTTTGTATTTTTTTTCTACATGAACTTTTGCTGTACTATGAAAAATTCTCATCATCATATCTGTTTTCATATTGCTCTAAGCTTTTGCTAAAGTTCCCTTTTTGGACTTTTTATGTGAATCTTTGTTGTACTATTAATAGTTCATGAGCTTTTTTATTGTACAATGGTCCGACCCAGTAGCTAAAAAGTATTTTTGGTTGCTCTGAGAGATGTCTTTCTCCTTCACTTAATACTTTTACACGTTTCCCTTTAGCTCTTTTATCTTTGTTTTCTTCTTGATTTGTTTCTTTCTTTTGATGATTGTTTTTCCAACCCACAATCTTCATGTGGTTTCATGTTTTGTTACTATGCTTCCACACTTGGTGTCTTTTGTTATGGGTGACAATATGTTTTCTTGATGAATAAAAAGACCCCTTTCTTTTTTTTGTCTTCAGAAAGTCAAGGAATGCAAATTCAGGGGATATAAAGACATAAAAGATGAATCTTTTATGGTTAAATAACATGGTTGGGAAAAATATGTCTTCAGAATCTTGGTTAACATCACTTTCTTGTTCTGCATCCACACTACAATCTTCAGATGATTCACCAGTGGTTAAATGGCTAAGATTCATTTTCCTCTCACCATGTCCTCAGAGGACTCTGCTATCTTCCATTGATGTGCTTCTTTTGCTTACTTTCATTGTATTTGTAGTACAAAAGTTGTACTCAAAGTTGAGGTCTAATGACAGTTCTAATTCTGGCATTGACAAACCTCTCATTGCACACAACAGAATTTCTGTCAGAACCAATCTTTGGTTTAAGCTGTCTCTGATTTTATCAGCTATTTTAGCCATATCTTCTATAGTTTTATGCATTTTGGTTCTTGGAAGAAGTTCCCAATCGCCTTGGAAACTCATCGATGGACTATATTGGTTGTTTCAAGCGATTACACATGTTGTGATCACTATACTAATAGCTCATGAAAAAAGATTTCGAGCTGTTTCCCATCCGATATCACTTCGTGTGTTCTGGATTGCAAACTTTGTAGTTATGAGTTTGTTTTTCGGTTGTGGGGTCACAAGGCTGGTCTCATTTAAGGAAATTGATCCTATTTTGAGAATGGATGATATAAGTTCATTAGTTGCATTTCCTATTTCTGTTTTTCTTTTCATTGTTGCTATAAAAGGGTCGACCGGAGTTGCTATAACTAGTAATTCTGAATCTAACACGGGGGATGAGAGTGAAACCAATGGGTACGAACTCCTTGTGGATAAATCCAGTGTGACTGGATTTGCTTCAGCTTCTCTACTATCAAAAGCTTTTTGGATTTGGATGAACCCTTTACTGCAAAAAGGTTACAAGTCACCTCTCAAGATCGACGAAGTTCCTTCACTTTCGCCACATCATAGAGCAGAAAAAATGTCCGAACTTTTCGAGAGGAATTGGCCTAAACTCGAAGAAAACTCGAAGCATCCTGTCCGAACAACGTTGCTGCGTTGCTTCTGGAAAGAAGTTGCTTTTACTGCCATTCTTGCAGTAATTAGAGTCTGTGTGATGTATGTAGGGCCAACACTTATAAAGAGGTTTGTTGATTACACAGCCGGAAAAAGGACGTCTCCGTATGAAGGATACTACCTCATAGGAACTCTCCTAATAGCCAAATTTGTGGAAGTTCTGACATCTCATCAGTTCAACTTTAACTCTCAGAAGCTCGGAATGCTTATTCGATCCACACTTGTGACTTCTTTGTATAAGAAGGGCTTAAGGTTGTCGTGCTCAGCTAGGCAGGCTCATGGTGTTGGACAGATTGTAAATTATATGGCTGTCGATGCTCAACAGCTTTCCGATATGATGCTACAGCTTCATTCCATTTGGCTCATGCCACTTCAAGTTTCTGTGGCTTTAGGAATTCTTTATACTTACCTTGGTGCTTCGACTGTTGTAACACTAGCGGGACTTGCAGCGGTTATGGTATTCGTGGTGTTTGGGACTAAAAGAAACAACAGATTCCAATTTAACATCATGAAGAATCGCGATTCCAGAATGAAGGCAACAAACGAGATGCTTAATTACATGCGTGTTATAAAGTTCCAGGCGTGGGAAGAACATTTTAACAAGAGAATTCAAACGTTCCGTGAATCCGAGTACGGATGGTTGTCCAAGTTCTTATACTCGATAGCTGGTAATATCATCGTCTTGTGGAGCACGCCTCTTCTAGTGGCGACACTCACTTTTGGAAGTGCGATTTTGTTGGGAATTCCACTTGATGCCGGGACAGTGTTCACTGCAACTTCTCTCTTCAAGATGTTGCAAGAACCAATCAGGACCTTTCCTCAATCCATGATCTCACTTTCACAAGCAATGATATCACTCGATAGATTGGACAAATATATGATAAGTAAGGAGTTAGTGGATAAATCAGTGGAAAGATTGGAAGGTTGTGGGGGTACAATTGCTATGAAGGTGAAAGATGGAACTTTTGGCTGGGATGATGATAAAAATGAAGAAGAGTTGAAAAATATAAATTTTGAGATTAGAAAAGGAGAGCTTGCAGCTGTAGTAGGGACAGTTGGGTCGGGGAAATCTTCCCTCCTCGCATCAGTACTTGGTGAGATGCACAAGTTATCGGGTCAGGTATGGATCTTATCCTCATAGCTCATCCTTCTGTTTGAAAATGTGTAGAGTGGAAGTCTTATATGAAGAAAAATTACAATCAAACAAGTACCTTTCAAATATATTTTCGTATTGGTGCACTAATATATTCTCCTTGATGTATCAATTGATCTCCACTGAATCAGCACCGTTAAATGGCCAAACAAATCATACTAATGTGCTTCACTCCTTTTGCCCCAAATCTTAATAGTCTTTGCTTCTAATGAACTTCAAACATGTAAACTGAACACCTAATGCAAGAACTAAGAACCATATATTATCATTTATATTGCATTAGCTGATTAGTTTCTTTACACATCTAGACCATATTTTACATTTTTTGCTTGGTTGTAATTGTTTCATACTTAATCTACATGAACCGATTCATCTTTCATGATATATAAGTGCTATGATTAGCTAAAGTTCCTTAAATATAGAAATCATATGCTAACTTGCTTTTGTCAACCCCTTGTTCGACAGGTCACAGTTTGTGGTTCAACTGCCTATGTTGCACAAACATCGTGGATTCAGAATGGCACGATACAAGAAAATATCCTGTTTGGCATGCCAATGAACGGAGGCAGATACAAAGAAGTAATCCGGGTTTGTTGCTTGGAGAAGGACTTGGAAATGATGGAGTTTGGAGACCAGACTGAAATAGGAGAGCGTGGCATCAATCTCAGTGGTGGACAGAAGCAGCGAATTCAGCTTGCAAGAGCTGTTTACCAGGACTGTGATATTTATTTACTTGATGATGTCTTCAGTGCAGTTGATGCTCACACTGGCTCTGAAATCTTCAAGGTTAGAATTCTTCGACGTCATACCTCTTGGCGATTTAATTTAATATGGAAATTACACTGTTCCATTCTGCTAATTATGGACCTATTAGAGGAAAACAGTTCAATTGGTTGAGTGACTTCGTAGGTGAAATGACAATAGTTGAGTGACTTTTCTCTTACAAAACAAAGAAAAGTGAGTTTCTGTGATTGTTATCATTAGTTGAGTGACTTTTCTGTTACAAGACAAAAAAAAAAGTGACTTTCTGAGATAGTTACCATTAATTGAGTGGCCGTCTGAGAAATCAACTCCTTAATCCATATACTCTTGCTACTTACCATCCACATTATTGTAGGGACCAAAGAATACCATCTCCTTCGTTATTACGCTTTAATTTGTATCTAAGGAGTCAACATGTTGATTCTTGTTATTTGACCCTTGATGAAAATTCTTCTTACTACATTAATTTTCCATGAAGTTGACAAGTCCTATTTGCTACCTGAATACTTTGATATTTTGACATGGTGTCTATGTATATTCAACCATCACATTTCCAAGCTCCAACTTGTTTGTTCTTATAATGTCCACCTGAAAATTTCAAACTCTTTTGCAGGAATGCGTGAGGGGAATTCTTAAAGAAAAAACTGTTTTGCTTGTCACGCACCAAGTTGACTTTTTGCATAATGTTGATCTGATCCTTGTAAGTTCCAGAGTTGTGGTTCTCATCTTCCTAATTAAACCTCCTTGGAACCAAGTGTCAAGAGTAGTTTTTGTTTGGTTTCTGTAAAACCTGAACTTTGTGTCTTTTGTTATACTTTCTTGAAGGTCATGCGAGATGGGATGATTGTGCAATCTGGCAAGTACAATGAGATACTAGAAGCTGGCATGGATTTTCAAGCGCTAGTAGCTGCTCATGAGACGTCTTTAGAACTTGTCGACGTGGAGACCAACAATGAGAGCAACGCTTCCCTCGAAGTATCAAAATCTTTTCGAAGACATGGGGAAGAAAATGGAGAGGATAAAACTCAACAGTCTACATCTGATAGGGGAGATTCTAAACTTATAAAGGAAGAAGAAAGAGAAACTGGAAAAGTCAGTCTTCAAGTGTACAAGCTATATGTTACTGAAGCTTTCGGATGGTGGGGCGTAGCACTAGTTCTCTTGTTTTCTTTCTTGTGGCAAGGTTGTCTAATGGCAAGTGATTATTGGCTGGCATATGAAACTTCAGCAGATCGTGCCATGTCCTTCAATCCTTCTTTGTTCATCGAGATATATGGTATTATTGCACTTGTTTCTGCTTTGGTGATATTGATGAGGATGTATTTTGTGACACTCATGGGGCTTAAGACTGCCCAAATATTTTTCGGACAGATTCTTCACAGTATACTGCATGCTCCTATGTCTTTTTTTGACACAACGCCTTCCGGAAGAATACTGAGTCGGGTAAATTTCTGAAGACAAGTTTGTGCTTTTGCATGTAAATTTCAAAGTTTGCTGCTTAGATGATCAAATAAAGACAAGTATCCGTTGCATGATTTAATGTGTATGAGGAGATTTCTGAATAGAAATTTATCACTGATGTTGAGATGTTTCGGTTACTTCTGCAGGCATCTAATGATCAGACCAACATTGATGTGTTCCTCCCATTTTTTATGAATCTCACTCTGGCCATGTTTGTCACACTGCTTGGCATCATCATCATCACATGCCAATATTCTTGGCCTACTGCACTACTTTTGATTCCTCTTGGTTGGCTAAATTTCTGGTACCGGGTATGAGCACACTCTTTATAATGGCTGTCCTTTTCGCTCTTTTTCTTTTCTTCTTGCGTGAACTCAAATCCAAATTCATTTCTTAACATTCTTTTTAAGGCGATTATTTCTCTGAGCATTTTGGCTGAAAGGTATCATGTAGATCAAAAGGGAAACTTTATTTTCTGCTCATCTAAGCTTTTTACTTAGATGTGGTTAAGTATATGTCTCAGTGGCTACTATTTTTTGACTATTTGCAACTCTGATCAATCAAAATTTGGGCAGGCTTGCTGTTCCTTGATGACTAGATAAACATAATATGTTTTAAAGTAATTCAACTGGAACACATAGATATCACACGTGTTATTTGGGATCTTTGAAAAAGATAAGGACTGGTAATTATTAAGAGATTATAATCGAAATAGCAGTAAATTCATTTCTGGTTTACAGGGATATTATCTTGCAACATCTCGTGAATTGACTCGGCTTGACTCAATTACAAAAGCACCTGTTATTCATCATTTCTCCGAAAGCATATCAGGTGTTATGACTATACGTTGCTTCAGGAAGCAGGGGATGTTTTGTCAAGAAAATGTAAACCGAGTGAATGCCAATCTGCGAATGGATTTCCATAACAATGGATCCAATGAATGGTTAGGCTTCCGACTGGAACTGATCGGAAGCTTACTTCTCTGTGTTTCTGCAATGTTCATGATTGTCTTACCTAGCAGCATCATTAAGCCAGGTATAACACTGTCCAATGATCATTTATGGGGAAATATGAATTCCGAGTTTTTTTACTTTCTATTATGGAGTTGAAGAGAACTAATATTCCTTTTTTCTTTTTCTGCAGAAAATGTTGGCTTATCACTATCATATGGTTTGTCCCTTAACAGTGTGCTATTCTGGTCCATCTTTGTGAGTTGCTTTGTGGAAAATAAAATGGTTTCTGTTGAAAGATTAAAACAGTTCTCATGCATACCATCAGAAGCAGAGTGGAAGAAAACTGATTTTGTTCCACCTCCAAATTGGCCAAGCCACGGGAACGTTGAGCTTGAAGACTTACAGGTAATAACTCCAACTGATATTCACTAGCCTACAGGTTCTTAAATTTCAGATATGTTAACATTGAAGCTCTATATTGTTTATTCTACTGGTAAACAGGTCAGATATCGGCCAAACACTCCGCTGGTGCTTAAAGGAATTACTCTCAACATTAGAGGGGGAGAGAAGATCGGTGTTGTTGGTCGTACTGGGGGTGGAAAGTCAACACTAATTCAAGTTTTCTTCCGTTTGGTGGAGCCTGCGGCTGGAAGAATAGTCATCGATAACATTGATATATCCAGGCTTGGGCTTCATGATCTTAGATCTCGCTTCGGAATCATTCCCCAAGAGCCAGTTCTTTTTGAAGGAACTGTGAGAAGCAACATTGACCCCATTGGACAATATTCAGATGATGAAATTTGGAAGGTAATTTAACTTGCTGAGTGAACTAGTTTACTAGCTACCTCAAATGATCACGTAAAATTAGCGAGAAACATGTCTAGACTGCTGACATTTTTTTTGGATGATAATTCTGCAAAAGCAACATACTACTCCCTCCGTCTCAATTTGTTTGTCTTAGTTTGACTTGGTGCGGAGTTTAATAAAATAAAGAAGACTTTTGAATCGTTTGGTCTTAAACTAAAGATATTTGTAATGTACCAAAATTCCCTTGGAATCTTGTGGTCTTAAGTAGGTCACGTAGGATGTCAAGTGTAAAGAGTTGGTACTAAATATAAGAGTGACAATTCTTTTTTAACAGACTACAAAGGAAAGTAAGACAAAACAAATTGGAAAGAAGGGAGTATTTGTTAATGAGAAAAAAAGCAAATACTCTATACATTGTTTTGTTATCTTCCAGGAATTTATCTAACATGTAATCTTGCACATTGTAGAGCCTTGATCGCTGCCAACTGAAAGATGTGGTGTCTTCAAAACCCGAAAAACTTGATTCACCAGGTACCTTTTTCCTCCTCTACGCGATCCTTGTGATTCTCTGCTGAATTATGCAACCAACATTGATGCTTTTCAGATATTATACATACTGATAACTGAATACTGTCATTGGTAAATCATAGTTGTTGATAATGGCGATAACTGGAGTGTCGGGCAGAGGCAGCTTCTTTGCTTGGGAAGAGTGATGCTAAAACGAAGCAGACTTCTATTTATGGATGAGGCAACCGCCTCTGTTGATTCACAGACAGATGCTGTGATTCAGAAAATTATCCGTGAGGACTTCGCGACCTGTACTATAATCAGCATTGCCCACAGAATACCAACAGTCATGGATTGCGATAGAGTTATTGTTGTAGATGCAGGTACTGGTTTCTCTCCTTTTACTTTGTACATTATTTTGAATCTGGTAAATGGTTATTTATCTTTATGTGAGGATCATTTCAAATCAAGCATGGTAAGTATCTTCTATGAAGAATGTTACCTAGAGCCCGTTTGGATTGGCTTATAAGTTGGAATGTTACCTACTCTCTTTGCCAAGTCAGCTTAAAATAAGCTCAAAAAAATAATTGGACCCGTTTAACTTAGTTTATCTAAAGTAGCTTATAAGCTGAAAAAGCTGTTTTCAGCTTATAAGCCAAAAAAAATAAATTGGACTACCCCAACTTATTTTTTTCAGCTTATTGGCCTTTAAGGCTTTTACTCTCTTTTGCCTGGTTCTTGCCTATCTGGAGCTTTTCCCTTTGCCTGGTTTTGTGAGTTTCATACTAACATCAAACTAGAGGCTTATGATATACTGTCTGTCTGTCTGATCCCTTATTTGTATACATTGTTCTCTTTTTCATTTTGTTTTAAGTTAACGGACAGTAAAAAAGAATCACATTATTAGGTTGTGTCTGGTATAGACGAATGTTTTTCAATTTTCTCATGTTTGGTTAGGTCACAATGTTTTGATAAACATTTTCTCTAGGAAAACAACTACTTTAAGAATCAGGAAAATGACCTGTTCAAAAAAAAAAAAAAAAAAAAAAGAATCAGGAAAATAACTTCTAGAAAGGGGAAAAACAAAGTTTTCATAAGTGACATTTACGTTGATTACCCCCCCCCCCTGCCCCCAACAACATATAGCACCGCCACCCGCACCACTCACTCCTCTTCACCCCATCCCCCACCCCTCACTCCCGTGCCCCATCACCCCACTCTCATAATGTTTGCCTAGATTATATATAAATGCTCTTGGGATTCTGCTTACTCACCAAACGTGGAAAAATCACCTATTTCCTCAGAGGCATTGTTCATGCAAAAACATTTTTCTTCATATCAAACACTTTTAATGTGATTTAACCTACTATAGTAGATAATCTGTCTGATTTTCCAGGTTACTGATTCTACTAATTATAGCTAGTTAGTTATAGTTAAGCTTTTAAATAGCCTAATAGAACGTATATAGAAATTATTTTTTTTTTAACCCCAAAATTTCATTTTTTCAAATGCAGGAATAGCAAAAGAGTTTGACAAACCATCTCGTTTGCTGGAAAGGCCTTCACTTTTTGGGGCTTTGGTTCAAGAATATGCCAACAGGTCATCTGAGCTCTAATCAAACCATTCTGGCTTCCTTGGTTTTTGCTGTAATTTGCAAAATACCTATCCAATTATTTACATAGATTTCCAAATAGTGCCATCTCTCCCACTAGTCTTACCTACTATATTTTTGATGAAATGTAACAATATTGGCATTAACAATAGTAATTGATGAATCCTTTAATTAAAACAGCAACAAGGTTATTCTGTTATTAGTCTTTACATCAATTATTATACAGGCTGATTTTTTCTCTCCTCTTCCGATCCCCAAACTGTTCTAACTTGTGTGTTTTCCTACGTACTGCTGAATTGAACTTAGGGTACTTAACTGATCAATGAACCGTTCTCATCAACATTATGTACCGTCACCCACTTTAATTTGTATATACAACTAAAGTTGTTATCATGTCTTTAGCTCGTTAACCTATTGAGAGGTGAGACAAATTATGTTAGTCTCTCCACCCAGGAATGTGGTGGGATGGACGGGATCTCTCACCGGCGTTAGTAAGAGTATCATGTTCGAATCCTGTGAATGGAAACCCTCCATAGGGACTGTTTTCCCCCTTACGGCCTATGCAGCAAGCGCATAGCTAATATAATATAGAAATCACACTCGCAAAGGATGAACAATTTAGTGCAAAGAAACTGAGAGAAAAATAGGAATCTGCCACATCAGAAGTACCTTCTCGGGACCAGAATATGTAACAGAGTATGCAGAAGCTACTATTCTTTGGCTTTTTAATTCGTTTTCATCAATGTAATATATGGAAAGGAGGAAGGAATGTCGAGGGAAACACTTAAGGGAACCGAATATTACACCTGCATGCTGGAAGGCCAACTCATAGTTTAAGAAGATAGTTAAAGGGGAGCTTCCAGTAGCACCCAGGGGCGGATTTTAAAGAGGGCTGAGGGTGTTCGCCCGAACACTCTCGACAAAAAATTACAAGTGTATTTATAGGGTAAATTTTCTGTGTTTATGTGCATATATTAACTTTTGAACACCTTGAATAACAGCAAAAGGCATTTTTTTTTCCGAACTCCCTAAATGAAAATCCTAGATTCGCCGCTGGTAGCACCATCACACCTTACGTGATAGATTCTTATTACCTTCCGAGAGTTTGAACTGTTTGCGCATCATCTTTCTGTTAAAACTTACCCGCACCGGGTGTTCATCCACTGATTGCATGAAAACACAATCTCGTATTGACAACGATATGTACGCCATTAGGTAACATGTAAATAATATAGCCACCGTCTGATAATAATCTCATTTTACAATGAAACCACAAGATTCAAGGAAATTCTAAAGATATCAGCGGAAAGGGAAAATAAGCTAAATATTGCATCTGGGCTCTCTTCATTTCCATCACTTCCGTAAATGCAGCCTAATACAAGCACTCTGATGAGCAAAGATTGGCTAGCAATCACACCAACCGCCTGCTCTTCCATTCGAAACTTATAAACCAAAAAGAGAAAAAAAGCAAAGCCACCAGATTAGCCACAATGAACGAGTGGCCCTACCCTGAGTCCTGGACCCAGCTAGTATCACATTGTCAAGAAGTAATGGATTTTACCCGGACTGTCTTTAACTGCCAACAAGTAATGGATTTTTATCCTTGTACATGTGATATCTTTTGCACAGTTTCTCTAGTGTTGCTACAGAATGCTGCATCTTATTTAGTTTTGTGTCCATGAACATGCTCTGCAAAGAGGAAAAACCAGTCTCCGGTAAGTAAACGCCACAGCAAATACATGCTAAATAGTTTTGTAAATCCCCCAATCCCCCATCTCTACCTGATAATCATCTCCATACTCCTCTACAAGCCTGCTAATGTAAACTCGCTGTATGGAAGTCAGTGGTTGCAGAGGAGCACTTTTTCCATCCCTTCGTTTCTTCCCAAGTGCTGACTTAAGATCTATAGTTCAAGAATCAAAAGTATCACATTTATGATAAACAAAAACAGAAGGATCAGAGACGAATAAACTTAAATTGGCTTCATAGATATAAAATATATATTTATCTGTTATTGCCTATTATTACTGTTGTCTATGCATCTCTCCTTGAGCCGAGAGTCCATCAGAAACAGCATCCCTAGGGTTAACGTTTGCGTACACTCTACCCTCGCCAGACCCCACCTGGTAAGGATTATACTGGGTATGTTGTTGTAATGCAGTAGGAAGAGTAAAAACAGGAATCTAGACATTATCTTAATTCTGCAAATATAGTTTGTTATTCATTGTAAAATAATATTTAACTGGCATTTCCATGTGGAGAAAGATCGCACAGCTGGCCTTTGCACTTCGCCTCTCACAATCCCTCTCTCATACTCTCCATGGATGAACTCCTTACTAACCTAATTGGCAGCTTCTTCTTCATGAGGCTAAGAATGTGTGTAGTGCTTTTAGTTTTCCAATTGTCGTCACAGATAATTAGTACTCCCTCTGTCCCAATTTATCTGGTATCATTTCCTTTATAGTCTATCCCAAAAAAAATGTCACATTTCTATAATTAGAAACAATTTAAATTTAAAATTCCTCTTTACCCTCAATGAAATGGTTAATGGCCACACAACTGTCTAAAGGAGTAAATTCCCTAAAAGGTCACCCATGTATTGAGAATTCCCTACAAATATCACTTTTGTTTCTTTTAGGACTAGAATATCACCCAACTTTCACTATTTTCCTCAGAATATACTAAACACACAAAACCCTCCTTTCCTAGTTGGCATGCCATGTCATATCATTCTTTCCTAGTTAGCATGTCATGTCATATAAAATTCTATTTTTTTATTTCTATTAAATTTATTTAACTGATCCAATCCATTTACCCAAACCCATTTTACCCAACCAACCCATATCTTAACTGGATGAGTTAAATAAATGGTGCCACATTAATTGGGACGGAGAGAGTAATAAAACACTGTCAAGCACGCAATACTAGTTTCCACTATCATCTGAAACATTCCAGAATGATGTAAGGCTCCGTAGCAGAAGGCTTCAAAATGATTTCTTCCAAAGAGAGAAGAAAAAAAGAACCTAAAGGTACAAAACATTTTTGTTTCTAAATATAATTTCCATCCACTATGGTAACCCAGCTCAGAAGCGCTCCAAAGAACTCAACAACCAAGCTAAAGAAATTTTCCTCAGTACCCATATAGTATAAGTATATCTTACCAGACTTTTTCATACGTCAATAAATAGAGGCAAATCTATGGATATCAAACAACATCAGCATTATGACATTGCACTATGTCTAATCATAGTCCAGCTAAATCATAGAACTTTTAGCGCACCACAACTTTTCTGAAGCAATCAAAATAGCAACACAACCAGATGTCCGGCATAATTGTTGCTACACTTACATTTAGGTCCCCACTGCGTTGCTTGTCAAGTAGCAGTTTAGTGTGGTTAGGGACTCAGACATCAGCATTAGCGCCTCTATTTACTTTAAAAAAAAAAACTTAATTTCCCTCAAAACACTAATTTTTTGCATCGATATGAATGAACGAATGGAGCAAAGTGAATATGAAGTACTTCATTTTCGCCCACTCAACTAGTTTGAGAATGAGCGCCACAGTTGATTAAAACAATCGAATTCCTATAGTAGCAGCAACTAAGGGGTCGTTTGGTAGCTGATTAGAGTTATCCATGTATTAGTAATGCAGGGATTAGTTATGAGGGAATCTATGTACTTCCTCCGTTCCAATTTATGTGGCACCCTTTCCTTTTTAGTCTATCGCAAAAAGAATGTCACCTTTTCTATTATTAGAAACAATTTAACTATAAAATTTCCCTTTTACCTTTAATGAAATGATCTTTAGCCATACAAATATCTAAGGTTTGTTTTAAACCACAAATTTCAAAAGTCTTCTTTGGTTCTTAAACTTTGTGTCAAGTCAAACGGTGCCTTATAAATTGAGATGGAGGGAGTATATTTTATGCAAGGTATAGTTATTCATGTATTAGTTATTCATCTTCTATCCTGCATAAAATAATACATACATTTACTCATAACTTATACATGTATTAGTTATGCGGGTTTCTAAATTACAAACTAAACGCCATACCAATTTTATACAT
This sequence comes from Lycium ferocissimum, assembly GCF_029784015.1. Classification (NCBI taxonomy): domain Eukaryota; kingdom Viridiplantae; phylum Streptophyta; class Magnoliopsida; order Solanales; family Solanaceae; genus Lycium; species Lycium ferocissimum. The sequence continues at coordinate 11,863,700 of NC_081342.1, read as the reverse complement.
GAATAACTTGCCTCCTAACTAACTACCAAACGACCCCTTAGTAAAAGGCTGACATTATTCCTTATCGACTGTTTGGTTTGTTGTATTAAAAATAACACTGCATTGCATTACTATTAAATAGCACTGTATAGGGTGTATAAGTAAAACTGGTACTAGACTTAAATTTGCAGCCTACCAAACAACCCCTATGAGTATTTGTAAAGGGATACTGACCATCTTCCTCAACGTCACTAGCAGAATCATCCAAATCCTGAAACCCATCCACGTCATCATCCATATCCATAGGTTTCTGTTTCTTGTTCGGCGGCGGCACCTGAAGGCTATCAGTTTCAATCATATGAGATGTCCGGCAACGAACACCAAGCAAATTAGGGTTCGAAACGACGCCGAATGACTTGTAATTGTCGATTACGCTGCCCTTATCATCCCAATGTGAGTTCACTAGTGACTTCAGCTTTGGTGGGAGTGAAAAAGCAGGTTTGAATACATTAGGGTTCTTTTTTGGGAGACCCACTCGAACTTTTGTTCTTGATCTCTTGTATTTTCGCCGTGAACCACCCATAATAACTGTTGAATAAGATACAAATAGAGGCTAGGGTTTAAGGTGAGGATCTTTGATAAACCTTACCTTTTCATTTTTTGGTCTATTTATATGCTTATCAAGGGAGAAAATGACTGAAATGTTCCCTTTATGTTTGAGGTAGCTCTAAAATAGTCCCTTAAGTATTATTTAATAGTTTTGGTGTGACAAGAAGGTGCCACCGAAGTTTAAAGATAAGTTTTATAGAGTGGTGATTAGAACAATTATGTTGTATGAGGTGGATTGTTGGACAGTCAAGAAATTTCTCGTCCAGAAGATAAAGTTTGCGGAAATGAAGGTGTTGCGATGGATATATGGGCATACTAGGAAAGATAGGATTAGAAATGAGGTTATCCAGGACAAGGTAGGAGAGGCCTCGGTAGAGGACAAGATGCTAGAAGCGAGACTAAGATGGTACAGGCATGTGCAAAGGAGATGCACGGAGGCCCCCCAGTGCAGAGGTGTAAGAGATTAACTGTGGATGGTTTCAAGAGAGATATACAGGAAGCGCAAAGAAGGATTGGGGAGTTGTTTTTGTTGGTCCTTTAAGTTTACTAAAAGTCAACACTTTTAGTCTTCATTAAATATTTCCTGGAATTTTTTTATTAGATTTGACGAGAATTATGAAAAAGAAAAAGAAAAGTTAGCGGGCACTCACATTTGAGGTACAATTTTTATAGTTTCTGCTATTTTAAATTTACTTTCAGAGTCTGGTGCAACTTTTTGTGTTATAAGTTTTGCCATTGTTTTATACTAGTATCATTTTAGTGTCTGATGTAGTCTTTTATGTTGAATATTTTAGAATTTGATGGGACCTTCTTGGTGTTTATAGTTAAATCTTTTTTTCCACTTTTTTCATCAAAAACTAATATTCAGAGTTCGGTAAATTTTTAAAAGAGACTAAAATGTTAACTTTTGACAAATTTAAAGGACTAAACTATTAAGTGCATTCTTAAGTGACTATTCCGAATCTACCTCAAAACATAAGGGACCATTTATGTCATGTTCTCCTTAACAAGGAGTTGGCAAATAGCGTAACAGAGAACTCGTCATATATATATATATATATATATATATATATATATATATATATATATATTTTTTTTTTTTTTTTTTATAAATCTTATAGGCTATAGCAATATTTTTCAGAGAAGATTATGATTTTTAATTATCCAATTGCATTTCACATAATAATTGGTAATAAATTTGAATACTACTATATTGATTGACTACTTACAAAATGTTGTAATTTAGCAATACATTCACAAATCCGTTCCATTTTTGAAGTAAAACTTATTTGGTTAGTAATGATTTTCAAATAATTTGCAGTTTGGCAAAATAGTAAGAATAACTATCCATTGAACGGATAATATGAATATTTATTAATTTAATATAAGAACAAAACTATTAACTTTTTGCTCTATTAAATGTAATCAAGTAATATTATGTTTCTTGTAAATTTGGAACCTTTTTTACATGGTTAAAAAGAGGATACTCTAGCCAAGTGGAGAATGCATGAAGTACTCTAATGCTCGTTAAAAGGAGGATGTCGAGACCCAATTGATAGTGAGTAGTGACCAAGAAACACTTATTTCGGGTACCTTTGTGCCAACTTCTCTATTGTCATTTTGAATTTGTTACAGTGTAATTCAATATAATAATTATTAGCTATCAAATTATCATGTAAAATTTTAAACTCAATAAATACGCAACAACAATAACTTCTCATATAAAGGACTATAAGCAAGATGAGTAAGGGTGGCTAAAACTATTGATTTTATTTTTCATATAACCATCTTATATTCAAAATTCATTGACATGAGTAATCCAGATTTTTCATGCCTAAGGCCAATATTGATTGAAGTAATTTTTTTCCTTTAATCAATCAAAACTCTTCCAAAATTATACATGTTTTTTGTATTTGGAAATGAATCAATCTTGACGGATATGTAAAGGACTAAAGGCCATTCGAATGATTGAATTAATGACTGCTTTGCTCTCTTCGACGCGATTAAAAGGAGATATCAACATTTCAACTATAACTTCTGAAGATAAAATCATGTAACTTAAAAATTCAAAAAGGTATATTTTCTCATTCAAATTCTGGCCTTAGTAGAACTATCGTGACATGCAATAGTACCATACCCATTTTTCAAGTGTAGTGAATACTTACTATGCTCCGACTTCAAATGCTGAATATTTGTTCTCAACCACCAATGGATATGGTGTGAATAAAATCTCTTCATCCTTAACTAAAAGTTTCAGATTCGGGGAGCATGGTAAGTAACACAGCGCGAATCTAGGTTTCGGGCCAGTGAAATCCATATACCAAATGATTAAACCAAAAAAAAAAAAAGTAGGAAGTTAAGGAACTGACTTCTGGAAATCTCGTAATTGGAGAGTTGAGTTCCACAACAAATTTTCTTACAAAATCATGGCTTAAGTTACTTGACCAAAAACCAGCAAGCAGGAGTGCTTTAACTAAAAAAAAACACGTAATATGAAAAAATTATGCAATTATTTACAGATTCTTGCACTTGTTCGGGGCATGAACAGCAGAAACATAAAGAGAATTTGAGAAAATCTATGTTGCTTGAATCCTTCAAAATAGGAACCACACCCATTTGGGATCCTCCAAAAATATTGCTCCAAAAATGCAATATTTTTGGAGGATCCGACATGGGTACGACAACATTTTGAAGGACCCAAGCAACATAGAAGAAAATGCAGGAAAGCAAAATGCTACTATGCAATTCTAGTGCCACCATGAGACTAATATATCATTCAGACGCCAATAAATGCCCGACACTGAGATTCCCAATGCTCCTTAGCAAGTCGAAGTCTCTCAACTCTCTCGGTCTGAAGGCGCTCTTTCCAATACTCAGGACAACTGTTCAAAAATGTGGAAACGAATTAGAACCAACACAAGCAACAAGAGTACATATAAACACCTCCGGAGTTGATAGACATAAACTGGCCACATTACAGAAGAAAGAATACCTTCTACTTAGTAGAATGTTAAGCTCTTCCAGATGCACAGCACCTTCATAGACTCCTTCCTGAATCACATAACAAAAAATATGAGATGAATATTATGTCTCAAAAATTTATTTAATACCAGTACAAAGTAAATCAGAATTGGAGAAGCCAGTGCAGAAGCTAGAAAACAGCGAGATTTACCATAACCGAACTGATATTATTGACAGTTTATTTCTTTTGCAACTTATGTCCATCACTAAAATAACTTCCCGAAAATTCTTAAGAACAGTATTCCTTGCATTGTGAAGCAGATTTTGCAAAGCAGGCACATCTTCGTATTTCTAATGAGTTCAAAAGTCCATGTGAAATTATTTTCCTTGTTTCAGGGGCTGGGGTAGGCTGCTATACTGTAACCAGAGGAAACAAGCCCCGAGAAATATTTTGAATCAAGTAACTTATTTATCCTCTCTAACGCAACAGTAATACAAAGTTAAACATTGGAAATTTGGTATCCAGTGTTTAAGAAAATTGGTGCTCGTAACATATTATTCACAAGTATCTTGCTAAAAGCTAAAGCCACTGAATAAAGACAGAAAGCTTTACTAACCTCTCGGCAGAGAGGACACTTTTCCTTGGGATTTGCTGCCTGCAGTCCATCCACAATGGTCACTGATGCACCTTTGCAAGCACAGATATAGCAGAAGATATGACCACAAGTGAGAGATACTGGATCAAACACGGTATCCTGCAAAAACAGATGTATTTAAAGCACTATTTCAAAAAAGATACAAACTTTCAAAGTTAATCTCTGCTTTATTTATCCTGCACGTTGTAAGTGGATGACAAATGATAAAGTCTAATTGAAAAGTTTCTACATGGATTGCTAGGATAGAAGGCAACATTATTACTAGAAGCAAGTGATATGCTGAAACTTACAGAGATAACAACCTTTCAGCTAAACTACACGAAAAACTGATGACATGCAACAGAATTTGAAGCCAAAACAAGAAGAAATGTATTTCCAGTATCGTATCTGCTAAGATATTAGGAAACTTTTTTGATCCAAAAAAAAAAAAAAAGATTTTGAGAAACTTTCCTAGATTTAATATTCACTAGGGTAGTTTAGTAGGGATTGGATAACTGCTGGTCCTCAGCATTTTGCTCCAGAAGATCTCATGTTGCAGCTTTTTCCTCCAAAAACTTCGTGTTGGTCAACCTTGCAACTTTCCAGTTCGCGATTCAGTTATCTAAGAAACTAAAAGGTTATCTCTACTCACAGGTCATTTTGCCTGCTGCCACAATGGTTTTTCTTTTATCTAATTAGAGAATAAGTTTGTCTAGATGTCTGTAATAAACGCGAGAAGACGTCCCTAGAGTTACAAGGCAGACTTTGACAAAGCTGCAAAGCGTAAGGTTGTGAATGCATCTCTTTGCTCTGATTTATATTCTCAATACTCCAGTTACATTACTGCCTTACAGCTGCAGCCTGCAAGGGTGATTGCATCTGACGGAGAATTAAGAAGCCAAGCTTGAAATGGTTCTTTTAATCTACCACCGGTTATTGTTGTTTTTGAATAACTAATGATGTTTCCTAATATATGGTAATAGGTACAATGTTGATATTCTTATTATGTTTTCAGATATGACTGGGATGTTAGCTTTACTCTGTCTAATGTTTTTCCTAAATTCAATTTCATTAATCATCCATTTGCCAAATGTTTAGTTTTGCTTTATGACTGACTGTAGAATAAATTAGAGTTGTTTTTCTGAAATACTGAATTTTCAGGAATTTGTTTTTGATTGGTGAATTGAGGAATTTAGGGTTGGTAATTATTTAGTATTTACACGCTATATAAATTTGATTCTTGAGCAACTAAATAAACTAAGATAAAGCTTTAAATTAATTGTTCTTCTTTGTCTGTTGTTACATGTATCTGTATCCTTTGTATACATGCAAAATTGCCCCTCCAGTTTTCTTCTTTCATATGCATCGGTAGGTCAATTAATATCCACAGATAGAGACGGAAATATTGATCGTAGATGTCCTGATCATGTGAACTAGTGAAGTTGGCAATCATACTTGCTCAAAATTGAGCAAAAAATTTGGACTCTAGTAGATTGGATTAGTAGGTGGATATCCTATTATTTATCTAGTGTATCCAGTTCATAATACTTGGATAATACCCCAATTCTAGGGAGTGCAATACCCAACATGACAATCAAACAACTACCGTTGTACTAGACGTTTCATGGTAGAGCATCTGGAATCAGCCACGTAACAACTAAAGCAGTTATACAAGCTAAAAGAAATTCAAGAGCCAAAGGATAAATATTATCTTTATCTGAACAAAGAGATTGTGTACAAGATTGCAACTTCAAAATGATTATTTTGACCAGCTCTTGGACTGGTCGCACATACAAGTCGTAATGAACTTATCACCAAGTCCAAGGGGATAAATTGATTAAGACTAGAGAAAATTCATTCATCACTGACGCTAAGAACCAGCTAACGCCAAATCACTCACTAAATTTGAAGTCTGATAGACATGTCTTAAACCACACAGACAAACACGTCAGCCTTCTACAATATTGTGTTTCAAACGAAATTTGAATATGATACTCAATTTAAAGGGAATCTTTTTATTGGGAGTGGGGGTGGTTTCTTGGCTGATAACATGAACAACAAGATATGGAGAAAGAGCGAGCACGTACCAAGCAAATAGAACAGGTCAAATCAACGTCAAGCTTGATAGAATCAAAAAGCTCACAAGTAAGAGATGGTTTCCCTTCATTGAAATTCAGGAAGCAACCATCAAAAAGTGCAAGAGCCTTCCCATTTCTTGCTTTATTTTCTCTCAAATTGATGTGAAAAGCCATTAGTTCACACATCCAGGGCGATTGAAGGATCTCAATGTGCATACTTTGAGCTTGTGACTTGAATGCCTGCCCTTGCTTAGAATAGTGAATCTACAAATAGACAGAAGTAGTTAATAAAGGAAGCAAAACTCAGTAATTAGGTTGAATTAATTGATCTAAAAGGGAAGTACCTTGTCATATTTCTTAAGTATTTTACGCATGGCAATTGCATTGATTATAGCATAGGTGACTAGATCTTTTCCTTCTTGAAGTAAAGCAATATGGTTTCCTTGTATTTTTTCTTTGAGCAAGATAAGACACTTGCGGAAACCCGATGAGAGGTGCAGTTCAAGCAATCTCTGTGCACGTTTATTGAAGCAGCCAACCACTTCAGACATCTCCTTAAGGAGGGATGGAAAAAAGCTTCCATCACAAACTAAAGAGAAGAGGAAAACTTATTAGAATCTTATAGTGATGACTGATATAAGATATAATAAAACAAAGACAAAAGTTTAGCTTATACAAGCTTTAACATTGTTCCAGTGCATAATTTGTCAAAAACTAAAAAGATAAGAGTTTCTTTGTTTACTTTTTTACCAAAAATAAAATGAAGTGATCCTGTATTAAGTTAATTTGAAACGTGACATACAATAAATTCCAGAATGCAACTGAAGCAGTAAATAATGCGCATCAGAGATGCAATAACCAGAGATTCTAAATATGTCGAAGCAATATAACTAGATAGATTAATTAGAACCTTATACTAACAACTGGTATAAAACATACTAGCAAACAAACAGAAAGTCTATGATTTTACAAGCTTTCAAAGTTGTCCTAGTGCATATATTGTGAAATACTCAAAAAGAGGCGAATTTCTTTGTTTTTTTAACCAAATTCAAGCCATCAAAAGAAGATTAATTTGAAAATGGGATGAATGCTAAATTCCAGAGTGAAACTAAAGCAGCAAATATGCTCACTAGAGATGTAATCAACAAGGGATCCCACGTATTTTTAGCAATATAAGTAGATAGACTAATTAGAATTTAGACCTTATGAAATGATTGAGATAAAATATACTACTAAGAAATAAGAAAGTTCATTGATTTTACAGGGTTTAAAGTTGTTTCAGTACATAAATTGTCAAAAACTCATAAGGGAGTGAATATTTTTTCCTTCTCTTTTACCAAATTTAAGCAATCTTATAATTTGAATAAGCAAATGACACAAAAGCAGTAAATATGCTCATCAGATATGAACCAACCACAGATCTTAATATGTTTAAGCAATTTTTACTCAACAAATTAATTGTGCATAAACAACCAGAGAAGTCACTAGGTGATTTCTTTCCATCTATCTAAGCGTTGGCGGGCAGAATTACCGATACTTATTCTTTGGTGGGAGGTAAACGGAGTATCCGTGGAAATAGTCGAGTTGTCTTATTGGTCCGGAGTTACCTGACCGTTATAATTTTTTTTTTTTTTTTGTCAAAAATTCAAAAGTTGGAAATTTATTAACTCTTTTTTTTATTTTATTTTTATGCCAATTTTAAGCTATCCTATACAAAATCATTTTACATGCAACGATAGATGAAACTAAAGCAGCAAGATGCTTATCAGAGTCAAGAGAGGATGAATCAACCACAGATCAACGTGTATAAGCAAAGAGAAAATTTATGCATTTACCAGTTTTTAAAGTTGTCCCAATGAATGTATTGTCAAAAAAACTCAAAAGGGGGCAAATTTATTCACTTTTTTAGACACCAAATTTGAGCTATCCTATACAAAATAATTTGAAATCAACCACAGATTCACATATCTTTAAGCAATTTGAATTCAACAGATTTTAACCAACCTGAGCATTGATGCTGTGAACACGTGGAGCTTTCATGGAGATTATTATTTCCAGGCAATGCAACACTTCTTGATTGATCACATCTTCGACACTTTTTCAAAATTTTCTTCAATTTCTTAAGACCCACACGTGGCAATTTTTTATTTTGACATTGCCCTTCCATATACTCTTCATATTTCTTGCAAAATTTCATTTCATTCAATCTTGTTTTTTCAATCTGGGGTTTTTCAGCACAAAAAATAAAAATAAAAAAAATTAAGAGGTTCGAGCACTTTATTAGTGGATACTGAAAAAACTCAGCAAATTTTCTTTATCTCTATCTATCCTTAAATAACGGTAATAGTGACACCTAACGTATGTTATGATCTCAGACAAATTTAATTGAAAGAAGGCACAGAATTCAAGGAAAAGTGGAAAACAATTTTGAAAGTGTGAAGGCTTTGTTAAGTTGTTTAGTACTGCCGTGTTTATCAAGGGACGATGGATCTTGTGGGCCTATTGTCAGGGTGGATTTAGTGTGTTAGTAGTTGAGATGTCAATTCTGAACCATAGTGTAAAATTTACTAAATAAGGTATTAAGCAGGCGTTTATTTGAAAATCAAATATTTTTCACTTTATTTGGAATTTTAAAGTTGGAGTTAAAAATAAAGTTGTGTTTGGTTATAATTTTTGTAAAGATTATTTGGTTGTTTCAATGTATTAAAAGTGAAAAACAAGTTTGTCGATGTTTTTAAAATTTCAAATACAGCTAGAATATTGATTTTCAAATAAAGTGAAATAATTTTCCGTAAAAAAGTGAAAAATTATCGTGTCCAAACAGGCTCTAATACTCACTCCGTCCATTTTTACTTGTCCATATTTGATTTAACCTTTTAATCACCCTAATTATTATAAATATAAATTAAGCATACTTTAAAAGTTGTGCGATACCACTAACAATTTCTTGAAGTTTCCGATCGAATAATAAGGGTAAAATAGGTATGAAGTGGCAAATTATCTCTTGATTTTTCAAGCTGATCGAGTAAAAATGGATATTTATTTTTAATATACTGAACAAGTAAAAATGGATGGAGCGAGTTTTTGATTTCCCCTTTTTCTTTCTTCTAAGAACAAAAAGATAAAAAATTTAATAATATTGACACATGGCAGCAAATTCTGGATTGATTGAAATCTATGTCAAGATTTTGTTTGCTTGATTTATAAATAAGGCAAATGTATGTCATTTTTTGCAACGAAGAGGACACATATGACCCAATTATTAACGGAGAAGAGACTTGTTATGTGGTTGGAATGTTATCCTTTTCTATTTAAAATTGTAATAGCAAATGACCTTTTTAAGAAAATAAACCACATAATTAGTTATACAAAGTATATTAATTCTTAACAACACACAAAACAACCAATAAAAAAAATAATTCTTTTATTTAGCATTATAACTAATTTTATTCTTAATTCTTGTATGACTAACATACCATTACTAATCTCTATGTATCTTCGAACCAAGAGACCCCATAAAGTTTAAAGAACCCACGTCTAGCCGCTGTCATGTGAAAGTAATCCGTTAGCCAAACACTTCCTTTTGGAGCCAAAAAACAAAGTACCAGCAAGAAATTGTGTGACCTGTCATTAATTGCTTCCAATTTCCAAGCAAAAATGGGTTGGTGGATAGTGACAGGGTTGATCACCTTGACAGAAATTATATGCCTCTTTATTTCAAGTCTAATTCTAAGATTTTAGGTCAATTAGTACTTGACAATTGACATGATAAGTTGAAGCAGAGGCGGATCTACGATTTAAACTCTAGGGGTTCAACCTTCTAAATTTTTAGCATTGAACCCTTATATTTTTAAAGTTATGGATTCATATCTACTATTTATTGTAAATTTAATAAATTTTTACACGTAAATTTATACACCGCATCGAAAGTTTGGGGTTCAATTGAACCCCAAGTTATAGTGCTCCATCCGCCTCAGCGTTGAAGAGAACCGTGCTTGATATGGTTCAATTTACAAAAGAGGGATCCTTTGGTTGATTGTTTAGTTATGTTTAGTTATAGGGTAATTGTATACTCTCATTTCATTTTTATTAGTCCTTTATTGATTTGATACTTTTCTTGAGAAATTATTTATGAAAGTTAATTTTACTAGATTATCAATATTAATTATCTTTTGAAATCTAACTTTAACTATAGTAGTAGTTTATGCAGTTACTTAAAGATAAGGGTAATATAGGAAGAAAATAATAAATTTATGTTAATTTGAAAAAATAATAAATAAAACGAAAAAAACTATTTTAATATAAGGGACTAATAAAAGGGAATGAAGGGAACAATATATAAATTATTCTATAAGAAAATAATATAAAGTTGTTATCCAAAAAATGAATAATGCATGAATTGTTATTTAGAATTTATTTATTGTAAGTACATTTTTATCTTTAGATATTCAAATATTATTATTGTAGACATATTGCTTATTCCGCTTTATACTTGTATCCCTTGATTTTTCATATTAAATTTATGTGTAATTATGTGATCTGTCACAAAATAATTAAAATATATATCTAATAGTTGATGTTAACTTCAAGTATTCATCATCATTTATTTGACCTATTATTTTTTTTCATTATACCAGATGATAACTCATTTGAATTTTACGCTGTTTGATTGGAGGAACTAGAAAATACTAGCAATACCGACCGTTTGACTTTCTCAATATGGTCCCTTAAAGATCTCTGCGCAATAGCATGGATGGTCCATTGCTTTGATGAATTATTATATGCTTCTAAAATGATAGTGGTAAGGAAAAAAAAAAGTCTATTTAATCGATTGTTCTTTGTTTCTCTTGTGACGTTTGTGGAATCGATTATAATCATGATAAATAAGGAAAACTGTGGGAGACTTTGACCCAATATGAAACTCTATTCTTTAATTGTCCAGCTATAAATTCTGCAAGAATATTAGGGTTTCCGTAAGGGCTGCAATAAGGGCCTGGTGTCATTATGTTAATAAAAAATAGCTTGGCGGTATGTTAACGAATTGGTCCACTACAGAAACAAGACTTCATAAGTTCAGGGACTTGAGAATGGAACAAAAAACGGGGAGACTCAACGTCTCCCGAAAAGAGATCATCTATGTTGAAAAGACAATTATCTCGCTTGCAAACACATACGGGCGGGATTAAATATATGACAGGGGTACCCGATATTGTAATCATCGTTGATCAGCACGAAGAATATACGGCCCTGCGAGAGTGTATTACTTTAGGAATTCCAACACACAAGGGTAGATTAGAAACCTCAAATGCCCGCTCGTAACCCAGCAGATAAAGTACATTACATAGTCCAGGGATTGACGACTTACCCATTCAGTGACTTTGGCCTTTGGACGTTCCCAAAATGGGGACTATTGGGTAGAGTCAATATAATAGACGCCTGTTGGCATTCCAGGCTTCCTTCTCCTTTCAGGGCCTATCCGAAAGAGAATCTAGTACTTCTTGGTCGTGAATATCTGAACTGGTTGTTTCTTTGTTCAAGAATTCTTGTTTAGGCCTAGCCAACGCTTAGATCCGGCTCTACCCAAACTTTTCTGGTTCACCCCAACATTCCCCACTTATCCGACTGTTGCTGAGCAATTTTTGGATATCAAACGGACCTCCCCAGAAGGTAATTTTAATGTGGCCGATTTCCCCTCTTTTGCAAAACGCATTTAACTCCATTTGTTAGAATAGCTTCCATTGAGTCTCTGCACCTGTCCTTTTTTTCTGAACCTTTGTTTGTTTTCGGAAAAGAAAGAAATGGTTAATATATTCAAGATAATTACGTATTTACAAAATACCGTCTCAATTCATCATATTTCATTAGATCCGGGATGTGATATGGTTCCGAAGGATGAACCGGATATGGACAGTTCCAATAAGATTTCATTCTTGAACAAAAATTCATTTTTTGATTTATTTCATCTATTCCATGACCGGCAGGGGAGGATACACGTTACACTACGATTTTGAATCAGAAGAGAGATTTCAAGAAATGGCAGATCTATTCACTCTATCAATAACCGAGCCGGATCTGGTGTATCATAAGGGATTTGCCTTTTCTATTGATTCCTGCGAACTGGCCAACAGAATAATGTAACAAGACAATAAACAAAATGTAAGACCAAAGTTTCATACGATGCCTAGGCTGTCTTTAATTGTTCATTTGTTTGTCATCTTAAATTGAATGCTTCTTATCCAAGAATTGAATTGCATTAAAAGAAAAATAATTAATTGCATCCTTGGAGAATGAAGTTGCAATTTGCATGTGAAGTTTTAAGAGACTTTGTGAGAAGCTTTTTATAATGATATTTCTTCAACTTTGTCTACAACTCTACATGCAAGTCTCTGCCCCTTTAATATTTTCAGCTACTCATCTCATACTAAAGGGCATGTAAGTTATCAAATGAGTCATGTTGTGCACTTGTGCTTGTAATCTATATGCTTCAAGCCTTCTTCAAAAAAGAAGTCATAATTTAAAGCTTATGAATTCAAAATTTAGTCATGTTAAGTTAGTGGATTCTAAATTAATAATTTCTATATTTCCAATAATTTTCTTAAAACAATTACAGGATTTTGGACCAATCTACTTAGTTCGGCTGAACCTGCAATTTGTATTCTAGTTCAGACTTTATCTTAGAATAAGAAAATTCACACAAATATTTACACCAAATCAAGAAAATATTAAATGTATCTCAATTAACTATAATTAAGTGATAACAGTATATAAAAGCCAAGTATACATTGTATGTTTATTTGGTTGATATAACACCAGGTATGAATACAAAATTTTCACATATTTTAATTTGGCTCCCTCTCTTTTACAATGACTTAGAGGGCGAGAAGAAGCGTTCACAATTGACCTTTCTTCTAAGAAAAATTACGTGCTTCAGTGATGGCATTTCTATTAGGGGTGGGCATTCGGGCCGTCGAATTGCATATGAAAATTTCAGTTTGGATTTTTGGTTTTCGGATTGAAGAAATTATAATCCAAACCCAATCCAAATAAGCTCGGATTGGATTGGATTTTTTAAGTTCGGTTTTGGATTAATCGGTTTGGATATTTTGGATTTTCGGTTTTGCTTTAAGCCTTTAAAGGCTAGCTTATTAGGAACGAAATTCATGTGCCCCGGTTACAAGTTAAAGGTCTTAGCATAATGTGAAAACATATATGTGGATTCAGGAAAGAATTGTTACCACTAAACAAAAATGTATCAAGTCACATAGTTAAGTTCTACATTATTTCCTTTGTTTCAATAGAAATTGCCTTATTCTTAAAGTAGTGAAGTAAACTTCAGCTTTGCAAGATATATTATATTTAATTTAATAGAAAATTCTATGTTGGACTTAATATTATACTGGACCTTAGGACTAATTAGTATTGGACACATATAATATGAGTAAGGCTAAATATAAAGTATAGAAATTTCGGATTTTCGGATATCCGAAAATCCAACGTACTAAATCCGATATCCAATCCGAAATCCATAAATTTTAAAAATAATATCCGAAGTCCAATCCATAATCCAAAAATCCAAATCATATATCCAAAAAATTCAAATTTCGGTTTGGATTTCGGGTTGACCCAAACTATGCCCACAACTAATTTCTATCCAATAAAACTACTCTGCTAAATTATAATCAAAGAAACCCAATTTGAAGTTTATCTAGAGCTATCTTCTCCTTCAAGAACAAAAAATAATAATAAAAATAAATGACGTGTGAGTAGAAAGAAAACGTGCAAGCAATTGTTGTATACGCAAAGTTGCAAGTTGCAACCGTACGTAGTGCGTAGAAGCATATTGTTGAGGACGAACGTCCCAAGGTAATCCAATGGCAAAATGTGGAAAATACTTTTAAGAGTTTAATTATAGAAACTTCTTTAGATTTTAGCTTGTAAGATGTAACTCTTCATTAACCAAAAAAAACCTTTTATAGTCCTAAGTTTGTAGAATTAAACTCTTTAAAATATTTTTCCATCTTTTATCATGGTTACCTTTTAGGTTTCGTGAAACTAAGTTTGTATACAAACCAACTACTTTTCTCTAAATCGGACATTCCCCAATTTTGTTTCACACTTATTTTTCACTAAATTTATGATCCACATTAAGGACAGAATTTGTGCTTTCGTTAAACAAAATGGACTAAGAAGTTTGCATAATATTCAATATGATAATGCCGCCACGTATGATAGATTCAAAATCTTTGTAGAAATATTCGAAAATATTGATTTATCTATTGTTTTATCAGCATGCAAAATCCCCATCTAGGATTATGCTTTTTGACAAATTGGAAGAGTTGTTAACCTTTCCACCTCAGTAATAGTGGCTATTGATTCACCTTAATAGAAGAACAAATCAAGCTTTATCCTTCAATCCATCTGAATTTAAGGAAAACAAAATAAAGGAAGAAAGCCAACTTGTCCTGTCTGTCAGGCATTATCGGTGGCGTAAGCACAATTTTGTAAACATTAAGTCGGTTTATAAACACAATTATTTCTATATGAGACTATGATAGTCTTAAGATTTTATGCTTATCCCGAGTTAATATTTATTTTGTCCGAATTCTAGACGGCCACGATGGATTATATGTATACATATTATCTTTTAGAAAAAATAATTACGCTGTATTTTTTTTTTTTTTTTTTGGCGAAGCAGTGCCAAACATTCCTTAATAGTGTCTTGACCACGAGGTGTTCATGCATCTTTTTCTTTTTCTATTTTATATTATATATTTAAGGGAGTAACATGTGAATCTAGAGATATTAATGGTTGGTCTCACAATTGACTAGATCTTAATTAGATATGGGTGGTTGAAAAGCAAATATTTTAATGGTGAAATAGCAATTTTATAAATCACTTTCTATCTATACTTTCATCATGGCTTATAGCTAATGGGCTATACTCAATTAATCTAAATACAGACCATTGTTGGTGGGAATTGACGTCCACTAAACTTAGTGCATCCCAATTCTGCTTTTAAATAGTCTTCTATTCACCTCTTCTTCAACTTAATTACAATCAATTAAACATGGCTAGCAGTAGGATCTCATTCTTAGGTATTTTTGGTGTTCAGATGTCACCCATATGCTTATCGAATTATCTGGACTACAGTATTTTAATGATGAGTGATACTAATTAGTTTCAAACTTGTGACTTCTACTTGGTGGTAGTTCAGATTCTAGACACTTTTATTTTAAGAAAAACTTAGAAGTCACCTGTAACCCTTATTGACTTGGTATGTATAGTATTTGTTAAATGGAATAAATATCCCCTGCTTCCTTTGCCGCTCTATCTCTTCTCGTAACCGATATTCACTCAAAAACGTGGCTTTTATCGTTTTTATTACTCACTCCGTCCCAATTCATACGAGAGTGTTTGATTGGGCACGCAATTTTTTTTTTTTTAAAAGAAAAACTTTTGAATTTTGTGAGCTAAAACAAGCTAAATTTTTTATGGCTAGAAATCATTTCAGTATGGTTAAATGTGAATTTTAGAGTTATTTTACTAAACATAAAAAAGATGTCTTTTTAAAAAAAAAAAAAAAAAAAAGCGATTAAAAATTAAAGAGTGTCATATAAATTAAGACGGAGAGTACAACTATATTGCTGTGTGGAAAGTCACTGATTGAATCCAAAGTAGTTACGGAAGGAATAATGCAAAGCAACTTCTTTACGTGACATCAACTGCAAAACTGCAATTTTTTTTTTTTTTTTTTTAAAAGAGAGATAATGGTCAAAAACACACGTATCATTTTTTTTTTGTTTCCTACCTGAACTATCACCAATTAGTTTGCAAATGTGTGTTTTGCAAACTAATTGATGATAGTTTAGGTAGAAAACTCTCACACCTGATAGTTCAGGTAGGAAACTCAAAAATAGGTGATACTTGAGGTGTGTTTTCGATCCTTAACTCCTCCCAAAAAAAAAAAAAAAAAAAAAGAGAAAAAGGGTGCAAGAAGTCACACCCAAATGAGAGTTTAGCAAACATTAAATTACGAAGACCCAAAATTTCAGCCGAAAGAAAAGCAAGTTAAGCAGCCCCCTTTCATACCTTTTAGGTGAATGAATAAACTTTGCTAGTTTTTGATGTGCAAACCTACTCTAGATATTTCCAGACCATTTTGTCTTTGACAATTTGAAGAGTTAGAAATTATGATTTTGTACTACATCTTCTCTGAGAAAACATACATTAGCTTCTCCGGTTATTTCTGGTATAAAAGAATAGAGTGACTTGCTCTAACCAAGACTCCACTTTTTGTTTTGTCCATTGAGCGTATGAATTTCCCAGAAAGTAGATAGACCAAAAGAGGGAATGAATAGGAATGATAGTACCATTGGCCAAAAGGTCATCTGTGCCCGTTAATTATTTGTACAAGATAATTTAATATTAAGAGTAGTATTAGGTGCAAGTAAGTATTTAACGTGTAGTCATGGGACAAGGTGACTCTTGTTGATTGATTGATCAAAATCGTCAATATCTGGTTGTGAATTCTGCTTTGTAACATTACTGTGGCAAAATGTGGGATTCTAAAAAGAAATCATGACACTGTATGTGATTAAGACTAATAGAGAAACTAAAGAGATAAGCCTGACATAGCTTATAGGCTAATTGTGCCCATGAAATGATAAAAGAGAAAAGTTGACAATCTGTGGGGTTTCGCGAACAGAATTTATTTTCTTTCCACAGGAATTTTGTGCAGGTAACTAATCATATTATTTGAAAGCTAACGTAACACCTTATTTGAAAGCTAACGTAACACCTTGTGCAGGTAAAATTTCATTTTAGAGAAGAACCAGTTTAGTAACAAAACTAGGATTTGTAGATAGGAAGCTTGTCCGCTGCTTGGAAAATTGCATCATTCCTCGAGCTTTTTCCCTTTAAGAAATTGGCATACCAGTATGCAGAATGTTTTGGATACCTTCTTAATTCTTTGTCGTCCAAATCTACATAGTAGAGGCCATAGCTCGGTACATAGCCACCAAGTAACTCTAAACCATCTAAGAAGGACCAGACGAAATACCCTCTTGTATTCGATCCGTTCCTGCATAAATAAGGAAAGAAGCTTTTAGCGAAGTGCACATAAGAAGAACTTAGCTTACATCAACTTGAAACTTGATTAATGAAAGGAAAAAATTTATGCTCTTAACCAATGAACTTGCTTAGTATTAGCAATTAAGGTGCCTACCTGTTGCACAGGACAAACAAATAAAATTAAGAGTTTTAAGTTATACATATCAGGTAACTTAAAAGGTAGTTACAGGTTAATGCCTATGATGAGCATTAATTGGTAACCTAATAAAAATGGCAACAAACCTGTTATAGTGGGTTAAACTACACTAACCCTTTACATTATCAATGTAACTTAAATCCTAAAAGGTAGCTCTATGTAATTAGGATAGTGGTCTCAACATTTTAACTAGCAAGAGTGTAAAACTTTATGATTTTGTTTAATTCTTGAAAAATGATTTGCCAAATTTACAAGAAGCAAAGGAACTTGACTTTCCGTCTCTTCCAAAGACAAAATCAAATATACAATCAAGAGATCTCTCTAACTACAGATAGTCAATAACTTTGTTGTGAGAGAATACCTGACAGCATCAAGAATACTCCCAATGTAGGCGTGCAAATATTCTATTCTTGGCATGTCATTTAGCGTCCCATTGCGCAGAGACTTTTGACCTGCCAAAGCAAATCATTCTAAGCATCTCTAACACTTTTCACTTCAGGAATTTGAAGAAAGTAACACAAGTATGTTTGCAGCCTAAAATCATCACATTTGGAATTCGGAGGAAATACAATATAGCTTAATTTGCAACTGCAAACTTCCATCATATATTTTCTAAAATACCCCAAAACAGGAAGTGGGGTAGGGGATGCAAAAAACTTGAAGGGTTGTTACTTAAGCGAGATCAAGCCTCCAAAATCATGATAAAATCAAAAGAGAGGGACGTGATTGGCGAGGACGCACCATTTTCCTGAATGTATATCGGCAGGTTGCCATAAGCTTCTTTAAGATACTCCAGAAGTTCATAAAGACCAGAAGGTATCACTGGATACTAAAGTCAAACAACATTTAAGTGATTGAATGCATAATCTCGAGACATTACATAAGAACTTATATTAGAGGCCTTACCTGATCTGCTGCCAGTACTGCAACTGCAGAAACCCAAAAAAAGGATAAAATTAGCAAGCTCATTTATGTCACCTAATTCATCATAAGCAGATATAGTAATAGACTATGGAGGGTGATCTTCATTTAGTAAGCACTGGATTTCGTACGTGAGAAATCTGCTTCCATGTCGGCATTGAAGTCCTTGCTATGCTTTTCAATGCTGGAAGGCCTGTCCTTCACAGATACAGTAGTATAGTGGTTTAGGCCTATGAAGTCAACTGAGCCCTTAACTAGCTTAGCTTCATATTTGGTGAAGGTTGGAATTCTTTTCCCAGCAGCCTTCTTCATTATAGAGGGATAGTCTCCAAATATGAAAGGATTCATAATCCTGCAGCCAAAGTTGGAATAGGAAATTGTGGTAAACAAAAATGTTACTTGCAAAGACTGGATAAATTACTTGTATTTCCACTGAAGTGTAATGAAATTTTTGAAAAAAAAAAAAAAAAAAAAAAAAGTTGCATTTAACATGCTATAGAAGATTACTTGCCTTAATTTACAGGTTACTAGTTCCATTTATAATGGGTAGTCACCTATACTACTATTTTAAATGACCAGATAGTGTGAGAAACTTTTACACTGTCATTATATAAAAGTTAAACTCTGATTGATGAGACTGTTAGGCAAGAGTTTACACATCTGGCAAATATACAAATTATCCAATGAAATTCAGAAACTTACCAACCAATAAAAAATTCATTGGCTCTTTTTGCTGCAATTACATCAGCACTTGCATTTGTGTTAGGAACGCACCACATACTATATATATTAAATCCCACGAAACCATGTTGAGTGGACTGCATTGTAAAATTTTGCCGTCATTAGTAAGCACGAGTCTTAAAGTAAAGTCATTCATGCGCAAGTTTAAAGGGAAGTGGAAATGAGAAAGGATATTCTAAAATTCCTCACGTAGAGCAGTAATTTCATCAAAGAATTAAGAGGAGAAAAAAGGAAAAAAGTTTTCCTCAACACAGGGACTTAAGCCGTATGATGCCAAACATCTAATGTTACAAACTAATCTGCTAGTTAAACTAGTTTGCACACATGTGTTACTCGTAGTACTAACTGAGAACGATAAATTAAAATGGAGTACTATTTTTACTAAATTTAAATAAATAATACAAATATTACATAAATTATTATTCAGGAAACTTGTTACCGAATAAACCTTTAAAGCAAAATAACTAATATTTGCCCAAATAGAAGGAATATGAGGTGATAAAATTGCCCTCCCTATATTGGTAACAATTGTTCAAACTATAAGAGTTATCGGATGTTCAAACGATAACCTCAGAACAATAAAACACTAAAGTGCTAAATCACTTATAATGCAGATGAAAGTTATTTAAGTGAATCAGGAAAAAAAAAAAAAAGAAGAAGGTTATTTAAGTGACCAATTTGCTTCTAGATTGGAATCTTTGAATCGTACCTTGTAATTTCTCCTGTACAATTTCATTGCAGATGAATGCGCAAGCAACATGTTATGTACAACCATGTATGGCTCAGTAGATGAATTCCCTCTAGAACAATTAACTCCAAAAGGTGGGGAACAACGTCCTGGAGGGGTGAAGCCATTATCATAACCTCCAATCGCGTATACATTAGCTTCATTAATGGTGGTCCAATACATCACCCTGTCACCAAATTCCTTGAAGCATACCTCTGCATATGCAGTGAAGTCTTTCCTAAAGTCAATAGGAAATTATACTGTTGAAGTTAATCATATCTGAGTGGCCTGATACTAAACCAAATATGAGTAAACAAGGCAAAATAGAGGGATAATCACATTTTTGAACCGCTCTAAAACATAATAGCCGGTAAATGTATATGTTTTGTATAGTAAGTATAAATATACATATTATATACATAATCAGTGTATAGGTTTTGTAATTTTTGGCTAGAGCCCCTAATTAATTTTGACAGACAGGCCAAAAAAGAAAAAAGTCCTAAAAGATACGCTTTATACATACACAATCTTTCGGCTTAACCAACCCCCATATTCATCTTCAAGTGCCTGTGGTAGATCACTGTGAAATAGTGTAACATGTGGTTGAATACCTGCAGCATTAGAAGATATGAAAGAGTTTTTTAGTGCACTCTTCAGAGGAAATTGGAAGTGCAGTTTTTTGCTTTTATTTCCTCCCTATTATATATGTAATTGACAAATGAGCTGAAATTTCAAAATGTTGGAATGCTAATAAAGATTTAGTTATGACCGTGGCTGATAAGTTCATCAATGTAGTTGTTGTAAAATTGTAAGCCCTTTGGATTTACAGGTCCTCTTCCACCTGGAAAGAGAGCAAACACAGCATAAAAGGGACGGGAAAAAAAAAAAAAAAAAAGCAAAATTATGTGTGGTGTTTCATGTAGTATCAAAAGCTTAATCCTACCAGGAATAAGTCTAGACCATGAAATAGAGAACCTGTAGGCTTCTAAGCCTATGTCAACCATGAGTTGGACATCATTCTGCAACGAAAATTTGATGAACTCAAAATGCCTTTCTTTATGAAAAACCTGATTGAACTTGAGAGCTACCAACTCTTTACAAGAATCATATTAAAACAGAATGATTGTATACACCTTGTATTTGTGGTACAAATCACATGCTATGTCTCCATTGGCTCCACCAGAAAAACCTAGGAGCAAAACTTGAAATATCATATGCCAATTTGCATTAATCTAACTCACACATCGACAAAACACATGAGAGATCTTTGGGTAAATAAGTAAGAAGGCCTTAGACCCTAGTGACGCGTTTTAAAGTCATGTGACTTAGGCCCAGAGCAGACAATATTACTAGGGGGTTGGGCTGTTACATATGGTATCAGAGCTACTCTTTATCAGCCTTGTCGATTGTGGGTCAGTGTTCAATTGAGTTTAGGCGAATCCCGAGTAGGCCGAGCAAACCTCAGTGCTGAGTCTAGGCAAATCACACACGGTGGGGCAAACCTCAGCGAGGACACTGAGTCCATAAGAAGGGTGTATCTAACACCCCAGCTTAGGAGAAGAGTCTCACATCGGCAAAAATAGGAGAGATGATGGGTATATAAGTAAGCTTACCTTCGACCCTAGTGACGCGTTTTAAACCCGTGCAGGCTGAGGCCCAAAGCGAACAATATCGTTAGTGGACTGGGCTGTTACAAAAGTTTTACAATTACGCAAGAAAATGAAAAGAGGACTTCCTTTCACAATTTCAACTTCTCACACATGGGATAGACAGGAGAACTTATCGAGGTTAAGAGATGAAATAGCTCACAAGGACATATATTTTGATTATGCTCTAAATTGTTCAAGAGTTAAATGAGCTTAAAATCTGAATTTCCTTTAACTTGTGTCTCTAGTTAGTAAAAGAATGACAAGGTCTCGGCCTATACATAGCATGGTAAAGCATCAACTATGTGACGCCCATGACAGAAGGGGGTGGGGGGGAGAACCGACAGGGTTCTAGGCGACAAACATATGAAAAGGGGCTGAATATGATACAACAATAACAACAACATGGCCAGTGTGGGCTGAATATGATACGTTAGGCAAATAACACACCGAAAGAGAGAAGAAAGTTAAGTGTAAGACAACGCTTTTGGACTCAAAAGTGACGTAGTCCAAAAGACAAATCCTGGGGCCAACGCAAACAATACATGTCATGGACATGGATTGACACAAACTGCTAGTTTCAAGATTATTGACCAGAAAAGAAGCAGAACTGCAAAGATTTGAAAAACTAACCAGCATGAGCAAAAGTGTCCCAAATGCTAGGTGTCCTTCCATCTTCAAATGCTGCCCCTTCAACCTTTTTTTTTCCAAATATAACCAATCAAACAATAAATATTCAGCAATGACAAACTTGACTATTAGTATAACAAAGAAGAAAGCTTTTAAACTGACTTGATAGGCGGAAGTTCCAGCACCAAAAACAAATCCAGGAGGGAAGTCACCTCTGTTATAATGGTCTATACCAAAGACTATGACAAGTAAACATTGAACAGAAATAATCAGCGGCAAAAAACAGAAATTGGGTTTCAAATTTTGGAGCATCATTGTGGCTAAGGTTAACTCTTACCCACAAGTACCCTCAAGATTTATTGTATTTCTTGACTCATATACCACATTTTAATGAGTTCTTGATGTAGAACAATTTCACAAAGTTAATGATTTGAAGTGTATAATTGATAGTGACATGGAGAAAACAAATTTTGAGAAAACTTGTTCATCTTTTTATTCCTTTTTAAAGTCTAGGTTGTGAAGTCACATTCTGACTTTGCAATCCAACCATTTTGATTTTTGGTATAGAAATTGGAACCACACTGGATAAGTCCCAACAAATGTCACAATATGCAAATCCTTGATTGACTGTGTTAGGTAAAGCTACTGTGCAACAAGTTCCTTTTTTTTGGGTGCTTGTGACATTTGTTGGGACTTATCCAGTGTGTTTCTAATTTCTATACCAAAAATCAAAATGGTTGGATTGCAAAGTCAGAATGTGACATCACAACCTGTACTTTAAAAAGGAATAAAAAGATGAACAAGTTTTCTCAAAATTTGCTTTCTCCATGTCACTATCAATTATACATTTCAAATCATTAACTTTGTGAAATTGTTATGCCCCAAAAAAAAAATATTTTGAATCAAAATACCCAACAAAAAAAATATTTCCAAACTACCTTTAGCGCAGTAATTTATTGCGCTAAAGCACAGTAATTTACTGCGCTATAGTGTGACTCCTTTTTTTTTTTTCGGTCCTTTTGGTTAACCCTTCTTCCATTATACTTTTTAACGTACTTTGACCATAGATTAATCATGCTTCGGGACCCCGAAACTTCAATACTTTATATAGAACCCTACTTATTTTTATGCGATTAATAAGGTAGGATCAATACATCAAGGATACACAAAAGTTCGGATGGCCGTTTTAGTGGTTGAAAAGTGCTCGAACGCCATTTTCGTTTGAAGGCTCGGTGACATTAGCTTGAAGTTCTTGAATACTTAAACTTGTTCATTAATAATTAATTAAAACTTAGTCAAAATGGCAGCATTCATACAAAAAAAAAACTAATTAAATTGCATCATTCATAACCTTGAGTAGATGAAAATACTTAAACTTGTTCATTAATAAGAAACCCAAACTTTTTAAAATACAATCATCAAAGTAAGAAAAAAAACTTAAAAAACATTCATCAATTAATGCCCTTGAGTTGATCTTCCGCCACCACCGCGAGATGTGCCACCACCACCAGAGGTACTTCCACCATGAAAGTTTCCTCCACCACGAGAGGTACTTCCACCGCGAGATGTAGTTTGACCACCATGCCGTAAGGGACACTTGCGCTTATCATGACCAACATAATTGCAAAATGAGCATTTTTGAGTGTATCTCCCCGGTGGAACATCCATTTCATTATGAATACGCGAGTATGCATTCTTTCTGAATTTACGGATAAATGCTTTATTTGCAACCATTGAAAATGGATCCGATGGCCAATAACTTTCACTACCAAGTGGGTAGAACCTTCCAGCATACGTTCTTGCATAATTTTCAACTGTATATTCCTTAGCCATGTACGGGGAGGCGTTCTTTCCCATTGTGATAAAACACTTGAAGGCATGAGAACATGGCATGTGATATGATTGCCACTTACCGCATGTGCATGTTCTTAGAATCTCACAAATTGTGTGGACGTTACCTCCTTTACCTTGGTGCACACTTTGTGAGTTCGAATATGCGCTTCTGCGAGTTGTACTCCATCGGTCATGTTTCTGAGCCTTATATTTGTGGTACTCGAATAGTTTTGACGGTTTTGGCATCCATCTTAGACCTGCTGTGACATGTGCTTTGGCCTCTTTTGATCTACTGACGAACCGCTCCACAACCTGCTTAAATGTCATTCTCACCATTGCGGTGATGGGTAGTTCCAGTGTAAATTTCAACAAGCCATTGAATGACTCGGAGTTTGTTTGTTGTCGATACCCCATCGCCTACCTTCATCCCGGTGTAATGTCCATTTGTCTTTATCAATTGCATTCAACAGTGGAAGGCTTCCTCATTCGCCCGCCTAATAATGTCCATACGCAGTTAAACTTCTTCTCGGTGCTCTGTGCGGCCCGCCACATCCAATTGCAAAGTCTTTGGGTTCGATATGCCTTTTGGAAGTTTGCCTTCAAATGCCTTAAACAATAACGATGGTAGGCAAAGGGTGGCCATGACAAGAAATTGAACATATTATGCAATATGCCAAAGATGTCGTTCGATATCACACATATTCTCATGCGATCCTTAATAACGTGTTGTCTTAAGTAGTCCAAAAACATACCCCCACGTACTAATGCTCTCATTAGTCGTAATTGCAAAAGCTATAGGGAATATAGCTCCATTTGCATCCATTCCAACTGCTATTAGCAGACTTTATGTCATACTTCCCGTACATACGTGTTCCATCTATTGATATTACGGGCCGACAATGAGCAAAACCATCAATGCATGGTTTGAAGGCCCAAAACACAAAATCAAAAATATTCCGGGCACACCGAGCTTCGATTTGAGCTTCCATTCAACAACAGTACCATGATTGAAGTGTTGTAGAGCCGTCATGTATCTCGGCAACGTCTTGAAAGAGCCCTCCCAATTGCTGAAGACTATCTCATGTGCACGCCTACGCCTACGCCCAAGATACGTCTTCCTCCTAGTAACAATTTTGCTATATACTTTCAGGACGGCTCTAATACAATCTTTAATAGGGAACCTGAAAAAGTTGAAATATCAGCATATAATAACGAGGAACATTATATTAACACCAAAAATAAAATAAACTTAGGCGAAGGGGATACCTTGGGTTTTCTCTAATGTCGCCAACTAATACACGCGCAATCAAATTAGTATCTAGATTGCAATGATCATTTGGGAGGTCACCCATATCACAAGTGTGCTTTGTGTAGAACTTTGAAATAGTCCACATATTTTCAGCAGTTTCCTTACCACGGAGCATCCATTCGCAGCCTTGATATTTTCGCTTGCAGATCAATCGCCAAAGTTTTCATGTAGAATCGTCAACTTTAAACTCTCTCATCCCCTGGATGCAATAAATCTTAACAACCCTTTGCAATGATTTTTTCGAAATTTGAAAATCATCCCTTTTTCAATATAAGCCTTTTGTTTTACCGGATCCACCGGCTCTTTTCGACAAACTTGCCGAATATGATCATCATCCCTAGTAAAGACAAAGGCATCTAGGCGATCTTGAAGATGATCAAGATGGGGATCTCATCGGAATGCTCTTTGAATCGGGGTCGACTCTTGCTTTGTTGAAATTGGCTTTGCGATCAGCCGGAGTCGACTCTTGCTGTTCAAATGGTTTTGTGAATTCGGTTCCTCTCGTGTGTTCGTCTTGTTCATCATGTCTTGCAACAGTTCTACTTGATGTTGAGGATTAGTTCCAACCTCAATCTCCTCGTCACTTTGCTCATCGTCACTTTCCTCCGCATTAGCTATTTCCTCACTATCATTTGGATGATGTCACTATATAATTCGGATAATCGGACCATCCATAGCAGGCCTTTGCCTATAATTTGGTGCAACCACCACATTCTCCCTACATAAGAAACTAAGGTGTTTTAACTGCTACACATCAAATAACACTATTGATGTTAAAAAAAATAGACGTACCGATAGTAATCAACTGCACCGAAACTTGAGGAAGGACCAGCGGTTTGAGTTGTTGGATAGGTTGAGGATGTTCCAACCTGATTCATCCATCCCGATTGAGGAGGCCGTCCGATATGATCCATATTAGGTGTATAACCTCTAAATAATATAATCGACATCATTAGTAGCATTCAAGTGCCACTACACATAATAATAATAATAATAATAATAATAATAATAATAATAATAATAATAATAATAATATAATAATAATAATAATATTTAAAAAATGAATATTTGCTCGTCAAATTTAACTTAAACTATCCAGAGGCATTTGGCTAGTCAAAATGCTTTCATAGGTACTCGTATCGGGGTAATTGTGTTGATAAGTAGGTTCCGCTCGAGTGACTTCGGCCTGAATTATAGACGGGGCTTCCCGACGAGGTCTATTTCGGTCTTCCCGAGGAGCCCTAGCCATGAATTCAAATCGATTAATGGGGACCTTCTCTATATACATTTCAAGGACGTTTAAAGTTATGCATTACCTATAATCATAAGGCGCCTTCAAGTAATCAGTCAAAGAATCATCGTCTTGAATGCACCACTGTCCATAACTAGTTACACCTTGCAGCGTAAATGACGTTGGATATTTTCCAATTATATTTAGATCAAAATCACTTATACTAACTTGCAGTCTATTATACAAGGCTTGGAGTAGTTTTGAGAATTTTAAGTCAAGTGGAAACTTAACATGGTATTTTGGGGAAGAATCATAGCGCAAATTATTTTCCTCGAATATAATTTGTCCGTCCCAGAATAAAGAAACTCTAATTCTTGGAACATCTGCCATATTTTGAATAATTTAGGAGGAATACAAAATACAAAAACTAGATGAAACTTCGAATTTTTTGGTTTTTTTTGCCTTTTTTGCCTTATACGAACTCGGTATTAATAGGATTTGAAGTTTGAATATAGAACCAACGCATGCATGCAATTACAGTGTCTTGCAGTGTTACGTCAAATCAAATTAAGTGCGGAGTGTTGCATAACGCATGAAATAACTGCGTTATGGCAGGTTCCAGCAGAATAGCGCAGTAAATTACTGCGTTATTCTGTCACAACGCAGTAAAATACCGCGCTATGACTGTATAACGCAGTAATTTAATGCGTTATCTTTGGCGCACGATATTTTAATGCGCTATACCGCCTAAAGATATTGTCACCTTAACTGTCAAACAGAAACACGTCATGATTCGAATCAAACTTTATATAACGTAATTTGACGAATAGTTGTTACCAACCACACAACATTTCACACAAAATTGAGTTACAATGTCATTTTTTTGACCAATTTAGAGATATTAGTCGTGTTATATCGTTCACTCCAGCAAACATATTTGAAGCAATGGGTAAGACGTGGGAACTAGATGATGATGATTTTTATTACTCAATTAACCCTAACGATAGATTCAATCGAAAATATAATAATAAAATGAGAGAGGAGTGGGATTGGCGTGTTAGGAGGTACAGTAACTCTCTGGAGCACAAGTTAGCGTCAGTAGGGCTTAAACGCCCAAAAAAACGTGCTATGTCAATGCCTCGCGGAACTCCACAAGAGTTTAATTTGGCTCTTAATCGTTTTCGCGAAGAGAACAATCGGATGCAAATACGTTACCATAGGGTAGAATATGGTATACATGGTAGCACAAGATTTAGATCCAAGTGGGATTCGAACTGTGAAATGTCCGATGAAGATTAATATTTTTCTTACAATAAGCTAAGTAGGTAGGGTCATAAAGACCCTCCCCCTCCCCCAGGGTACTTGGGGGTTTGCAACTATATAAGTAGCCCTTTCTTTTGTTATTAGATTACACTATTTTCAATGTTGAGTAGTAGAAACTCAGCTTAGTCTTTATTCCTTCCAAAAGAACCAAATAGCAGTGATAATAAGAGTTCAAATCATAGCAGTTTTTTGAGCGATACCAGTGATTTCAAACTAGATGAGCTAAATCTCCATCTTCTTATAGAGCGTAATAATGATTTCTGCAGTGTGAAATATTCAAATCCGCAGGAATATTATTACGGTTTACGCTGAGAATGGTCACATCGGCTTGCCGAATCAGAACGTCTTGTTCGTGACTTGAAAAATCTCAACGCTCCAATCCCAACAAGGTACTCCTTAACCATGCCTCAAGTAGGTCCAAAAACTTGCGAGCTTGCCGTGCAAAGGATTAGAAAGGAAAATAAGAGAATGCTAGCAAGACGATGTAGATTTTACATGCTAAAGTTGGCCGAAGAACAAGCATCATCAACCGGTAGAGAACTAAGCACTAACCGAAAAAAGATGTGTCTTAAGAACCGCCAATATTTTTCTGAGGATGATTTTGAGGACTTGTACTCTGATGATGATTAAGAATGTTGTGATTTTAGTTTTAAGTTTAATTTATCATTATGCTATTATTTTGAAGAATATTAGTATGTTAAGTATTTTCATCTACTCAAGGTTATGAATGATGCAATTTAATTAAGTTTTTTTTTTTTTTTTTTTTGTATGAATGCTGCCATTTTGACTAACTTTTGATTAATTATTAATGAACAAGTTTAAATATTCGTAAAGAACTTCAAGCTAATGACACCGAACCTTCAAACGAAAATGGCATTCGAGCACTTTTCAACCACTAAAACGGCCATCCGAACTTTTGTGTATCCTTGATGTATTGATCCTGCCTTATTAATCGCACAAAAATAAGTAGGGTTCTATATAAAATATTGAAGTTACGGGGTCCCGAAGCATGATTAATCTACGGTCAAAGTACGTTAAAAAGTGTAATGGAAGAAGGGTTAACCAAAAGGGCCGAAAAAAAAGAGAGGCACACTATAGCGCAGTAAATTACTGCGCTAAAAGTAGTTTGGAAACATTTTTTTTTGTTAGGATATTTTGATTCAAAATATTTTTTTTTGGGGCATTTTGGTACCGGACTCCACTTGCATGTGCAACGAATCTTGGATACACATCAGTGACTTATGTTTTTTACTCGCTCCGACCATTTTTATTTGTGGGGTATTGACTTGACATACTCAGTTGCCATAAATTGAATAAATTTTTACTATAGCACCCTAATTATTAGCAAGTCATTTAACGATTGAAATAAATCGAACATTCTTTAAAAATTATACAGCCACTAATAATTTATTAAAGTTTCTAACTCAATAATTAATAGTAAGGGTAAAATATATATGAAATGGTAAATTATCTTTAATTTTTCAAATTAGACAGATAAAATGAGCATCTATTTTTAGCATAAAGGATAAGTAATAATGGACGAAGGGAGTAAAATATTTTCAGATGATTGATTGAAAAGTGTGATTTTCTAAAAAAACTGTCTCGGTCCATGTGATGTATTTGGCTGCACGAAGTTTAAAAAATAAAAGAAAGATTTTAAATTTTTTTTGATATAAAACAAGTCTAATAAATATTTGTTTGAATATATATAAATATTTCATTACGCGTAAAATAATATATTTATAGTTAAATATTTATTAAATACAAAATGATACTATTATCTTTTTATACCACACTAATTTTTCCATTATTTCGTTGCATATAACCAAACTAGATATACGCCGGGCCCAATATTTTTTTTTTTTTCATTTCATGTTCTTACGTTAGTTTTGGTATCAACAATATGCGACTTGATAAGTTTGATCTTATAGTAATTTGATGATGAAGAGATAATAAAGCAAAGTTGCTTTTCAAGTGAACCAATTAGTTATTTCGATTCTTGGTGATTCACTTGAAACAATGCAAGAGTTACAAGATGCTAATAACTGCAACGATAGGAAAATAGTTAATTTACTACTATAACTCAACATGATATTATGATGCTCTACTTTTTTTTTTTTTTTTGTTTTTTGCTATTCTACAGTAATGTCAACTTGAGTTATGATTTTGACGTTGCACCCTTAATTCCAAATTTGACTTCATTATGTTAAATTTTGATTCCAGAAAAAATGTCGGAAACAACATTTTTATTTTTGTAGTTTTCAAAATATAAAGTAATTGCATTATGGGTTTGAAATGTTTAAGAATAAATAGGAAGAGTATTAAACTCGGAAGAACACAGGGAAAAAATGGAATAAGTATAGTACTATGGGTCCCATATCTCCCACATGGCCACTGATTGATTGCCTAGCACGTGATCTTGAGCAACTAACCTTTTCTAAGAACTTGAAAAGCACTCAAACTTGTCCTTATTTACTAAAATGTTAACAGACAAATACTGAAATAAATTCAACAATCAAGGACAGAAATGTAGCTATAAAAAGGGGACCCACAATGTTACTCCTAGGGATGCAGTTGACATAAAATAGAAAGGCATATGGGTGTAGAGTCAATTGTGAGAGTAGTACAAATTTTCATTCAACTATGTGCAACAGTAAAAAGCACAACTTTTCAGAAATATCATAATTACCCTCCAAATTGCCAGGCAAGCATGTCGATGAAACAGAGTCCTTAAGCTGCTAACTGTGGCTTCTTATATTAGAGAAAGAGAAAGTAGGCTTTTAGAAGCTGTCCCAACATTTTTTTTTCAATCTGGGTATAGTTCGATTAATAATTTGTACTTTATTTTTAAAACATGACATAAGCGTGTAGTTTTATTGTTAAGATATTTCATTAGTTATGTAAAATAATGGAGTATTAAGGGGTCTTTTGGTTGTTGGTTAGGAAATGAATTACTCATGTATTAAAACCAACATAACTAGTATTATGTTTGTCAGCATTTTAGTTGCTATGTATATAATTCAGTACACCAAAATCGGTGTTTGATTACCAAGCTTAACATCCCGCCTAAGTAAAAAAAAAAAAAAAAAAAGGACAGCCCGATGCACTAAGCTCCCGCCTAACTAATACATGTATAATATATGGGGAATCTATGTATCATCTTATGCAAGGTAGATGATGAAATTACTAATACATGAATAACTAAATTCTCCATAACTAAGCTCTGCATAATTAATCCATGCATTACTATTACCCACCTAACTCTAACCAGCAACCAAACATCCCCTAAATGTTCATTCAGTACAATTTTTCTAAGAGTTTGTATCCATGCATGCAATGTTCAAGCAAGTTGCAACGATGCATATTGTGCAGACTTAATTTTTTAGATGGTCATTCAACTTAACGAAGTTAGCTAGTAAAGTCACTTATATTTTTTTGTCCTAATAAAGTCACTCATGTTAACATATACTTCCTCCATGCACTGTTACTTATCCAGTATTCTAAAAATACATTTTCACTTTTACTTGTCAGTTTTAGCATATCAAGAGAAAATTTATTTTTTCCTTTTTGCCCATATTAGTAATAATTACTCATTTCAAATCATTTTTCAAATCCAATAAAAGTATGCACAAATTAGTATGGACATCATGATAAATTATGCACTTCGTTAACAGTATTATTTATTAAGGGGTGTGTAAAGTTCATAGTAGACAAGTAAAAGTAAACGGAGTGAGTATATATCTCACAAAGTAACAATTGCAGGAGAACCCTTTAAAAATGAGAGAAAATGTTCAAAATAGATGTTCAAAATAGTGCCTTAAGTGTGGGATTTGAATTAAAATGGCCGTCGTTCTTTAAGATGGAACACTAATCCTTTCGGTAGTATTCTTTCTTTAGAGGTAAAACTGCATGTCCGATTATTCTAGCCAAAAGCATTTCTTGAATGCCTCGTTGATAGGTGCAAATGCTGCAATCGCTTGCCTTAAATCTAAAATATACCTATGTAATTCCATTTCATTTGCATAACTAAACAACTGAGAATGAGAATTACAGAATAACTGCGTTATAGATTTTCTTATGCTGTGTAATTAGTATTAAAATTCGTCCTCATACAAGGATACAAGACTAATCGTCTAGACATAATCATCATTTGTAAAAATTGCAACAGAGAATTGTGAAATCCGTAACTGGATTGACAACACAATAGAACCCAATACTTGCGAAGGAAAGTAACACTTATTGAGAAGAATGAAGTAATTTATCCTCAATCCCAAGAAGTGCAGTATATTTGGAGGCTTTTCCCTTCAAGAAGTTAGAGTACCATTGTGCAGAAAGCTTTGGATATCTTGTTAAGTCTTTGTCATTCAAATCCACATAGTATAAGCCAAATCCCGAGTCATATGCGTTCAGTAACTCAAAACAGTCTAAAAAGGACCATGTGAAGTAGCCTTTGACATTTGATCCGTTCCTATATTAACAAAGAGATGCCGGTAGTATTATGGTCTCTCCCGTGGCGGAGCCATGATTTTCATTAAGGGAATTCAAAATATTAAGAAGTAAACACACGAAGAAGTCAAGGGAACTCAACATCTGTTACAAATACATACAAAATAATTTTGACCTTATATATGAAGTACTTATAACTTTTCTGATGAAGGGAGTTCTGATGAACCCCTTCGTGCCCCTAGCTCCGCTCAGGCCTACAGTCTCTCATCAATAGCAAATGTGTAATGTGAAGATAGGGGGCTTACCTCACAGCATCAAGCAAATTCCCAATATAAGCTTGTAGATATTGTACCCTACTTGTATCATTTAACGATGCATTTCGGGGTGTCATTTGACCTGCCAAAACAAATAACACCAGGTTTTTTAGAGTTCTTGTTTTATGGGACGCCAAAGCGTATAAAACTTTATTGGGCTCAGAAATTTAAAGCAAAGGTATAGGTATTTGATGCGTGTTTGTGTGTGAGAATGAGAGATAAAGAGAAAGGGGGGAACCATTTTCATGAATATACATAGGTGGATTGCCATAAGATTGCTTGAAATATTCTAGTACTCCTTGTAGACCAGGTTCTGTCACTGGGTACTGATTCAGAACATATTGTCAATGGAAAAATAAATAAACATAAACAAGGTCAAGTGCACCATAGAATTGAAGCATGTCGCGATCCTCACCAGGCCTGGAGGTGGACCACCAAGAATGACTGCATAAATAAAGTGATAGAAGCATTGAATCTTGCATCAGACAAATTTAAAACAGAGAAAACTGATCCAGTAAAGAACTGGCGTTGGTTCAGTACCCGATCAAATTTTAGCTGATTAATATTGTCTTCTAAAGCCAGTTAAATGGATCATTATCTTTATTTTATAATGATTGATGCATTAGTCATTGTTCTTACTTTTAACTTGACATGCTGCATCGGCATTGAAGTCTCTGATATCAGTTTCCAGGCTGCTGGAGTTGTCTTTGACATGTACGTTCATATAATGGTTCAGGGCTATGAAGTCTATGGCACCTTTAACTTGCTTAGATTCTTGTCTTGTGAATTTGGGCAACCTAGAGCCAGCATTCTTCTTCATTATATCAGGATAGTCTCCAAATATCAAGGGATTCGCAAACCTGTAATAAGGATAGGAGTTATAACAAACCAAATAACTTCAGTCCATCAGCGTTAAAGTTTGAGATGCTCGGCCAAAACACTTATGCATCTTACCAGCCTATGTAGAAATCATTAGCTCGTTGTGCTGCAATTATATCGTCTGTTTTATTTGTAGAAGGAAGTGACCAGAAAGCAAAGAGATTTAATCCAACAAAACCATGTTGAGTTGACTGCATTGGAGCATATACACTATTAGCAAACATTTGGGAATTTAGAACACTAGTATATAGTGATCACTCATGGATTATGATGTTTATCGGTGATACCTTGTACCTTCTCCTGTAGAGTCTCACCACAGCTGAATGGGCGAGTAGTAAATTATGAGCAACTATGTATGGCTCGGTTGAAGAGTTACCTCTGGAGCAGTGTTTCACTCCGAAAGGTGGGGAACAATGATTTGGAGGGAATATTCCATTGTCATAACCAGCTAGAGCAAATACATTGACTTCATTCAAGGTAGTCCAATGCAAAATTCTGTCACCAAATTCCTTGAAGCACACATCCGCGTAAGCAGTGAAGTCATTGCTGAAAGAAAAACATGAACAACTTTTATGCATTCGATTATATATAAAGAATATGTAGCCAACATATGAACTAAATTAGAAGTACTCTGCATCACACATTATCTTTCGGCTCATCCATCCTCCATAATCGTCTTCAAGTGCTTGTGGAAGATCACTGTGGCATAGAGTAACATGCGGTTGAATTCCTACAAATTAAGGAAAATAAAAGAACAATGGAGTCTATCAGATAAGCGATAGATCATTTATTAACTCATAATCTTGCTTGGAAGAAGCGAAATTCAAACTTTCCTACTGAAAAAGATAAGAACTAGTGCATATGGAAATGTGATATATACCGTAACTAACGATTTCATCAATGAGATTATTGTAATACTGCAATCCCTTAGGATTAACGGGACCCCTTCCATCTACATAGAAAGCAAAACTCGAGTATGAGAAAGGAAGATAAAGCTTAATAATAATAGCATCATATGCACTATTAGTTGAATAAAAGAGCTTACTAGGAATAAGTCTTGACCACGATATGGAAAATCTATACCCTTCCAAACCCGTGTCAGCCATGAGTTTTACATCTTCCTGCAATAAACAGATTTTAAGGGCAGTCAAATTAATCATCAATTATGTGAACTCAAGGTTAAATTGATCCAGTTTCATCTTCTAGACCTTGTATTTATGGTATGCGTCACAAGATACATCTGCAGTGGCGCCTCCATATCCACCTGAAAATTTAAGGACCGAACTTGTAGAATTTAGGTGTCAGTTGTTGCTGCTGTAGGAACACTGCAAATATACTGGCCTTTCCCAAATCATAACGATCTTTCAAAATATTATTTTATTTAGTACCACTAAAGTTTCTTTTAACTTTCTAATAAAACTGAGAAAATTTTATAATTCTATTATTTACAAATCTCAGTTCATCCTGCTAAAAAAAACCATAATATACTTTGACATTCAGAGATTAACCACAAAGGTTAAAGAGAACAAACCAGCATGAAGAAAAGAGCAAAGGTGTCCCAAATGCTGGGAGTCCTTCCATCTTCAAATGCTGCCCCTTTAACCTTTCACCAAGCGAACCGCTAGTCAAGTATTTACTGTCTACTATATTTGCTAACTAACACTGTATATCCATATATATACACACATACTCACATACATATTACATATACATTGGGCCAGCGCCAGAGATATAGAATTCACATGAATAAGTAACTTTTGCACAAACTCTACCTATTAATTATGAAGTCCGATAGGTATTGATAAATATTTTATTGTGAACCCAGTTATTATTGTAATTAACTTGAGTTTGCTACAGTAACACCTAAACCTCAAATCTTGAATCAGTTTACTCATGTGTGCATGTCATATATGGATTCTAATTTTCGGTATCTATATTGAAGTATACACCCATACACATATATGTATTACCTAGTTATCTGTGATTTATTGTATTTGCTAATTAACACTATATAAGTAAGAGTTTAACTTCTATAAACTGATGAAAGTGATGTACATTTTGCAATATCAGGTCACTTAAAGGCAGACACTCATGTTGTTCAAAGTCAGTGTATATAAGTTATTAAATCGTACATCTAAATGTATAATTGCGGGAGTGAAAATCAAAATTACTGACTTGATAAACGAGAAGAACCGGAACCAAAAAACGAAAGTATCGGGAAGTCAGCTACGTGGACATCATCGCGCCGAAAACTACAAGGGGCAAAACAAGCATCATCGCAGAGAATATACATCGGTAGCTGCATTAATCGCCGGAGTAATCATTCTTCTTTAGGTATTGTCGTAGCTTCATGCAATAACTCGTAATATATAGTCTATCAGTTTTGTCGTATAAGACTACAAATTTACCATTAAAGAGAAAATTAGCAATGAATTAGAGAAAGAAAGGCAAGTCTCTCTCGGTTTCAACAAGAAACATTTTCATGAGAATGCTTAGATATCGTCAATATATTTAATACTTTGAATTAAACTACTAGAGGCTAGAGGTGCCAAATTCAAAATGACATGGTTATGAAGGTTAGAATTTTTTTCTTCTTGCTTACTAATTAAGGTAATTGAAATATCTCTTATTGGATTTCTTGATCCATATACCACATTTTAGCAAGTTCCAGTAAACTATGAAACCCCATAGTTGGAGAGTGCAAAAAAGTTGACGTAGAATTGTCTACCAAATACAATTTCACACACACGCGAAAAAAAAAGCCGATTTAAAGAGTGTGATGATTGATAGGATGTGGAGGAAGCAAATTTTGAGAGAACTTTTTCATCTTTTTCAGGTTTTGATGTCACTTTCTAACTTTGCAATCGACCCATTGCAGAGATTGCTCATTTTTGGTAAAGAAATAAAGAACCACATTGCTATAAGTCCTAACAAATGTGTCACAATATGCAAATCCATGCTTGACTGCCTTAGGTGAAGATACTGTGCAACAAATTCGACTTTTTTTTTTTTTTTTTTTTTTTTACTCCCATCCCTCCATAACCTCATTTATGATGTTACCCGCACCTCACTAACCTCTTCCATGATCTCAATAGTTAATATTACGTTTAAGATTACCTTTTTGTAATCTTTATGTAATAGTATAAATAAAGGTATGAAAATTGATATGATATACGCTTGATGAGATAGAAAAACCTCTATTTTCTCTTTACATATTCTTCGATTCTCTTTGTGTTACTGTTTTTTATCTTTTATTTTACAACATGTTATCAACACAAAAATTCTGATAATCACATTCAAAGCATGGGTTATGTTTTTCCTCAAGTGCTCGTCTCTAATTTAATTACCAGCTGATATGGCCTGTTATTCTTTTGCAACACTGATTCGTTGTGATTGTCATTTTTGGTTCTTATTAGTTCTATGTGTTTGACTGCAGCAGTTGATTATACTAGCTACCTTCAACCTACTCTTGCCTATTTATTGTTTTTCCTATTAATTACCGTCTTCAATGGAATCATATGTTCGCATGAACCCATTGGTTAAAATTAATGCCATAAGATGCAACGTGTCAAATGCTTACTAAGTCAAACCTCTCTATAATTGTCATTTTTCGTTATAACAACATTTCATTATTACGGTAAGAACCGGAACCCGATTTTCTCCGAAAAAAGTGGCAAAACCATTTTTTATGTTATATTTTACTTTTCTATAACAATATTCTACCTATACTACAAATTTACCATTAAAGAGAAAATTAGCAATGACTAGGAGAAAGAAAAGGTGACATTCATAGATATCGTGTCAATTAAACTCCTAGAGGATAGAGGTAAAATTCAAAATAATGACTATGCAATTAAATACTCAAATATTGTATAATACTCCCTCGATCTGATTCAAAAAGAGTGTCCACTTAGCGTTAGTTTTTTGGTTCAAAAAGAGAACTTTTTTCATCTTTTTCAGGTTTTGATGTCATTTTCTAACTTTGCAAAATCAGAGATTGCTCATTTTTGTTAAAGAAATGACATTATATTTTGTCACTTACCCTTGACTGCCTTAGGCAAAGTATTAAGTGACCAAATCACCTATTTAATTTGGGATAGTTTAGTCCAATAACCTATTTTTGCCTAGGAGTTAGTATGTTTTTATCTTTTATTTTAAATGTTTATTATCAGCAACAAATCTGATAATCACATTGCAAATGTGCTCGTCTCTAATTTAATTACCAGCACTCTTTTTGAACCCGTTGTGATTGTCAGGCTAATATTTTGTGAGAAATATATTAATTGCATAAAAAAATATTAAAATATTTTGTTAATCAAATTTCCTTTGCTAAAAGTTTGGAAAAAAATCATCATTAATTCAAGCGTTATATTATCACTAAAGAATTGACAAATTTACTTACGACTTAACAATTTATAATGGTAGAATCTTATGTCAAACTTGAAACATTTAAATTTTCAATTAATTTAAAATGCATATGTTCTTTAGATTTTAATTCTTTATCGATACTAAAGATACAACTAGTTACGAATTTATTAGTCACTACAATTTTAATTAATGAAATAGATATTAACAAGTATTTTGTTTTCGTTTATAACATAAAAAGTATTTAAAAAATAAATTTTGCGTATTTTTGTTTATAGCAGCTAAATGAGATTCAAAAGTCAAATGTCAGTATACATACATAACAATACCTCACTATAGCAGCTATGAAATTTTCGGACTAACACTGCCAGCCGTGTCAAATGGACATAGGTTCATTTTGGTAGCCATTGACTATTTCACAAAATGGGTAGAAGCATCTTCGCACAAGTCAGTGACGAAGAAGGTGGTGGTAGACTTTATTCGCAATAACATCATTTGTCGATTCGGAATCCGAGTCAATCATAACGAGATAATGGAGCTAATCTTAATAGCGGTCCGATGCGGGAGATTTGCGAAACATTCAAGATTACTTCACCGCAATTCCACCCCTTATCGACCTCGTATGAATGGAGCAGCTTTGAAGCGGCCAACAAAAAACATCAAGAGAATATTGCGGAAGATGATTGATAATTACAGCAATGGCACGAAAAATTGCCATCGCCCTTCTCTGCTATCGCACCAACGTTAGACTTCTTTAACCGGGGCAACACCTTATCTTTTGGTTTATGGAACGAGAGGTCGTGTTACCCGGGCAGAGGTAGAAATACCATCCTCGAGGATTATCCAAGAAGCCGAGTTAAGTGATGCCAAATGGATACAAAATCGGTATGAACAATTGATGCTCATTGATGAAAAAGAGGATGAATGCGCTAGTTTGTCATGGACAACTTTACCGCAACGAATGGCCAAAGCTTTCAACAAGAAGGTAAGACCAAGACAATTCAAACGGGGCAATTGGTGTCGAAGCGCATATTCCCACACCAAAATGAAGCTAAGGGAAAATTTGCACCTAATAGCGAAGACGCCATACGGTTCTTACCGAGTATTAACCGGAGGAAAGCACTAATTTTAGCAAATGGATGGCCAGTGTGGCCGAAAGCTATAAATGCCGTCAAGAGATACTACGTCTAGGAGCTTTTCATTTATTTTGCATGTAATGTTTTGTAATGTCTTTCTATGTAATGAAACTACATTTCCTCGGCGGGATATGTAGGAAACCCATATCGGGTTTGCTCTCTTTAAGATAGAAATTTTAAAAATTGTCATTTGCTTGTAATTTGAACTACGCCTGACCTGATTCCCGTGGTGGGATACGAGCGGCCTACGTTATAGGTTTTCGGTCACATTATTAGAAAATTTTAATTTTATTTTCTTTGTATGTCATGAACTACGCTTGACTTGATTCCCTTGTGTCGGGATACGTAGTGTACCGTATAAGGCTCGGTCTCGTCATGTTAAGAGTTCCATCCTCCTCGCGCCGTAAACCGGGACAATTTTTAAGTGGCATCATTGCAAAACGACATCAGAGACATGAAAGAGTATATGGTCAATCGAATCGTCGACGTAAAGAAAGACTTTGGAAAAAGGACGTTCGTTTTGTTCCACGACGTGTCACTTGTTCAAAGTTCGACAGTAAATTATTTATCATTATATACATATTTACCATAAATTTATGCATATTTCCTTTTATAATAATATGATTTTTTTTTATTAAATGGTTTTATTAGTTGGCCCGTACTTAGAAATAGGCGGAGGTTACAAGTCCAAATAAAGTCGAGGCACGAAGCATCAAGAACTCGAATTTTCAAAGTCAACACGTCACCACCCCCTCCCCCCCCCTCCCCCAAAACTTACAAATTTTCTTTTCGAGCGTGGTTCTCAAAATTGTGTAAGCTTGGAAATAGTAATGTTTACACTTTGCAAGGACTAGGCATCGAACGGTTTGAGTTTTCTTATAACATTTAGGAGTAATTATGCCCCTCAATTGCTAGCAACTCTCGAATTTTATGATAAATTAATGCTTAAGTTTTACGAAGATTTTCAAATGTATCGATGCACAAATATTTTCTACTGCTTTCAAATACTTCGCATAAAATGCTTTCAAATGCGTGGCACATGCGCTACTGCTTTCGAATGCTCCGCATAAATGCTTTCATTTGCTCCGCATAAATGCTTTCAAATACCCTGCACCCGCACTGCACAAATGCTTTCATTTGCCCCGCACAAATGCTTTAAATGCACTGCACATGCACATTGCACCCGCACTGCACCAATGCTTTCATCTGCTCCGCATAAACGCTTTCAAATGCACTACACATGCACATTACACAAGTATAAATGCTTTCATTTGCTCCGCACAAATCCTATCAAATGCACCGCACTGCCGCTTTCAAACGCACTACTTGCTTTCAAATGCTTTGCATGCCTGCTTTAAGAAACACTGCACACGCACTGCATAAATGCTTTCAATTGCTTCGCATAAATGCTTTCAAACGCGCACGCACCGCACAAATGCTCTAAAATTCACTGCATAAATGCTTTACACCATGAATCATGCTGGTTTGAAAACCTCATTCTCATCAATCATTGGGTTTTAAAGAAAACCTCATTATCTTTTTAGATGTACCTCATTTTCATAAATCATTTGGCTTAAATAGACTCATCTTCATATCTGGGTTAGGGCCCCATTTTCATTAATCATCGCCAAAAGCATCATTCTCATCGGCCTAAGGCCTCATTTGCATTTCGCCTTAGCTAAGGCTATTGTACGTCGCTTTATTTTTCGATATTTATTTACTAACTATTTTATCTAGTTTAAGTTTCACAGGAGCTTTAGCGCAACGTGGAACTATTTCTTCGGCAGCGAACTAGGGCAATGCGTTGGGAAGGAAAAGCAGACTTCCTGACAAGGGTCAAAGATCTACCTCGAACACTCGCCCCCAATTACAAATATCCCGCTTGCATTCCAGCATTCACGAATTCTGTCATAATACCCAGCGTCATCATAATTCAACACTGGGACGATTTTGCAAAGATTCGCTCCAGTCGGGTTTCGTCATTCATAGGTGTCGTAGTCATCCTGGAACTACACACGACCTGATTGTCGTGCAGCCCGAGATATGTAGGCAACTCGGAGGCCGGAGTTCGGCCATAGTCCTTTCAAATCTTTCTTACCCTTTGTCCTCCAAAATCCTTTAGCCGGGTCAAAATAAGGCACCGAATAACGTCTTTGCCCGAAAATTCTTTCATCATTTACAAAGAGGACAAGTTGTTGACACCCAATTTTGTCCCTTCTTCCCCAAGATATTTAGTTACGTTTCTGATATTTTGGCAACTTTAAAGTAATTATTTGTATTTTACTATAATTATTAGTTTTTATTAATACCGTATTTCATCATTCCATTGCAGCACAATTGTTATTATCTTTTATTTTTTTTATTACCATCGTTTACTACTACTACTACTACTACTACTACTACTACTACTATTATTATTATTATTATTATTATTATTATTATTATTATTATTATTATTATTATTATTATTATTATTATTATTATTGTTTGTTATTATTGTGACCAGTATTATTATAATTCGCAAGATTTTTACCTTTTATGCACACGCATCGCATTTATTTTCGCGCAATCAAATAATAGCGTTTTATTTACCGTTGAACTTTAAAATATTATCACACGTTTATTATGGCTTTTTGTAATCTTATTTTATCCGGGGATTGATAATTACATATGTTTATATAAAGTAATATTTTAACACCCGTTAGCATATAATTAATTAAAATGGGTCTTTTATTTAAATTTAGAAGCCCTAAAATAGCATAAGGAACAAATATATTATTAGCCCAATCCGCATGAGGCCAATTCATTACCCAGCCCACATTTTAATTAAATCAACCCACTACCTATTCATCTACCCGAATGTACCCCATAAAAAAAAAATCATTAATACCACCCCAACATTTTAAATCAATTACTCCATTACAAGACCCGACCGGCCCACACCCGTGTACCGACCCGTGCCCTCAACTAAATGAACATTAGGGTTCTTATCATTTTCCCTTCACAGCGCCGCACCTCCCCTGTTCTCTCTCTTCTCTTCTCGTCTCTCTTCTCCCCCATTCTTGGCAAAACCTAATCCCTCTTTAGCCATAGACAGACCCGTCCGCCCCTTTTTGTGCAAGCTTTGTCCGTTCGTCAAATATTTATCGACCCGTCCGCCGCTCCATCTCATCACTCCCTCTCTCTTCCTCGACTAAGATGACAAAATTACGCAGGCGATTTCGCCTTCCGCACCATACATAGCTAATTCGGGACGAAATTAACGGTTTTGTACCTTCCATTATCGTGGTCAAAGTTTGAAAGTCGAGTTTCTCCTCTCTGTTTTCTTTTTCTCTTTCTTTCCGACCTGGAAACACTTAATGGGTTTTGGCCATTTATGAATTGAAATTGATCTCCTTTGTCTGTTCCGTTGATTTTCAAGTACAGATTTTAATGAACGTTGTTTTCTTCTTCTGGGTATTCTGAACAAAACAGAACCCAACGTTTTGTGTTTGAAAAAAAATTCAACTAAAAGCCCGCCCAATTATTTTTTTTAATTTTTTAAAACCCTAGATTTCCCCCCTATAAATAATCATTTCTATGTTCGTGGAGGAAAAAGGTTGGGAGCCAAAAAAATTCC
The DNA here is from genome assembly GCF_029784015.1 of Lycium ferocissimum. NCBI lineage: Eukaryota > Viridiplantae > Streptophyta > Magnoliopsida > Solanales > Solanaceae > Lycium > Lycium ferocissimum. The sequence continues at coordinate 11,821,051 of NC_081342.1, read as the reverse complement.
CCTCAGAAAAAAAGAGATTTCTTTTTAGCCTCCTTGAATATTCTGAAAATATAAGCTTTAATCGCCTGAACCCCATTTGAAAGATCTATACTCTTCAATTACTATACCCCGCGTATTCGTTTAAAGCGTTGCCGAGTGGTTTACTTTTTTTTTTTTCCCTCCTCGGTTTATTGCTACGAAATCGAGTATAGATCGAGACCTCGACCCACTTCGCCGCACCCTCGAAGAAGATCTGAAACCTCGACCCACTTCGCTGCACCTGAAGAAGGTAATTCTCTGTTTTTTTTTTAATTTTGCATTCGCTGTTGCTCTATGTTATTTTGTTTGTCATTCTGGGATTAGAATATGTGAGCTTAGTTAAGCTAATTTCGTTTTGACAAATGAGTCGGTTTGCGGTGTTCTCGTGTTGATCGATTATATGGTTAAGTATATTCACGTATGATAATTTGGTTTAGTTTGCTTGAGCATGTGAACAACTTTCCTTTAGTCAATTAATTTCAGTCTGATAGCTCAGTAGGTGTTTATGTATTCGTTCACGATTGTTGTCTCGCTAGCTTATGTTCGTTAGAATTTTAGCTTAGTAGCATTAAGCATATTCCTGCTTTAGTTAGCTTAGTTTCGTTTTAGTAGTTAAAACGCTTAGACATTCATGTTTAATGTGGCTTAGTTTCTAGGTTGATAGTTAATGTAACCTGTTTATTCATGCCTTAATTCAATTCAGATGATTTTAGTCTTATTAGCCTCGTTTGTGTTCATACGTGATTCATGTGCGAGTGTACCGGATGTTCATGCCTCCGTATGATCGAAATGCGCATATCAAGTTTTCGTTGCCCCGTCCTTCCCCTCCGATAAAAAATGTAACCGTGGTGGTTGAATATTTGTGGGAAGTCCTAAATGAACGAAGAATTTGGTAATGGTTTGAACATGTTTTCATCTAGGAATATGTATTTATTCTCTTAGTTTTGCATCTGTTCATCTGGTCATGTCTATGCTGCAAGTTGTGAAGTAGGTGTAAATTTGGAAATAGTCATACGGTCTTAATACGCTCACATCGTCAAGTCCCCGTAGATGTATGTTAAGTGTTATCGTTAGTTAGTTTTGTGCACTTGTTTTAGTTCTCCATATGTTGGGTTACTTTGTATGATTACCTCCGATTCCAAGCCAAATTCGTGTTAATGAGTGTGTTTGGTTTGTCGTTTATCTACTTTGAACCATGTCAAAATATCCGGAATTCTTCTCCGGTCATACTTGTAATTTTTCATTCGTTCGCTTTGGTATGTTTGTTCGACATATACGAAATGCCCACGAATTTCCTTTCCTTTTTCTTTGCGTTTTCAAATCTGATCATGTTGGCTTATCTCCTCATATTTCCTATCTGATTGCTGTTTATGATATGATATACCTCGAAGTATACTCAAATACACGTATTATATACATCATCTACTGATCTATTTTAAGTTCATGTTTTACATGTTTTACCTTGTTCGTTGAGTGTATACTAATCCTTTTCTTTTGTTTTTGTGCATGACCATCGCACACGAGTCCAAGGGATTCATTTTCCTCCGCATTCGGTGTTGGGCTAAAAGCCCAAAATATCCTCTCTCTCGCCGCCCCCTTATCCGTGTCCCAAGGAAAGAAAATCAAGTTCGGGGCCAAAAGCCCAATAACGAAAAAAACAAGCCAGCGTTGTTAGCCCTTAAAAGTGGGCCGAGCCCATTTTAACATCATTTGCTCCTTCATTTCATTTTTTATGCATTTTGATTTGTATTTGTGCAACTAACGTTTCACTTGTTTGTTTCCTTAGCTAAATGAACCACAGTAGATTAGTATGGAATTTAGTTTAGTTAAAGGGTAGCTAATTTAAGAAAGACCAATTAATTCCATAAGCTTCATTTTTTTTTCTTTTATGTCAAAACTATTTATAGCATCTAATATTTATGTTATTTATTTAGAATAACTAATTTGCAAGTAGCGTAACTATATATTTTGAGTTAATGGAATCATGTTGTATCTTAAAATTTCAAAACGTTACTAATACACAAATATGAATTCAAGGACTTTTTATAAACCATTTCTTCAAGACTTATCAAATTATGCATATTTTAAACTAAATATAATGAAAGAGAAAGAAAATTCATCACCTTTTGCATTCTATTTAAAAACAAGTTTAGATTTTCTACACCACCATATTCATATAATATATTCTAAAAGATCGCATTTGTTAAGTCTTCTCTTAAAAGTTATTGTTCATAGGCAAATCATTTTATTTTCTACAAATCTTATTTTTTTTTTGAATAGCATTACTATTTTTTTGGGCCTTAGCAATGTCTTTAATTTCTACTTAACATTTAAAATCTCCCTTTCTGCAAATTACTATATTTTCCTATAAGTTAGTTCAAACGGCGTTATTATATTTCCTTTGAAATTTTAGTAATATATACAAGCTATTTTCTTAAGATTTAAGCACTATACTTAGCGTCGGCTATTTAGCCTAAGTTTGGCCGGTCTGCAAACCGTAGTTAACGGATCCTAGAGGATGCCTAACCCCTTCCCTTTAGGATAATTAGAACCCTTACCTAGAATCACACTGATTAAGCAGACTATTAACGGAGGTTAGTTATCCTTACCTTAGTTAATAATTAGGTGCCCTAATTCACCTTAAAACCAATTAGGTGGCGACTCCTAAAATAAAGCAAAAAATAGGAATCTCCAATATTTTGTACCTAATTTAACCTGGTCTAAATGGGGTATAACATGCACTTCACTCGAACCAGGTCCTTCTACCTTTAACTTAGCAATGTCAGCTTTCAATAGAGCATTTTCAACCCGCAGCCTCTCCACTTCAGCCAAGATCTTCTCGTTTACCTCAATGAGACTAGAAATAGTAGAGTTGCATCCTGCTCCTTATTTCTTTTGCACAATGTCACACTCCTCTAGGGTGCCCAAGGAAAACAATTGTTTTTTAATTCCTTTGGCGACCTTTCCAAGGATTACCTCGTGGTTGATCAAACACTTTAGTCAAAAGGAATCCATAGGAGAGACCATGTTTCCCATCTTTTGTGTCCACAACTTTTATCATGTGCTCGATTATGATAGAGGGTAGGCTGACTAAATGTCCTCCATCTAGAATCTCCATTAGGAACAGATCCTTCTTAGATGCTATACACCTCTTTTCAGTCCTAGGAAATATCACTTTGTTGGGATGAAGTCACAGGCTCGACATCGTGGCTTCATCGTTCTCTTTGGTGGCGGAGTTTCAATGGTCACTCGCTCTCCTATTCGAACTATGATACCTTTGAAGTCGTCTGAGGCTTTGATGTATTTGTCATTTCCCAGTTTTTTAATTCCTTCAGTTGGGACATTCAGAAGTTTTCCCAACTGAGCTTCATCCAATGTAAACTCAACTTTTCCAACCTTGAAGACCAGGGTATAATCATCAGTATACTGTAGATTCACAAAGAAATCACATCGCCATCTCATAGACTAACGCAGCCCTTCAAGAAGATGATCCCAACTCTAAGCTCTCAAGATCTCCACTAAATCATCAAATCCTTGGTGCCCAATTGCTTCTGGATCAAACACTCTGCCAAGCAACACTTTTTTACCTCTTAGATTTTCTTGTCTCAAGTTTTCTTCATCCCTTTTTGATTTCTCCTTTTGCCGAATCGTAGGTCCCCGCCGAGGATTACTTTTCTTTTCTTAGAGAGATCTCTCCCCACCGACCGGGCTCTTTCTCTTCAGCAGCGGGTCACTTCCTTTTCCTTTCTTATTTTTTCAAGTTGACTTTCTCTAAATTTTTACCTCACCCACATTTTCCTCTTTGTCAATTACAGTATCTTTTCTTTCCTTTGAATTTCTTTTTCTTTCTGGGTAGAGCTTCCTCCTCCTCGTCTCTTCTTCTTCTTCTTCTTCTTCTTCTTCTTCTTCTTCTTCTTCTTCTTCTTCTTCTTCTTCTTCGGTATTACTACCAATACAACTTTCTTTTCATCTATCAAATGACTTAAGTTGACCTGCTTTTGCCAACTTTCTATTCTTACCAAGACTCTTCTCCTTGTTACCTTATGACCATAGCAGCGTGATACGGCCCTTCGTTCTGGGTTGACGTGAGTGTCTCTTTTCTAGAGCGTATATGGTTTTTCCCCTCGCTTTCCTTCCTTTTTGATTTTGTACTTCCAATTCTATGCTTGAGAACGTTCCCAAAGCTACATCCTCATCCGAGTTTATATTCTATTTCTTTCGTGGATTTTCCTTTTCTGGGTAGCCGATTTTGCATGAGAACAAGATTCCTTTTCCAGCGGGTCTTCCTGTGGAGACACAACAACTATGGATAAAGGTCCAATATCCAAACAATCTCTTCCTAGACTAGGTCCTTCATTCATCTCCTTTGTTCCTACCGGAATTTTCTCTCGTTCTCTTCCCCGTTTTCACGACTTTCTTTTCAAATTATTCTTCAATGTAAATCTCTCCAAACTCCATCAACAACATCATTCACAACCTTCGAAACG